>NC_092042.1:21980433-22580433 GCF_003086295.3 Arachis hypogaea
TTTATACCGTAGTTAATAAATACATATGTAATTTCTCAAATTTCTATTGAAAATAAAAAATTTGGTACCTAAAAACTCATAAAATTGCCACTGAAAATAATAGCTTAACAGTCTCCCATGAATACACCAACAATATATCATTTTGACACTTTTAAATGACTCTTTTTATCCTTATTCAAGTGCTATATTATATTATCTTTCACAATCCTTTACCTTTAAGGCATCTTCATGTCCAATTCTTCCATCCGGATGAAATGTTATTGAGCGCACCCCTGCTCATGAGAGAACCTTTATGAAAACATTCTTACAACTGGCACAAAAGAAAACAAATGTTTAAAACCAAGAACATACATAGAGAAAAAGATCATTAGCCTATGAATTGATATTGCCATTCCAATTTCATTATACATGCATATCAAGGAGAAGCTATAATCAGTACCTCTTTCATGGTAGTGCCAATATCAAGTCTGTGCAATTCATTCAGTGAATACTATGTAGTGAACCTTTGATGCCAGAATAATTTCACTAAAAATAATTTCAGCAGCTTCATCAGCAGCCTTTGAACTTTCAATAGCCACACTGCCTTCAGTATTCTGACATCAACGAAAACTCTTTTAAATTCATATTATAGAGTGTTCATTTTGAAATCTTGAGATAGAGATGCTTACACTACACCAAATTAGTTATATAGCTACACTAAATTTGTGACCCTAATTCTAAGGGTCTCCATTAATTAACATTGTGACACTTATAATATAATTTTTTTGACCGTCAGTAATGAAATTTATCTCTCTTCACTCTTCCTTTTACTCTGCTGTTTGAGATGAAATGAGAAGAGACGAGAAACAGGAAAAGTAACACCATTACCTTCACCGTCGCAGATCGCATTCACCGTTCACCGTCGCTGCGTCGCAGTCGCGTTCGCTGTTCACCGTTGCGCTTCGCGCTCGCCTTTCACTGTTCGTCGTCCCCCGCGTCGTCCTTTCTCTTCTCCTATTTTATGTGTGCGAACCGTACCCTAATTCTCCATTTGGCGATTTTTTTCTTCTTTTCCAACCCCACTGAACACTGATAGTGAGTATTTACTTGTTCTTTTACTATATTTTTTCCTGCAATTTCTTTGTTGTTGCTGCAATTTACTGTTATGATTATATCCTCATGTTCATACTTGCGATTGTTTCTTTGAATTCTCTTATATCATTTTAATTTTACCTGCACTCAACATGTTCGATGAAATGCTTCAACCAGATTTCTTTAATTTGAATGCTCTATTTATTATTTCTTTGAATGCACTCAACATGTTCGATGAAATGCTTCAACCTATTTTCTTTTGTGTTAGGTCTATAGAATGATATTGTTAGTGGATCTTGGTTTAATTTGTGCTCCGTTTTAACCGAGTTTCTGAGTACTATTAATGAACAATTTTGAGAATTCTTTTTTGTTTGTCATTATCCTTTCAATACTTACTACTACTAGTTACTACTTTCAAGTTTCAGTTATAGTGAAATATCGTGCTGTGCGATTTTTGGGCTAAACAGTCTCATTCATCCCGTGGCAAGGATTCTGCCAAAAAGGATCTTAATAGTCAGATAAACTTGTTCCGAGATGTTTTAGAAATTTTTCAGGTATTTAAATTTCATTTTATTTATTAGTTAATATTACTATGATAACCAAAGTCATTCATCATCTTGTAAATCAGATTGTAAGAACTGCTATCAGCAAGGTACAAAAGTTATAGGAGGATACCAGATAGAATTTGCAAACCAGTTCTTTACATTTACTATGTCCTTTAGCATATAACTTATTCTCTCTTCCACTTTTTAACTTTCCAATATTCTTCAATGCAGTTCCGTGCAGCTATTCAGTTTACAATTTGATTTCCATCAGGCAATTTACAATCTCGGAACTGTTCTGGTCATAATTCTTCTCCATTTTACTTATATATCGTGCAATTGTGTTTTGTTTTACTTTGTTTATGTGCATGTAACAGTATTAAGAGTATAGAATTCACTTTTTTTTCTGCACTTAACATATTCGATGAAATGTTTCAACTAGATTTCTTTGAATTCTCCCTTTATTATTTCTTCTCTTGATTTCTTTGATGTTTTTGTGCAATCGGTTAGTCATCTTCCTGAATTATGCAAATTGCTATACTAGAAATGGAAAAGCTAATTAGCTGAACTTTAGTCTTAGATTTCATCTCTCTATCTTATGTCCATCCTTGTAAAACCTGATAGTTTTGTTTTTGTGCACCTATAAACTTGATGTGAGCTTGATGACTAATTTATAGCAAAAGCTAAAAGCAAAAGACCACCATCACTACTAGTATAAAAAAACTATCTCTTACTAACTTTCTTGTGTTCATATTGACTTAGGTGTCTAACTTCTATATTATAGGAAATAAATTAATGTAGCATATGTGTCATGAGACAGAAATGGAATTGCTAATATATATATGAGATTTCCAATTCTCCATTGCTAATATATTTCACATTGCGAGACTACTGCTGCTGCTATTTTTACTAGTGCTTTCTTTCTCTTTAATACCAGTTTTAGACCAGAATTAGTGTTTTTTAGTTTAATATTTTTTGGATGACTGGTTGTAAGTCTTTAGTATTTTTTGGACTTCGAACTTGATTTCAAGTGGCAGAAGCACGTTTCAATTTTATATTTGTTTTATATAATAAGAGAAATGCTATTTATTTTTTAAATTTTCAGTTTTTAGTCAATTTTTTTATTTAAATAATATTATTTAATTAATTTGAATATATATTTTTATAAGAAGTTACTTATTTTTTATGAAAAGTTACTTATTTTTTAATTTTTTTTAAAGACTAAATGATAGATAATTTTAAAAAAATATATTATTGTACTATTTTACAGAATTTATACAAACTTCAACTTGGTCAACTTTGAAGACTTTTGGCAAAGCTCCAGTATGTATCCCTTATTCTTTTATAATTTTTATCTTAAGAATCCTTGTAAAATCTCAGAACTTGTACTAGAAGTACGTGACATTTCACATCAGTATTTCTCTAAGACTAATAAATAGAAAGATAAATTTGTGAGTTTTAGCAATGAATGTTCCTCTATTTTTATAGAAATTCAATAATGGCTTGTTAAGTGCCCTTTTATCATGTTGGTTTCCTAGGTGTCACGTGGAGGCCAATCAGCTAACCCTGTTGGAACAAGCTTAGTAATTTTTGGTGGACAACATGCAAAGGGGACTCTTTTGAATGATCTGCATATTCTTGACCCTGGAGACCATGACATGGGATGAAATTGATGCCATGTAAGAAGTTTTTTGACTATATCTAAAATTTTTGGTTTTGGTGCTCTATTTTGCTGTAATTTATCATAATGATTATATTCTCATATTGATATTTGCAATTTTTACTTTGAAATCTCTTGTTTCTTTTTAATTTTACTAGCACTCAACACGTTCGATGAAATGCTTTAACTAGATTTCTTTGAATGCTCAATTTCTTATTTCTTCTCTTGATTTTTTAATATTTTTGTGTGACATCATGATCTGGTTAGTGCACTTCTTGAATTCTGTAAATTGCTACTTTAAAGATGGAAAAGCTAATTAAATTAGCCGAACTTTAGTCTGGGATTTCACCTTTCTATCTTGGATTCTTGGTGTTAAAAATCTATCAATTCAACCATATCCACTTCATTCTTTAGATAAATTGATCTTATCCATAATTAAAATTTCAAGACATTTAACTTGTACACTCATGGTATCTAATAAAAGTGATTGAAGCTCATGTATTGAGTACTGTGATGATCAACAATCTTCAATTTTAGGTCCCCATGATGTTAAAATTAGAATTAAAGCTATTGGTATATTTCTTTGTTATATTTCTTTTTCAGGGGAAAAAAGGTTGTGATTCAAAGATTTGCATGTTCCAAGGTTAATGCATTGGGGTTGGATATCATTTTTTTCCCCAAGGTCAAACAAAACTAGATATTTAATCTCATGTTGAAAAAGCATTATGATCCAAGTGTATATGATATACTATTTGGGTAACTCTGTTTGAGTTGAAGGATTGTAGCTTCTGATCCAAGTGTTTATGTAGTGAATATATTGAATTTAGTGCTTTATATGTAAGTGTAGCTATAGAATTCCAATTAGGATATTAATACAAATGTCTCTTGTCTGTACTTGCAGCATATTCCTAAAACCAGTGAAAAAATTCCATCATGTGATGAAGAAGTATCAGATCACCAAAGGCTACTAGATGACAGCTCTTGGTTTATTTATGATTTATAATTTTTTTAGTCTGAGTTATTTTTTAGGTAAAAAGTAAAAGGTATATCTAACCTGTAAGATAGTTTAAGATTTAATGAATAGCATCTGAATTATACTAATATCATTTTTAAAGGATTCAACTTCACTAGCTGTTTTTTTTTTAGAAATTTGCAATATAGGGCATTAATGCCATAATCTTCCTTGCAGATTTGGAATCTTGGCTCTCTAGACCCTAATTTTACATTGGATGCTCATCAGAAAGGAGTGAATTGTGTTGATTACTTTACAGGTGGTGACAAACCTTACCTAATAACTAGATCTGATGATCACACTACAAAGGTTTGCTTTCTGTTTTCTATTTTCTTTACACTTTGTTAAGATTTGTTTGCCTTTTATGTATATATAGATTGGAATTATTACATGGATAAAACCTATGAAACAGGTATGTGATTATCAGACTAAAAGTTGTGTCTAGACTTTGGAGGGTCACACACATAATGTATCTGCTATATGCTTTGATCCTGAGCTTCCTATAATTATTACTGGTTCTGAGGATTTTAAATATTTATTGTTATTGTCACTGTCAGTAATGATCTAGGGGCTTTGTTGTTGATCATTCTTCTTAACCAATGGATTTCTAGCATGGTTTAATTTCATCTTTATTAGCATGTTTATTTACTGCATTTCATGAATTCTCATAAAATTATTATTAGCAATATTCACCAAATGCATTCTAATAATTGCATTATCTCATTTGTAGAGGAAAAGAGTTGCTTGTAAAGCAATTGTTGAAACTGGATACTATTGAGGTTGAAGGTGAAGCGAAGTAGTTGCGGAGAAATTTTGAGGATTAAGTTACAAGTACAATTGTTAGCTTTATATGTTTGGATTAAGTTGGGATTTTTTGAATTTACATTTTATGAATTATGACTATGTAAAACTTGTGCAATTAAGTTTAAATTTATTGAAATATAGTGCCATTTATTATTTTGTTGGTAGACACATAAATTATTATTTATAATAGAAATTATTTATGCAATAATTAATAAAAGAAAGCATTGATATTGGAGAGACTATGACAGTTTAAAACAGTCACTAAATAAAGGAAAAAACTGCTACAGAAATTAGTAACTTAGTGACGGTTTTAAATTGAAAAATCGTCGCTAAAAATATTGTGACAGTTTAAATAATCACTAAATATACCTAAAAACGGTCATAAAAACTAGTAACTTAGTGACGGTTTAAAATAGTTATGAAATATAAGGTTTAAAATAGTTATGAAATATAAGAAAAAACTGTCACAGGAATTAGTAATTTAACGACAGTTTCAAAACGTCGCGAAATACATCATAAAAAACACATTTACAAGTGTTACAAATTAGTGACGGTTTTATATTTCAAAAACCGTTACAAACAATTTAGCGACACTCCTTACCAACGGTGGTCCAAAACCGTCACTATGTCAACTAGCGACGCTCAAATCTGTGACGCTTTTTTTAACCGTCGCAAAACCATTTAGTGACAGTAAAAACCGTCGTCAAGCATTAAAAAAAACCATCGCCAAAATGCTGTTTTGTTGTAGTGTTACATACTAGGAGCATGCACAGATTAATGCACACAAAAATATTCAGAAATTTGGCAAGCATAGGCTAAAACAAAAATTGTCATACGGATAATACAAAATCACAAGATGCTACAATTACAAATAGTGATACAAAAAAAATAAGCCATCAAATTCCCAAACAGTTGTAACATTATAATTCACAGATTATTCCAATCATCCATTTGCAAACTTCACTCATAAATCCTAAAAGAATATCTGCATCGCAAAAATAGAGTGGATGCAGACAGAAAACGCAAAACAAAGAAAAAAGAGAGCATCTTTTTTTCCATAGTAGGGTGTTCAAAATATATATATTGCTCATAATCAACGCTATGAACTTCAAAAGTAAATCTAAAGAGGACGGAAACCTGAAATTTCACAATTGACCATCGACATCAACTGTTTCTCCCCAAACAACATCCATACTCTTAGCCTAAAATTCAAAGAAAAAATAAGTCTCAATAATTGTATATGTATATTTGTATTTCTACAACATACCTTGAGGTACATCAGTTATTCTGCCAAAAACTAATGTTTCAAAGTTTCCATTCAGATCAAGTAATAAATATTACAAGTAAAGTAATGAACCTCATTATGGAGATGAAATATAATTGCAGTTTTTTTTTCGAAAAAGTTTATATTTTTCTGCAACTTCATATAACTTCAAAGAAAGCTGCAACTTCACAAACCTGTTAAATCCAAACCATTAATTAGTCATTTATTAGCAGAACCAGAATAAGATTAATCAACTTGGTATAGAGATCACTAATTATATTAAATATATTTACTTTCTACGGTGATTTAATATTACTTTTTAAAGATTTCTGAAATTATCCATACTATCTAATTATTCACGGTATCTATGTACAATCTACTTATACTCACAATTTAATATTGAGCATCATACTATCATAAAGATAATTTTTTTCCTCCATAAATATTTAAAGGGAATCCGTTTTATAGTTACATGCATAGATCAAATAATGGTATCCGTTTCAAATTAAATTTATCATAAATTAAACCAAAATACAAAGTTATCATCAATTCTAAAAAAAATAGATATATATAACAAATAAAGTACGATCAACAGATAATCAACTAAAATAGAAAAAAAATCAAGCACAAATTAAATAAATTTATAAATTAAAAAAAAACTAATTAATCCAAGCTTGAGCTACTTCTGAAAAGCTAACCCATATTAAAATAGAAGCTCCGATGCATTTACTTTTTCAACCCATTTTAAAATAGAAGCTCCGATGCATCTACTTCTTCAGGAAATTAAAAGAAAGGGGATTAATGCTTTAAATAAACTATACAAATACATAGAGAATAATAATATCATCTTTACATAAAACTTCATTTACACAACTTTATTAGTTTACCTTTTGCCCAAATTGGAACTCTTTAAACATCTTCTGAGCCAACAAAGCTTCTACTCGAAGGAAATAGTCAGTAGCTGAAAAGACCAAACAGGCGGAGGCTTAATTTGAAGGAATATTTTAGCCAGCATCTTTCTATGCCTTTTTGTTTCTCTTGATGGATGTAGTAGGTAGGATAATTAATTATGAAGGAATGCTTCTTATAAAGAGTTAGTGGATTTCAATAAAAAGGTGGGTGAACCTTCTTTAACTAACACCTGTAAACATTTAAGACACATCATAAGAACAAGTGTTTGCTTCAAATAAATACAAAATTATTTAATTCTAACTTCACCCCTTTTTTGGATTTTGATTATAAATTTTTTTATTCCTAATAAAAAGGTGATTAATCAAAATTCAATTAATCATATCCTTATACATTCAAATACCAGAAACTTTTACTTAACTAATATTATTAAATCTACCAAATTCGTAATTATAGTTTTTATATTACAATTTTCCTTAGTCATTGATGTGCATTGATGACTTTTGTTACAGTCTTGCACATGCTCTATTAACTACTTATTAATACTGATACTAATATAAAACCTTTAAGTTTTACACTAATGACGTCTCTACAAATCTCTATTATGAAAATATGTGTGTTCTAAGTACCAAAAGAATAACTAAATAAAATAAACTAAATCTTATAATATTAAATAGATAAAACAACCAACACTAATAATTATTTATGTTTAACCTAACACCGTAAAATATTTAATATATGGATTCTTACGTTAAATTTATTGATTATAATTAAAATCTTGAAAATTTATCATAATTGTAATTTATGATATTAGATAAAAATTTTAGAAATATAATATATTTCGAAATGTAAAAAATAAATTTGATTTAACAGGATAAGATTAGGTAATTTTAAAAACTTAAACTTTTAAAATGAATGATTTTATGTTAAAGATAAAAATTTTAATTCATAGATAAATATTAATCAATCTATTTCTCATATACAATTTTTTGTATATAATGATTTTACATAAATATAAAAAAAATAACAATTAATAACTTAATAAAACCTAATAAAAATAATATATAAAATATACGTTATTTAAAATAACTCCTAAAAAAATAAAATTTATTATTTATATATAAACTTTTATATGTATATTACATTGAATAACAAACTAAAAAAAAACAATATTATGGGATAACCCGCGTGAAGCGCGGGGAACACACTAGTTTGGATTATGAGAGAGGAATGAAGAGGATAATAACAAGGCAAAGGCTATGGTATGGACACCAGAAAATATCCGGACGTATGGATGCCATGTGTATATCTTCATTGCACGACACGTGCGGTGTCACATGGACATGGGAAGTCAACATGCACAGAATTTTTCTGACACAAGAAGGAAAGAAAAGTGCTTTTCAGATATGGGTCATTAATGTTGGAGAGGATTAATTGTTAATGTGTGATTGTTAATGGAAGGATGTAGTTAAATAATTTTTGGAGAACACATTTGGTGGGCCAATTGGATTTTTCAATAGTGTTGGGCTGTGCATGTTGAGCATTATTTTTTACTGAAGAATTGTTTTTGTTGACATTTTTTTAAATGAAACAGTAGTCAAAGTGAGCTTTATTCACGCCGACCCAATAACGAAGAAAAAATAAATATGAGTGAAAATAACAAATTGGGTTGGAGACAATAGGATCTTTAATTTAGATTAAGAAAATATCGTTGTAAATTAAGAAAAAGAGTAAAGGAGAACATATTCATCAAGAACATTTGAAGGGAAGAAAACGTGGGAACCCTAGCCGTGATACTCGGATGGTGCAATAATTGGAGTGTAGATGTCATCGTCCCTAAAAGATATAGGATAATAGGGTATTCATCAGCTAGCCAGTACCGAAGGGGCTCTCATACACGATTGGAGTCTAGCGCGATTGGTATGTTCTGGTACCTTTATCTATAGGAAGTTGTAGGGTGAAATTTAGCGGCTAGTGATTATTATTCAATTCCTAGTGGTTTCTCGCTGATGTTTATAAATCCCTTATTCGATTTAAATTGGGTGTTGAATTGTGGCCTGTATGTTTCGAGTTATGGATTTTGATGAATATTAAATATTTAGCAATGTTAGTCCTGTTCTTGTCGGCAGTGGGTATGATAGTATGTGCTTGTGCGGATATAGATTAGGCCAATGTTAAAATTGTGTGGTTTTTATTTAGGAAATGTAGTTTCATTGAATGTAGTGCTACGCCCAGTTGATGAAAACTAAAGTGTGTTGGCATATTCAGCTATGTACGAGTTTAATGATACATATGAATGTACATAAGAGAATATCTATACGACTTGCTTTTAGTGTGTTATGATTGGTTGTGTCACGAGTTATACAGGTGAATTTGTAGATGGAAACAGTTAACTTGAAAGATGTGTTGTACACACGGAGTGACGACGGTGTTGATTATGGAGATGTTGCTTCTCTGACCGATGACGACATATTAAGAAAGGTATTTCCAATGGAAGAAGATGCATATGATTTCTACTAGAAGTTGGGTAAGTTTCATGGTTTTGGAATTCGAAAGGGGAAATGTTAAAGGACGGAGGAGGGAACCTAATTAAGCGAAGATATTTTTGCAATAGAGAAGGGTTCAGACATAAGAAACATTACAATCGGGTGGATAGACCCTACAAACCGGAAACAA
This sequence comes from Arachis hypogaea, assembly GCF_003086295.3. Classification (NCBI taxonomy): domain Eukaryota; kingdom Viridiplantae; phylum Streptophyta; class Magnoliopsida; order Fabales; family Fabaceae; genus Arachis; species Arachis hypogaea. The sequence goes on from NC_092042.1 coordinate 21,990,372, forward strand.
GGACAAATTGTGAGGTAAGGATGTGCATATATCTTGACAGAAGCAATAACATCTGGAGGGTGAAAAAGGTTATCATGAAGCACAACCATGCGCTGACACATCATGGCATAGTCCACCTAAATCCAAATTTTTGGTCCATGATAGAATTGGCAAAAGCTCAAATAAATGGGATGCAAGAGTGTGAAATTTCGACGTCGAAGACGATGCAATTCCTAGCTGGCAAGGTCAGAGGGTATTCACTAGTTGGTTTTCTGAAGAAGGATGCTTATAACTACGTTGACAGCAGGAGGCATGCTAGAATAGCCGACGGGGATGCGAACTTGGCTATAGTGTACCTGGAGGGAAAAGTTGTGCCAACCCGATGTCTGTGGAAAGCTATAATGTTACTGTGGATGACATGCTTGCTAATTTATTCTGGCAGACGGTGGAAGTGGGCTTGACTATCAGTATTTGGCGATGTCCTTGCATTCGACTAACATGTAAGAAGAATAAATACAATAGGTCGTTGGTGATTTTCTCTGGCTGCAACAATCACAAGCAAACTTGTATATTTGGCTTTGGGTTGGTATTAGATCATAGCATCGCATCATATACATGGCTGCTAGAGAATTTTTTGGAGGTTATGTGCAACAAGGTGTCATCGGTTGTTGTTACTGATGGAGATGATTCCATCCGGGAGGCTGTTCGAAAATTTTTTTCAAAGGCAATCCGTCGACTTTGTGCATGGCACATTGAGAAGAATATTACATCTAACGTCAAGGATGTGGCTTTAGCCAGCTAATTCAATAGGTGGTTGTATGCAGACATGGAGGTCGATGACTTTGAGACCGAGTGGGCCGAAGCAGCGGTTGAGTATGGATTGAATGGTACCTTGTGGGGGAACTAGGTGTATGGAAAGAGGGATATGTGGGCCAACGCATTCTTGCGTGATAAGTTTTGTGCCGGGTTTAGGACAACATCGCAGTGTAAGGGCATTAATAGCGTTGTGAAGAAGTTTCTTCAATCTAAACACACAATGCTCGAATTTGTCCAAAACCTTGAGCTGCTTCTTCGAGGGTTTAGAAATAACAAGTTACTATCTCAATTCAGGTCAATCTATGGTGACCGGGTCTTGACGACATTGTTGGACTCCCTAGAAGGGTTTGCTGCTAGAGTGTATACCCGAACTATTTTCAACGATGTGAAGAAGGAAATTGAAGCCGTTGTCTCTGTTAACTTTGTAGGGATTCGGCGGTCGCTTACCACCAAAGTGTACATAGTGGAAGAATACGGACACCCAAACTGGCATATTGTGGTCTTATGTGACAAGAATATGAAAAGGTTGTAGTGTGACTATTACTTTTGGGACATGTACGGATACTCATGTAAGCATATGTTCTTCGTCATGAAACACAAACATGTGATGGAAGTCCTGAAGCGGTTGGTGTTAAAGCAATTGACGAAAGATGCAAAAAATATTGGCGAATATGTAGAGAAAAAATATGATGATAATAACCGAAAATGTAAAAATATAAAATGTAATGGTTATAAAAAAAGTTAAGGTACTTTATTTTATTTTATTTTATTTTATATTTGTTTGTTAATTAGTAAACAGAGAAATAATATAAATGTAGATTTCATTAATTTTGGGAATTCTTGATTATAATGTGATTATTTTTGTATAGATTTAATAAATAATTTAAATATTAATATTAACGAATATTTTTTATTTACAAAAATGAACAATTATTATGAATTTATAAAAAATATTTTAAGGTATTTTTTATGATAATTATGAAGGATAATAATATTATTGTATGTTATTTTATTTTTTATTTATGAGTGTACTTATATTATTTAAACTAGTAAGTAAATAGTATAATATGATATATTTATTTTATTTTTTATTTATGTAAATTAGTGCAATCAAATTATTATTATATTTTTTATTAAATAATTATTTGTTATAATGAATAAATTTATTTAATGAATAAATGTATTTAATAGATATATTTAATGAATAAATATATTTATTTAATTAAATTAGTACAATTAAATAATTTATTTTTTAAAATTAATAGATATATTTAATAAATGAACATATTTTTGTTGTACCAGTTTAATAGAAATCTTATTGTTTGTAAACTAGATCTGTCAAAGATCAGACGTGGAGCCCAATGGTAAAAGACGCTTTACGAGAAATGGGATTCTACCATGGTTTTAGATTGGGGTGATCAGAGGAGTTTACTCTTTACTATCTGCTTTGGTAGAAAGGTAGAGGCCAGAGACTCACACATTTATATTGCTAGAGACTCAAATTGTAGTCAACTCCTCTACATATAGTGTAACATCTAATTGCTGTGACGACTGACTTTCTAAAACTATATTCCATTTCAATCCTAAACTCTTCATTTTCAGGATCAGCAATACCTACAGAAAGCAGAAATCATCATTCATTGATCCATCCAAAATATAAATTAAGAAAAACATATTATTCACTCATCACATACATATATTTGCATATTTCAAGAATTGCATGGCGTCAAGATCCAAGTTACGCACGCATAAAAGGTGGAACGTGCAATGATTGACTAACTCAATTTGAAAACAGAATTAGTTAGGATCTCATCTAAATTTAGAAATAGAATAACTAATTATTCTCAAATCTCATTTAATATTCTCAATTATCATACTATTATTATATTTTTGGTGTTAGTAAAAAATATAATAATATTCCATCTGAATTAATATAATTATTTATTTGATCAAATCAAAATAATAATTAACTAATTCTATAGCAAAGATTAGAACACTCGTTAGTGTGTGACCCCATAGATTCAATACTAAGCGGGTAGTAAATTAGTCATACTAAATTTACTAATCAAGGTTGGTGTCTAGCAACACTCCTCAACGACCCAATAGTATGAAGTAATATATTTTTACTAAGAACCTTAGAAGAACAAAGTATAATTCCTTCCATCTTTCCAGCTCTTGGTTAACCCTTAAAGTATGGTTTAATTGTCAAACTCTAACTCGTTACTATTATTATAATGAACTGTGAATGACCTAAGAAACTCATTTCTTCATTCATTCAATTTTCTTGTCCAAGGTTTTATTCATCCCAGTCATTATAATCATAGAGCTCAAACTCTTTGCCGAGAGTTGACGGATTCCTTATTGACTAATCATTAATTCTACAAGTATTTAAATTATATTCAATATCCATTCAACTAGTACCCTATGGTATTAGGTGTCCAGAATCAAAGTATAATAAATACATTGTTAATTACTATGATAGTCGCAGGTCAAAGGAAACTCTATTACTATGTTCATCTTGAGAATATCCTATTGACAAATATGCGGTAATTATAACCATTAGGAATTCTCAGAGTGAGCCAGTTCAATGGTCATATCCCTATATGCACCATCTATATATATAATTTAATAAATGAGATCTATTAATCTTCATACAATGAAGACCATTTTATATATATATATATATATATATATATATATATATATATATATTGATCTTTCCGAATTATTAATGTCCTTTTTATTAATCCTATGACCAAGAACAATTTAGATTAAATTATAAAAGATTTATCTCTCAATATTATGATCACTATCACAATGATAAATCTCTAAATTTAATCAAGGACCTTATTATATTAACATTTAATATAATAACAATAACAAATTATTTGACACATGATTGATTGGATTGTGGTCATACTACTTATTCCCAACATATATATATATCTATATATATATATATATATATATATATATATATATATATATATATTTGAGGATTTAAATTGGTTGTGTCTCTGGTGGCCGTGGTTATGGTGGCTAACGGTGACTAACAGTTGACTTTCTAATTAAATGGTGACAAGTGGAGCGTTTTTAGTGTAGTTAAGTTATCTTGACAAAATTAAAGACGGTCAAATTTTATTGTTTTACTGTAGGGATACGATGGCTATTACATAGAAAAAATAGCATCGGATCTACCGTAGAAAGTCTCAGTTTCTTCATCAACCAGATGGCATCTCTACGGAGACATTCGACAAGGACAAGGACTGAAGGACCGCAACAGAGAAATGAGGACTTCAATAGTAACAGCAGTGACATAGCACACCCAGGAATGGAAATTCATGAAGCACCTATGTCGAAGCACATTCGGCGGAAGAGAGTCAAGTTACCATAGATGCACCACTAATGGTCTGCTCCCGCGTGAAGATCCGTTGAGAGGGAGCTAGAGATCAAAATGTATTACAATATTGGAGGGGTTACCGTTTGGATACCGGGTCGGGTGTTCAGGTTATGATTAATTTCTAGTATGGGTCGGGTTTGGTGAAGACCTTGTCCAGGAAAAAAAAAAAACAAGTGTTGCAGGTAGCTATGGTTGAACAGTTGAGAGTGTAATAGTGAGAGAATGAAGAAGAGTTGTATAAAATTTCTATTTTTTTATTTTTTAACATAAATTTGCATCATTTAAAAACTTATCGAGAAAGTATAGGAAGCCAATGGCTTAAGCGTACAATGTGTACAATGGAGGTTTAGAAAGTATTAGAGATATGACCATTAATGTTACACTGTAATGTCAAGTTATGTTTTTGGGATGAGTAGGTTCATAATATGGTATTAGAGTTCTAGATCCGAAAGGTCAAGAGTTCGATTCTTGGTGAACCCCAAAATATGAGATGTTTATTATCCCTGGTATCCGGATGGTTATTCTGGATAATATGGGTGATGTTCATTTTATTCATAGACCAAAGATTTAGCCCATTATACACATTATACGCTTAGGTCATTGGCTCCCTAACACTATTCAAATTTATCAACTGCCATGTGTTTATCGTCCTTGCTTAATATTCGCGATTAACAATACAGAAGTCAAAGAAAAAAAATTCTTTTTATTTACGTGTAAAAAAATAATTGTAGCAACTAACATAGACATTATAGTCACACTAAATTTGTGGCCACCACAGATTGCACCATTTAAATTTGGGTGCAGCTCCTATTGAGATAGATGATACTGCCATTAGGTTTCGGCTGTCTAAAAAAAATTTTTTTTTTTTTAACACCACACACCCATATACACTCATATACACTACTACTATTATGAGTTCTATAGCCTCTTGAGCTTAGTGAAGGTTCGAACTTTTGTGAGCTCCTTATGAGATAGCAAATTCTACCATTAACTCCAATAAAAAACTAAAATTCGGCTTAGAAAAAAAGAAAAAAAAAGGTCCAACGAAAAGTGGGCCTTTAAAGGCCATACTTACAAAATGGACAATGAAAAACATTCAAAATGTTGCTAATAATCATCTCTTCTCTTTTTCTTTCTTTACACAATTTTGTGAGAGTCTAAAAGATGGGTTCACCTCAGTCTTTACTTTATAGTATTCAATTCCAGCGATTCGAAACTCAATATTCGACCGATTGCTTAGATTAAATCTTAAAGGAGATTTCCGAAAAATTAATCCAGAATTCTTTATAGAAGGAATCAAAGATGGATGGCTCTCTTCCGAGCAAACAGGATACCAAAAAAAAAAAAAAGCTGTCGGAATTAGTCACATGACTTTAGACGTGATGAAATCTGAAGTATAAAGCAATCCGAATCCGACTCTTCTGAATCATTATTTGACTATTCTGCAAAATAGAGGAAACGTGTCATGCCCAAAGGTATGACAGCAAATTTCATCACATGTAGAAAAAAAAAATCATCACTGTAGCGTTGGCCCATCTATTTGGTTGAATCACAGTACTAGAACGGATGGGAATAGAATAGAAGATGAGCTGGCCTGTCTGGAAGATGCCTCTACTAACATTTGTAACTTTGAAATAATCTTGGGTTAATTTAGTAATTAATTTACCAATTTGTTTAACCAAATATCAAGAATTTAAATTTTGTGTATATAGTAATTAATTAGTCTGCAATAAATTTTTAAATAAATTTTAATCTCGGGTGCATTCAATAGGAGACCACATGGTTTAACCAAACTTCCAAATGGATTACTTACGATACATGATATATGTAAGTAATCTTAGTAATTTTTATTTAAAAAAAAAAAGTACAAAAGGGGAATTACAACTATAAATGCCTAATTATTTCTAAGAGGGAAGTGTAAGTTCCAAATGCTGCAATTGCAACTCCTACTAACACTATGGAATAATTGACGACCATTTCACATCCCAATTTCCCATAAGTTCCAGAAATCTTCAAGTAGCAAACACATGGCACTAGGAATGAAGCAGAGACACTTAACAATGCACCAACAAGGGACATTAGGTACCCAAAAAATGGAACAGTGAGTGCAACAACAACAGTGGTGAAGAGCAATATGCTACTAATTAGTATATGTGTGAGCTTTGGCCTTTTGCTGTAGTGATTTGGAAGCACGCTTTTTACGGCATCCACAATTGGCCTTAGCATGAGAGCATATTTGGTTATGGGGTTAACTAAAGTTGTGTATATTGCCACTTTTGAACTGAGTTTTTCTTTTGGAAGGTTCAGAGTTATTTCTGATTCAACCTCTGATCCAAACATTAAGTATCCCAAAACTGCTGTTGCTGCATATACTAAAGTGCACAATGTGAAGCACACCAGCAACACCTGTAACAGAATGTCAATTATAGTGTGAAGATGTAAATTCATACCGAAAATATAGATATTCATGTTAGACTATAAAATTATTATCTAACAATACTAGTAATACTTTTGATACTCGAGGGATTTGGTGTTGCTCATATTTTGCAAGAGATGCTTACTTATACTCCGACAGCATCTAGGGTTCCTCGAACAATGTGATATCTCACACCGGTAAATCCTTAACCCTTCCCCCTCTTACTAAGACTACAGACACATCTAACTGTTTTCGGCCACAGAAATGTTTGGTAACTAAAGAAAATTAGCCAAAAACAGTCATAATTTGCCTTATTTAACATTTATTAATTGTTGCAACAATTAATGAAATGCTAAATAAAACAAGTTTTGGCTTTTTTTTTTTTGTCTCTCAAGCATTATCACAGAAATATATGTATATACTCTGTTTCCTTCAATTAAATTCTACTTAACAGCGAGTTAAGCAATGAAATTACTGGTTAAAAACAAAAAAAAAAATTTCTTACATTTGAGAATTGATGCTTGTTCTTCATGGAAGTGTAGAGACTTGGAAAGACAGGGTGAGAACTGTAACAAAATGCATACAAGCTAACTGCAGCAGGAACTCCCTTCCAATTAAAGAGTACTCCTTTGCTATGAAGTTTTGTTCCATCAATTGTACCATTCCACAACAATGAACATAGAAATATAATTGATGCTAAGGCCCCAGTTGCTGACACATATGATAGAAGCTTGCTTAGATCTTCCAACCATACCGTTGGGAGAATAATCAGTGCTGAAAGTAGAACAAAACAATGTGTTCCAGTAATTCTCAATCCTCCAATATCCACATGAAAATGAGATATTAATTTGTTCAAGTTATCTCCTTCAAGAATTAAGTACCCTGTTATGACCAAATAAAGTTCACAATTCATTGCAATGTTTACAAGTAACCTTCCTTTGTCTCCAAATGCTCTTTGACCAATGTCAGGAAGAGATTCAATAGTGGAATCTTTGTCCATGCACCTTTTGATTAATAAGCCTGTGTAGCATGCTGCTATGGATATGATGAACAAAAATATTAAGCTTAACCAACCTCCTGAGGCTAATGCAAATGGTATAGACACTATACCAATTCCTGAAATCCAACAAGTATTAGTTAAAGAAGGTTGTTATATTGAAATTGTAGAAATGAAAATATTTTATTAAAAATAAAAAAATATTAGAGACTATTAGAATTATTATTTTTAACCATTTAATTAGTCATTAATATTTAAGAGTATGGAATAAAATATATTATTAAATTATTAAACTAAAAGAACTAAACTAAAAAAACTGAGTTGATGGTTAAGGAATTGTCATAAACAATAAATTTTTTATAATTTCTTAATATTTCTCTAAAAAGAATTATATATAGTAGTTGAACTTTGTATTGATGGTAATAGATTTACATTGTTTTATTTTTTGGCCACCTTGTTGGATTCCTCACCAAATTTTATAATTTATTGATAAGTATATGAACTCTTTTTTTTTTTTTATCAAGCATTATTGAAGATAAAGGGCCTAAGAATTGATCATTAAAAAAAAGAAAATTCAAATGCTTCTCTTTTCAGATTTCTATGGACTAGCTTTTAACTTGAATAAGACTCTTCTTTATTTTTAAAATAAAAAATTAAAATAGTTTATATTATACAAAGTGTTAGGTAGCAAATACAAGGATTTTTTTAACTAATACATTTTTTTAATTTAAAATAATTCAATCCCTCCAACATTTTTTTTAGCTGCGTCCCTGTTCATATCTCGCTTTCATCTCCCATTTTTTTCGGCTTTTTTTTTTTTCTCTTGGATATGGTGAGTTACAAAACACACCCAAAAGAGAGGTACATGCATCACGTCTGGATTATATTAGATCGATGTCACTCCAAAGTATATATTTTTATATACATTTATATTTACTAAAAATAATTATTTAATATTTGGGCTTATTCCGTCGCAGAAGCAAGAATATTGGTGTTTGTCATCATGTAATAGTACTTTTATATTTTATAATGAATTTTAACTATAAACTAATGGAAAATGACACGTGAAGTTTTATGTGATTTTTGAATTAGACAAAATTATTTCAAATATATATTTATATTTATATAATAGTTGATTTAGTAGTTATTTTTTAATGTACATATAATATTTTTTATTAAAAAAATGTCAGTTTTTTATTAATCAAATTATAATTTTTTTATCAGAAAAAATAAGCAATATTATTCTACTTCAGGTAAGAATCCATCATTAGAATTTTGTTATTTTAATTTGTTCATATATAGTGCAGAATGCAAGTATTTTCCAAATTTTAAGATTCCAACGGTATGTTCTCTTGAAAAATCAGTCAAAGTATTTAACAACTCTTAACTATATAATTAAATTGAAACAACGTTTCTAACAACTTGCAAACAGAATCCTTGAGTGAGTGAGAATGTTCTTAAGTTCTATACCATTAATAACTAGATAGGTTGTTATGGATGAAAAGTTCTCAAATAATATAACATACTTATTTCAAAACTAAATAAATTGGAAAAGTGTTTTTGGAACATCTAAAATTCTGAATTATCATCAGTTGTTGTGTGAACATTCACTCACTCGTTCTGAATTTATTACCATCTAATAATGTACTATATATTAATATAAGGAACAAAAAGAAAGTTGAAAAAACAAACCCGAAATTCCATTAACCCCGTGAAAACAGGTCTTGGCAAATGATGTGGTTCCTCCACCATTATTGTTGCTAGAAGGGGACGTTGTGGTTGAGAGACTCTCCATATTTTGGGGAAGTAGTGGCCAACAAAGTTCAACTTAATAATGATAACACAAAAGGACTGTGTCCTTAATATTTATAGACCTTAGCTTGCTACATAACCACCGAAGAAAAAAAGATATTGCCTTACTACATATAATAATATATTGCCATGCATGCTATATATATTACTATTAAAATATTAATATAAAAATATTAAAACTAACAGAATTTATTTTTTTGTTAACTATCGATTTAATTTTTTTAATTTAATTTTTAATTTAATAATATATTTTATTTTATATTTTTAAATATTAATAATTAATTAATAGTCATAAATTAGGGGTGTGCATGGTCCGACCCGATCCGAAGATTCGACCCGGCTTTAAACACTTTAGGAACTAATTTGGTGTGATTTTATTGGAGCTAATATAAAGAGTCTTTGTGAAAAGGGACTCAAAAGTAAAAATAACAAATAAATTTATAACAAATGTCATGATTTTGCTTTAAAAAATATTTAAATAAATTAAAAATAATAATAGATGTTTTTAATAATAATAAATTTATTATTCTTTATAAATATTAGTTATATTTATTTTAATTTTTACAAACTTTTTTATTGTTGTTAATTATAAAGCCATTAAATTTTTTTTTCTTGTATTACAGAAATTAAGTAATTGGTAATTTCATAAGGTACGTAGTAACCACATATTCATTTAAGTTAATTAATGTTACTAGTTAATTTAAATTCGAATTATATATTATATATAATATATTATTATTATTTATGAAATTTTTTGAAATATTAAATTTTTTTATAATAATAATTTTTTTAAATTGATAAATTTTAATAATATTATTATAAAAAATTAATAATTATATTAATTTTAATTGTTTTAATTAATTAATTAAATAAAATTATAATAAAAATTAAAATTAAGTTTTTTTTAATAAAAAATATTTTAAATTTTTATTTATTATTTATAATATAAAAATTAATATAAAATTATTTTTTATAACAAGTGAATTATAAATACTTTTATGAGTAGAGATGGTAGTTTAATATTGCTGGTTAATTAATTTTCTCTTTCCAAGAAGCTCTCTTGCTTGGTCAGCTAGCTTATATTATAGGTATTTTTCCTCCCCAAGCACGTGCACGGATGCACCTACTTATTATCCATTATTTTTATGGACAAATCATGATACATAGCGATTAAAATATTAGTAGCAGTGGCCATGTATAGAAATATATATTTATTATTTTATAGAAATTTTTATTATATTATTATAAATAAATTTAATTATTTATCTATTATGAATATGGCTATTATATTATGATAAATTTATTATTTTAATAATTAATTATTTAATTTAAAAATATAATAAATCAATATATACATGTTGATTCACATAAGATAAAGTTAGAATTAAAATAGTAAAAAAATTAAAGAAAAAAATTAGTTATATATCAATTAAATAATATTATAAATTAAAATTTTAATTTATTATTTTATAATATCATTTTTTGCTTTTTTTTATTTTTCAATAATTATTTATTAACTATCCTGATATTTATATTTATCTTCACATAATATTTTATGTACAATTATTTTTAAAGTGTTATTCATTTTTAAGTTTAACTAAAATTAATAATTTAATATAAATTAATAAATTATTTTATTTTATTAATTAAAATTACGACGTTATTGTTATTATTTTTCCGTTCAACTAATTATAATAATACAAAAAAATTATTTTTTTTAAATTTTAGAAAATATGAATACAATGATCTTTAAATTACATGGTTTATGATTCAAAGATTATTTTTTAAATGCTTATTGATTGAAACTAAAAAAAATATTGTACAAATATTACATAAATTTTCATTTGTGTATATAGAGTTTTCTTTTTTATAAACCGTGGCAAGTAACAAAGGTTTATACATACAAATATTTCTTCATAAATCGTACCGTATCTAATTACAATAGTTTATGTTCAAAAACCTTTTTTCATAAACCGTGGTAACTTGCCACGATTTACGTATAATCCTCTAAAACGTGGTATGTTACTACGGATTACATGAAACAATAACAGAACACACAAATAAAAGAATCTTAATTGTTGTATTTGAGTAAAAATTTTTCCCATCCATTTTATTTAGGTAAAGGCCTAATTATTTTACCTTATGTTTATACTTCTTAAAAAGAATGTAAAAAGATTCCAAAAGAATTGACAACTATGTTGGGAATTTTTTTAAATAAATTATTTAATTATTTTAATTACTAAAATATATAATTTATGATATATTTATTAATTTACATTGTATTAATTTATCTTATTTATACAATAAACAAAATAATTATAAATATATGCCATTTATACCATAAACGAGATATATAAAATTTTTATAAACAAAATACTTATATTTGTAAATATAAAAATATAATTTTTAACAATAATAAAAAATATTAATAATTTAAATTAGATCAAATTTTTAAAAATAAAATATTTTAAATAATAAAAAATAGATAATTTAAAATAATAAAAAAAATAGAACATGGACAGTTTCAAAAAAATAAAAAACATAAAAAAATTTACGCTACTTTGATCGAAGGGTGTGTTTCGCAAACACGTTGGTGAAGAAAGAAGTACGTTTAAGTTTCTTAAAAGTTTCACTCTTATGTTTGGCAATTTTTTTTTTTCTAAACGCAGAAACGATTCTGCCTCTAACCCACGTTGAGAAGAAGCTAAAATTTGTAGCTTCTGCGTCACGTTCATGGTTGCTGATTACCTTTAGAAAATTAAGTGAAAAAATTTATTTTTTTTTTACCAACCTTACCCTTTATTTTCTTCTATAAGAAGGATACCAATAACTATAAATTTCACTGTGTAGTTCTTTCTACTTTTTCATAGTTCTTTCTTCCATTTTTCTTCCATCAAAATCATTCAGATTTGTTTCAATTACTAGTAATTTGAATATTTTAATTTTTTTAATTATTTTTAATACTCATTTTCATATTTTAATTTTTAGTGTTATGATTTATGATGTTATGTTTTTATGAGTTTTTTTTATCATTTTCTATACTATTTTTTATATGTATATTTTTTTATGAATTTTTTTATTTTTGTTTGACTTTGTTTATATGATTTTTTATTTATTTTATTGTATTTTTTTATTCATATGACAAATATTGTTGATTTTTTTATTTTTTGTAGTGCTATAATTTTTTAGATATTTTATTAATTTTTATGATTTTTTATTATTTTTTGTTCATATAATTTTTTTTTTCTATCTTTTACTACATTGTATTTATATTGTGTATGAAATTTTTTTATTTATTTTATTCATATGTATTTTATTTAGTTTTTATTGTATTTTTTGTTCATATGATATATGTGGTTGATTTTATGAAATTTGTATTATTTTTTTATTTGTATGATTTTTTTTCTATTTTTTGATGTACTCTATCTTTGTTTTATATTAATTTTTTTATTTTTTATTTTGACTTTGTAAAATTTGTAATTGTAATTAATATATACTACGTTTATTATCCAAATTTTGTATAATATAAACTATGATCCTATAAAAAAGGATAAAATAAATAAAAAATTAATTATAAGTAACAATAGAATCATAAATAATGAAAATTTATAGTTCAAAATAATACTAAATTAAAGAGTACGGGTAATATTAGAAAAAGTATAGAATATTTTTTTTTGTTTAATATTATAAAATTTATAGTACTCTCTTTCATACTTTTTTATTATATTTATTTATTTATATAATAAATATTTTTATATTATTTTTGTTAGATTATGTTTTTGTATATATATAAAAAAATAAATTGATGTCTCTTTTAGTAATTTTTTATCTAAAAATGATTTTGAGTAGTATAATCCAAACAACATTTATTTTGCTATAATCAATTTTAATACAAATATTACCAAACATAAATCACGTTAACTCAAATTTACTTTTCATCAAAATCAATTTTGTAAAATCAATTTTATGCAAACTCACTTTCGCAAACTGAAATCCAAACACACACTTTGTCTTCCTATAATGTTGTTATTGTAGATGGGGTTGTCCTCCTGAAAAGTACAAGCTGAAATACAATTCACAACAGACATGCCATTTGGTGAGAGGGAAAGTGAAGGTTTATTCGGGCAACTCGTCTTCTCCGACGGTGGAGTTTTGTGCCGGCGACCTTGTCACCATTCCCGGCCCAGTGGACTCAGTTGCACTTGGGATGTAATGGTGGACATGCTTTAGAAATTTGAGTTAATTTAAATGGGATAGTTTTTTAAAAAATAATATGTTAATTTTAAATTATATGATGCTTTTAGTAATTAATGAGTTAAAATTGTCAATTTTTTTTGTTATTTTGAAATTGTTTATTTTTTTAATTATTTGAAACGTTTAATTTTTTAAAATTTGATCTAGTTTAAATTATTAATATTTTTTATTATTTTTAAAAATTATATTTTTATATTTACAAATATATATATTTTATTTACAGTATAAATGAGATAAATTAATATGATATAAATTGATAATACACTATAAATTATATATTTCGATAATTAACATAATTAAATTATTTATTTAAAAAATTTTCCTATGTACATAAAAACACAAGAAAATACAATAATAGCAGTAGCACAAGAAGAAAATAAAAAAAGAGAGAATGATATGAATAGAAGAAAAAGTTAGAAGGAAAAAGATACCGAACAAAAAAAGTTTTAGAAAAAGTAGGAAAAAAAGGTGGATATAAAATGTAGATAGTAGATATAGTAGGCTGCAGATTTGCACAAAATTAAAATAGCATTTTTCTTACGATTTAAAAACATAGCATATAGGTTAAGATAATAAGATTATTACTATTGAATGTTTTAAATGTTGTTTTAAAAAATATATAATAAATATATTAAAAATTTAAAATTTTAATATATTTTTATAACCTTAAATGGTACAAGTTAGTTGGCGAAAATTAATTTCATTATGATGCTCAATATAATATATATATATATATATATATTGGAAATTAATGGTGATATATGTCGTTATCATCAAACATAATACATTATGGTCGTATTGTTATTTTAATAAAAAGGTTTTGGCAATAATTTATACACATTTTTGTCTTTGACGAATTGATTAAAGAAAAATAAATAAAAAAATATATATATTCATCTCTCCTGTTTATTGTTATTGCAATTTGTCACACCGTTTGTATTTCGGTATGTTTCAGCCGTCACATCTTAGAAAAATTACAAATTAGATCAGTATTAATGAGTTTAAAAATATTATTTACGTATTAAAATTAATTATTATATATTTGTATAAAAATATACATATATTTAATTTATTTTTAATATATATTACATAATAATAAATTTAAATAACTAATTTTAGTATATATTATAAATTAAAATTATTCATCACATACAAGTCCATAATGAAACTTTTATTTAAATTTTTTTAACTGTTAGTTAATTTTTTTTTCTTATCACTATTTTAGTATTAATTTTGTTGAGAGAATCTTAATTTTGGTTGAATTTGAGAATGAGATATAAATAAAAAATTTTATAAATATATTAATATATCGATATTATATTTTAATAAATTTTAATTATTAATTTTAATTATATATATTTTTTTATAATTAAAATTAAACAGTTAAAAATTACTACAACAGTAATATACTGACATACTTAGAAATTTTCTATATAGATATAGTAGTAGTCATTATTATGGGGTTTGAGCATAACAAGAAAACTTTTCAGCTTTTCAGAAGTAGTATAATGTTGATGTAGCATAACAATGGCACACCTCTAATACGACGAAGTGATGCAAACAAATTATTTTCCTTTGCTATATAAATATTTTTTGTGTGAGAAAAAAGTGTGATGGAGTCTGTTCTAAAATTCAAGCAAGTACAGCAGAATAGAAAATAATATAAATATATTATCCTTTAATCAGAGGGAAACAGCCAAACAGGAATCAAATTTATGTTTCCGAGGGTCGGAGACGGAAAGTGAAAAGTGAGGAATCCTGTTTGGTGCACTGCACTTGTTTCTTCTCTATTGGATGGAACCGTGTCCAACACTTCTTTCTCTTTCTATTAAAATATTCTTTTTATTTCACTTTAAACATTTCTAATAATATATTATGGTATTGTATAGACTATAGCGTGAAGACCTAATTCGTATCTTGTATTCTTGTCCACTTTTACGATAAAGTAATTTTTGTCTAAAAAAAATACTTTAATTTTTAATTTTTTTATTTTAAAATAATTCGATTTATTTGTTAAAAAAATATTAAATAATAATAAAAATTAATTTTATAGAAATTTTATTTACATTTTGTGAGAGTTTTAAAATTCTACAAAAATATTTTTAGCAATATAACTAATTACTATCATTACACTATCTTTTTCATCCTCATTATTATGACTCATATCTCTATTACTTTTATTGTGTAACTATATTTTATTATATCTCGTCTATCGTCATCATTACCAGTATCAATATTATCAACATTAAAATTTTTTTTTTATTTCTTATTTGATGTTATTCTTTTTTTTTTAAATGTATTGTACTACAATTATTTTTTTTTGCGATATTATTTTTATCAATGATTTTTTTCATTTAACCACCATTAATGAAAAAACTTTTCAAAAATAAATTTATTACTAGTTTGTGAAGGTTTAAAATCTCTATCAAATACAAATAAAATTCCTACAAAACTAATTTTTGTTCTTATTTAATGAATTTTTTAAACAGATCAGAGGGATAGCATTGTCCCAAAATAAAAAGATTAAAGGTCGAAATATTCTTTTTTTTAGACAAAAATTACTTTATCTTTCGTGAAAATAAACAAAGAACAAGTTAAATATTTACTCTATTATATAAATGTTTTGTTTCATTTTTATTGTTTCTACACCTAAATAATTAATGTTTACTGTAAATCCTCGAGAAACAAATGTTTATATGTATTTTATATACTTTTTACAGAATAATTGACACCAAAACAATTATTTCACTGTATTTTATAAAAAAAATAAACACCACTTTGTTTTTGTACTTTTGTTGCATTTTTATTATAAATACAAATTTAATTTGATTATATTATTTATAAAACTTAATTATAAGAGAAAATGTCATTCCCCTCCCTTGAGAGATGTTAAAATGACACTCCCCTCCCCTCTATTTATAAAATATACATTCCCCTCCCCTATAACCTTTAAAAAAACCCTCTTTAATCCATTTTAAATTTTGTGTTAACTAATGTTAACTTTATTCATTTTTTTTTGAAAAACAAAATTATTTTTACAAAAATATCCTTTAGTAAAAAATTTTATTTTTTTGTCATTAAATTTTGCTTACTAAAATACCCTTTAATAAATTATTTTTTTATTGATTAAATTATAGTTTTACTAAAATATTTTTAAAAAATTAATAATTAAATTATTTTTTTAATATACCCTTCAATAATTTTTTAATTATTAAATTGTGATTTTACCAAAATTTTCGTTAATAATCATTTTTATATTTTACTATTATTTTAACATTAAATAAAAAATCTTAACACTGTTAATATGTATAACAATTAATATTGATAAATAATTTGTTTCATAAAACTATTGAAATTTATTAACAACTTTATCAAAATTTAAAAACAAGTCAGAGATGAATAAATCCCAAATTTAAAAAATCAACATCTCATTCCTTCACATCCCTACAAAGTAAGTTTCTTAATCTAAATAAAGAGCATTGTGCATAATAGAATATGTTTTTATGTTGGTGTATTATCCCTTGTACAAGCTGCAATCTCCAATACCCAACTCTTGAAACTTCTAAATATTCATTGAATCGTCAAATTTGAAGAATGCTTTTTAAGAAGTTTATCTTTCCTAATATCCTGCAACATCAAATAAATAGTGCATTTTAATTTTTTGCTTTTACAAAAGCTATTAATAAACATATATTTGTTGTAAAGTTAGATAAATCTAACTTCTACTTCACTTTCTTCCTCTGAAGTGTAGTCATCCTCATTCCACTCCTCATCATCCAAATAACTCTCTACGCATTGATCCTTATTAACATCATATTCTTCATCACTATTGGTAAATAATTGTTCAATAGGGGTTCAGTTCCATCGTACTCATTAACACTAGATATAGCTTCAATATTGGTAGACATTTTCTTAATATGAAAAAAAAATTGGCGTAATTAATAATGAATAATTATAACAGAAACGACGAAGAAAAGGATTTAGGGATAGCAAAAATGAAGGGTTTAGGGATATATCCAGAATTGCCAATGATATAAATTTTTTTTGTAAATTAATTGAGTTTGAGAAAAGGATGTCAAACCTTATTACTTGAATTGATAATAACGGCGATGATTACACAAAGCTATGCAGCAATGGCAACACCTAGGTAGCGATGGCAGAGACAACCAAAGGAAATTGAAGAGATTGAAAGAGAAACAGCGCTGGAACGCGACTGTGAGGGAATTGGAATCCTAACTCAGAAATTGAGTTTAGTTAGTAAATAAATATAAAGGAATAGTATCGTAAATTAAAATAATAATTTTATTGAATAAAATATTTAACTTTTTTAAATGAAAATTTATGTTAACATTTTTAACTAAATGGATTAAACTGTACATTTTACAAATAGAGGAGAGAAAAGTGTCATTTAGTATCTCTCAGAAGAGAAGAGTGTCATTTTTCCTAATTATAAATATAAATATGTGATATGTGTATATTTCTATAACAGTCTAATTTGATATTTATGTAACATGATTGTTAAACAATTACAATAGTTTAATTTAACTATTTTCAAGTAATATTTTGAGCTTCTTCAAATTATTTTTATTGTAATTTTTGAGTAAAGATTCAATTTGACTTTTGCCTATTTTTATTAAAGATAAAATATTTTTTGTAAAAAGAAAAAAATCAATCCTTAACTTTTTTTTATTTTGGAATAGCACAATTATTCTTTTATTAAAATATTTGTTAAATAGTAACTATAATTATTTTTATAAGAGATTTTATTTGTAATTATTTGTAGAGGTTTTAAATTCTAGAAAATTCTTTTTAATAATAAGACTAATTATCACCATTACTATTATTACTTTTTTTTCATTCTCATAGTTACTATTTCTACTTTTATTATTTTTAGTGTAACCATTTATTATTATTATTATTATTATTATTATTATTATTATTATTATTATTATTATTATTATTATTATTATTATTATCTCTTCTCACCAACATTAATATTCTCTTCTTTTATTTTTTGTTTATTACTTTTTTCTTTTACAACATCATTTTAATAATGGTCTTTTTCTACTCAACCACTATCACTGCAAGAATTTTTTAAAATTAAATTTATTAATAGTTTGTGAAAATTTCAAACCTCCACAAATTATAAATAAAATCTTTTGCAAAACTAATTTTTATTACTATTTAAAGAATTTTTTAACAAAGAAATCGTATTATCCAAAAATATAAAAAAATTAATGGTCGAAATATTTTTTTGGAACAAAAATCACCTTATCTTTTGTAAAAGAGACAAAAAAAAATGAATTGGGTGTTTACCATTCTTTAGAAATAAAATATTTTTAAGAACTTTTATATAACAATATAAAAGAAAACTTTACAAAACAAAAATTTTTAAATAGTTTGGGTTAAAAAAATTATAATGGAAAAAAAATAAAAAATCATAACTCTTATATGTTAAAAAACTTATTTAATAAATTTGTTTATTTATATTTAAATTGTTCAAACATATGTTTAATTCAGGATCTCCGTTTTGGAATTAGGGAGATATTGTGGCAGAGAGTCATATTATAATGTAGCAAAGCTAGATTTTCTATCTTGGATATTCGAGATCATTCGTTGATACTGTTCTTCATTCTGTTCTGATCTGAGTTATATTTTATTTACTTTATAATTTAATATTTCTTGAAACTTCAGTTCAAGAATATATTTGGTAAATATTTTATCATATGACTGACGATGAGCAGGTGGTGCAATTTAGGGGTGCACATGGGCCGGGTGAAGCCGGGTTTGATGTGATCCAGACCCGATCCGAAATATACACCGGGTCTATTTATTAGACCCGAATCCGGTCTTAGACCCGATGAAACCAATACACTTTCGGGCCACAATTATACCGGGTGAAAACCGGGCCGTTAACATTACATTACGTTGATACCTTCTTGTAAGCTAGCATGTAAAAAAATTTAAATTTCCAAGACTCCGACCATTAGTTAACATGGTAAAATTCACTTAGAAAAATATAACAAGAACCAACCCTTCTTCAAAATTAAAGCATAACCACAATCAATACTAAAGCATAACCACAATCAATACTAATATTGTCTAATAATACCAAATATTTAAATCAATACAAATAACACAATCTTATGTATTAGTTTAAAGTCTTATGCATTCTAAACATAAAACATTAATTTATAGTCTTATAATGACTAATAATACAAAATATTAAGGTTTACAATACTTAAATTCCACATAAGAATAGTCATAATCTATCACTAATAACATAAAATATTAATTGTGTATGATGACCGGGCCACCGGGCCGACTTCGGGTGACCCGAAATATGGCCTGAACCCGACCCAAAATAATGACCGGGTCTATTTTTGAGACCCGTACCCGACCCTAGACCCGATGAAATCACACCAAATTAGTCCCTAAAGTGTTCGGGGTCGGGCCGGGCCTTCGGACCGGACCGGGTCTGTGCACCCCTAGTGCAATTGTTGCCACAAACGTGTTCATTGTGTCTTATATATTAAAGAAAGAATAAATGAATAATAATGAACAAACCCTCTAATAATCTCACATTTATAAAACAATTTTTTTAATTTATTATAATATATAATGTATATTTAGATTAAAAAATTTCTCTACATATATTTATTATTTTAATAACCTTAATATTATTTTTTAAATAAAAATAAAGAAAGTAGCATAATAATTTCACATACAAATCAATTTGGTGTTTTCTTTCTCCTGCTCCTTGATTTTTTTTATCCACTAGCTAGCATGGTGCCATCTGGATCCATGTACTATTTTTGAATATATTCCTGAGTGGCCATAACTGAGTTAGAGTCAAGAGTGTCATACTCATACATTCATCCTCTCTGTGGAAACATCCAAGTTTCAAGGATTATTATTGAAACCATTGGCTGTGACTTGTGAATGCAAGAATGAGAGTAAAAATTCAAGGCTTTGGATTAGTAAGTACTTAGTAGGAGTTAAATTTCTTCTACTCGGTGTTTTAAATTTTTTATTTTTAAGGTGTTTTTTTTTAAATCCGAGTTTTATACAATCATTTGTTAAAGGAATACTATGGAAATTACTGTAAAATAGAAAGAGTAACGTAATTTTTGCATTGAATGAATTAGAAAGAGTAACGTAACAAACAAAATGCACATGCACCTTAAAGTATAAACCAATATTTTTTTTAAATTTTAATTGGCATTGAAAATTCAAATCTCACTCTATAGTTTTAAATTTTATTATTAATGTTTTTTACTTATCTATATTGAAGACACCTATTCAATTCATTGGTATGAATAAGTGTTATATATATTGCCACTTGTATCAACAACGACAAAATTACACATAAAATTTTTATTCTTCAACGTAAATTTTTCATAATTTATGTGGGCTATAGAGTTTTATGTGTATATTTTAAAAACCTTATAATCTATAGCGGTTACATAATAACGCAAAAAGATCGAATTATAAACAGTTTACAAATATTGCATATATATATATATATAATTTTAAAGTTTAATTGTTTATACATGTAATTTGTCCATAAATAAAATTTATTTCTGAAACAAATAAATAAATAAATAGCAAAACACAAAAATAAGAAAACCATAGCCTTGGAGGCTAAGAATGTATTTTTTTTTAAACAATCATGTTAGACGAATATTAAAAATTAGTCACCTATAAAAATACATATTTATATTAATGAAAAAAAATTGATTATGATGTTGTAAGAAATTTGATTATTCAGTTGTGAAAATTTTGATTATTCTAGTAAAAAAATTATTTAAAGTGACATGTATAAATACTAAATATAACTAATTTAGTTATTAATTTGTAGTATTCATGGAGATTTTTGCTTTTGAAAATCCAGCATGCCCCGTGTAATTCGGCCAATGTCTATATAATATAGCTAATTAATTTTAAAATAGAAAATTTATTATAAAAAATTAATTTTTTATTATTTTTAATTTTTTAAATTTTAAAATTAAAAATACAAAAAATTGATTTGAGTTAGCTCATAACATAATTAGTTTTCTAAATTTTTTATATTATTTTAAAAAAAATTGAAATACATTGTTATCCAAATGTACAACACTCAAGTCAAACGTATATTGTATGTTCCACTGAGTTCAGATTGGAATACTTGGATTTATTGAAGTATTTGGAGATAAGAAAAACGTGTGTTACAGAATTTGCAACAAAAAAAGATAAGAGAATATAATTGCTCATCTACTCTTCAAAGCATGTGTGACATATTTTTTTTAATTTTAATTTATTTTTAACTATTGATAATAAAAAAGTCTTAAAGTAACTTCTTTTAACCATTACAATATCTAAACAAATCTTAAAGATAATCATCAAAAAATAACAACACAAAAAATATTAACATAAAATTAAAAGTCTTAAAATAGACTATCTAAAATATTACAAAGACATCAACCCTTAATCATTGCTAATTTCATTATAAAACAGAAGATAAATACTAAAATTTACTATAAATTCATCCCAATATTTTTCAGATCCTAAATAGTGTTTTTGTTATGTACTTTAGGGTCCTTTTTGTTATGTACTTTAGTAATTGTTGATGTGGATGACTGACTCATGTTGTTGCTGCATTTAGCTCTCTTGGAGGAGATTTGTGACTATTGGGTCTCTTCAACTTGTGTATTGTTCTTTTTCTTTAGCTGAAATTTTGTTATTGTTTTTATTGTTATCTTTGCTGCATTCATGCTAGAATTTGAAGTCCTAATTGTGTCAGCACTCTTCTTAATCTGTAAAGCTGAATTATGCTACAACTAGTAACAACAAACAATGACATCAACAAATTGGGTTCAACAAATTGGTAATAAACAATCTCATATAAAGAATTATATTTAATCCAT
This sequence comes from Arachis hypogaea, assembly GCF_003086295.3. Classification (NCBI taxonomy): domain Eukaryota; kingdom Viridiplantae; phylum Streptophyta; class Magnoliopsida; order Fabales; family Fabaceae; genus Arachis; species Arachis hypogaea. Next base: position 22,012,952 of record NC_092042.1, read on the forward strand.
ACAAGGGTAGTCCAAATTGAAAACAACAAATTTACCTTTTTTGTCGAAGCCTTCACCTTTTGTTTTCTAGAGCAGGTTCTTTTGTTGTGACCAAGTGCAAAACAATAAGAGTATTTTTGTTGTTGTCCAACCCTGGATAATTTAGACAGTGGTCTATTGTTGCGTGATTTATCATAAGTCTTGTTCCTGCTTAATTTTGGACACCCTATTGGTTTTCTAAATACTAGTGGCAGCACATCATCATTCTGAGTCCGGACCCAGAAATTTAGTCCATTCACAGCGTAGATCACATACTGATAGCAGTTCACATAGGTCTCTTTTTTATAGTACTTGTTCATATAGTTCTTAACATTTAAACACATTTTCCTAATGCAACTCATGGCATGCTCACAAGGGTAACCTGTTAGTTGAAACTTTTTACAGGAGTACTTATGGTTCTTTAAGTCCACAATAAATTTGTCTCTATTAACCTGCCAGACACTTCATACTTGTCCCTACCTGTATATATGGCCAATTACTTTTCACCCTTATTAAACTCTCTTTCAATTTCTTTGTTTATTTTTGACAAAATTTATCCACCATATATAATTATACTTTATCTGTTGTCAGCCCCTATTCATTAGATAAATCCTAATATCTTCTAACATAGACACTATAGGTTTCTCTCTAGCATCTACAATAATAGAGTTAAAACATTTACACATGTTGTTTACAAGATCTAGGTAAATAATTAAACCTGGACTTGCTCCAATACTTAGCAAGGATCTCCATGAGATGATTATAAGCTCCTTGATCAACTATCTGAATCTCTTTCATCTTTCTCTCTTACTTCAATATAAGAAAATAGAACATTTGTAACAAAAATTTTATATCAAATTTTAAAATTGTTACAAAAAATTATTTTTTTTGTAATAATAATAATTGCTGATTGTTACAAAAAAATTATGTTTTGTAACAACATTACAAGTTGTTACAAAACATCAAGATATTTTGTAACAATCTATTTTATTTTGTTACAAATTATGGTAGTTTTTGTAACGCGCTGGTGTATTGTTACAAAATATTACAATATTTGTAACAAAAAGTAAAGTAGTTGCAAAAATTTGTAATATTTTGTAACAAAATAGTTTTTTGTTTCAGAAACTCCAAATGTTTTGTAACAAAATATTTTTTTGTCTAAAAACTCAAATTATTTTGTAACAAAAAATTAATTTGTCACAAAATTTAATATTGTTTGTAACAAGTTTTTTTGTGTCACAAAATATATGTATAATTTATAATTTTTTTTCAAAATGTTAAAAACTTTAAAAATTAAAAAAAATTGTCTATATAATTTTTTAAAATAATTTTATTTTATTTCAAAAATTAAAAAAAAAAGTGTTCATATAATTCTTTTAAAATATATTTTATATATTATTTTTTACATATTCATTAATTTTTAAACGATGTAAATATTAATTTATATGCCTTTAGAAAATTAGTATATAATTTTTAATAATCAGAATTTTAAAGTAACTTAAAACTAATTTGTGAAATTTAAATTTTTTTATTAATTTATAAATATAAATAACAATAATTAAAAATATTTCAAAAAAATTTAAAAAACTAAAGGCAAATTTGTAAAAACCAAAGGCTGATAGTGAACGTAAAACTGTAAAAAAATTCTAAGTTTCTCCACTTCACTCTAAGCCTCACTCAGTCACTCTCAAGCCTCATCGCGCCGTCTACGTACCCTATCTGCGAGGAAAAATGGAGCTGCTACCGGAGGAAGAGTCACCGGCGTAGCCTCTGGGAAACGTCTCCGGCGGCGTCGTGGTGTCCTCCTTAGTGTATGTTCCGTCGCAAGCGCCTCCAGTCGCTCCTCGAATCTCTTCGTCTACGCCACTTCTCACCTCCGTCTGTGTCGTCCTGGCCGTCTTGGCTCCGCTGCATTCCGCCTTCTCTGCCTCGGCGTCGTGCCTCTTCTGTATTTGCTACCTCCGTTTCTGTCGTCGTCTTGTTGGTTGACTCCTCTGCTGGCTGTGCTCTATTCGTGCCGAAGCTCTGCTCGTGCGGTCACCTCTCCTTGCCGGTGGCCTGCGTCTTTGACGATGGAACGGTCCCAAACCGTCGTTGAGTGCTGAGTTTGGTTCTGCTTCTGACATTCTGCAGTGTAAAGGTGAGTTTTTTTTCTAATATGTAGTTATTCTATATTAATTTTGTGAACTTCATTCTTGCTGTTTTATTGTAGGTTTAGAAGAGAAAAATTGATGATAATTCCTAACTGTATCCGTATGTAAAACTAAATGATTTAATATGTTGTTCTGTTTGTTCTTTTTCCTTTGTTGAGGCTTGTATACTAAAGTTGGAAAAACTGAGTTAGATAATAAAGCAGAAGAAATTTTTATTAGCACTAAAAAGTTTGTCTCCTGGCTTGATAGTGAAATGATGAAGATTTAATAAAAGGGTCTTCTTCTGGTGTTGTGTAGCAGTCTTTAATTTCTTCTGGTTCAGCCGTGCTTCGTTGGTCTGCTGCCGGTCTGCTCCGATCGTCTCTTCTACTGAAGGTAAGTGCAGTTTAATTTAGTATTGAACCTTGATTCTGCTAATGTTGTGACTAAAAATATTAGTTTTATATCTGTTTGACTATATTAGTGTTATTAGCTTTTGCTTTCTTTTAGTGATTTCGATTCTGTTTTTTTATACTTTTGTGTTTGTGAATTGAGTAAAGTAGGTAACTACGTGATCCTTAGTAAAATAGAGATATTGATTAAATTTTGTTATTAATTTTGTTGTATTTTATATTGCATTGATTTAGGATAGTTTATGCTGCTCTGCTCATCCGGCGTTGTCCTTTGCCTCTACTGGTCTGATTCGGCTGTCCTTCTTCTCCTGCTGATCTGGTCTGGTCCGATTACATTTCTGCTAAAGGTAACTTCAGTTTATTTGAGTATTGTTAAATATGCTGTTTGTTGATAATCTTAGCTGAAATATTGAACCTTGATTCTGCTGATATAAAATGTTAGTTGATTATGCTGATGTTGTTGTGGTTGAAAGTATTGGTGTGTAACATAGTTGATTATCTGATTTTTAGGTTATTTGGAGAGTTGATATTTTTATTCTATTTTTTGTTTCTGGGTTTTATTATTTTGATTCTATTTTTTGCACTTTTTTGGTGATTTTGAAAGTGATAGTCGCTGTGATGCTATGTTATGTCATGCTGCTCTCTTTTTTTTCACTCTTTACATCCTTCTATCCATTCTCGTCTCCTGCAGAAATTAGTCCAATGATCAATTACCAGAAATATTGGGTTAATTTTGATAGGCGTACTCCTAAGTTTAGGAAGTGCCTCGATGAATTGTTTTTGGATATTGCCTTCTCTCAACCCGGTGTGAAAAATCAAATACGTTGTCCTTGTCCCAAATGCAACAATTTTTTGTTAAAATGTAGAAATGAAGTTCATCATCATATGCACCAATAGGGGATAGTGACCTCTTATAAAACATGGGTGCATCATGGTCAGATACTTCAAGATACATCCACTATAGATATGTCTGATCTAAATAAAATTGATTGTGAAAGTGAGAATAATTCTGCCACTTATGAGATGTTGTATAACATCTTCGGGTGGGAGTGCAACAAATAGGATTATCAAAACAAAGACAAATGAAAAATTGGAATTGCCGATCTCTTTGGAGAACTTAGCTCCTAATGACATCTATACTGATCTGTTTGCATCTGAAGTGGGAATTATTATAAGACAAAATGCTCCTTTGAATGTAGAGAAATAGAGCCAAGTTGGAGATGATGTCAAGCAAAAAATATGCGACCTTATTTTGATAATACATATTTATATTTTCTGCTATTATGTATATTATAGGGTTTATTTCTGCTAACTAACTTTGACAAATCATATGTAGAAAAAGTTTGATATAGCAGATACGCAAGTAATGCGCAAAATGATTTTAGCTAAGGCTAACATATGTTATTGAAGTTGGCGCTCAAGATTGCGTGAGCACTATGAGTTTTATCAAACTGATGAGGAGCGCCTTCAAAATCCACCAAACAATGTTCTACCGGAGACATGGGAGAATTTGGTGTCCTACTTTTGAAGTCCTTCTTTTCAGGTTTGAATTTTTCATTGTGACAACCATTGAGGTGTTCTTATGTTGTTTTGCTATTTTAGGTCAATGCAAATAATTATACCTTACCTCCTTTTGTCTTTTGTGAGTTTGGTCTTCTATAGGAAAAAAGTTTAAGAAACAAAGATAATAGAAAGCATCATGTTGTACCACATATTGTTGGTCGAAGGACTTTTCAAGTTGTTAGACGTGATCGGGTAAATAGTCTTAAAGTTTTAATTTAGTCTTATATTTTTTGCTATGTCACGTTTGTACTTAACTACATCTTATATTTTAAACTTCCAAAAAATTTGCAGCGCCATCCTAGAACCGGTGTCGAGTCTGACATTCAAGAATTGTGGCAAATTACTCATCAAAAGAATAATAGAGAATGGGTCAATGAAAAAGCTAAACAAATTGATGTAACATTACTAACCTTTTTCTTTTTCTGTTGCATGGAAGTTAAATTTTATCTCCATTTTCAAATCACAAATTGGATTGTGTAGGATGATATTAGCTATATGCTCGATGAATCCTATGATTTGGAAAATCCTCTCACTCCAAATGAAGTTTTTCTATTTGTGAGAGGTGAGAAAAGTGGCACAAGTTATGGCATAAAGGCTCCAAAGTCTAAGTTAAGGATTCAAGCACAACTTTAAGAGGCAATGCAAGACCGTGAGGAGCTAACAAAGGAAATAAATGTGCTCAAAGAAAAGCTTGAAGAGCAACAAACACGGCAAGAGGAAGAATTAGCTCAAATGAAAGCTCAATTGGAAGCTCAACAAGCTGTTGTGAACTCTCTCATAGCGCGCTTTGACAATGAAACAAACTAGACCCTAAAGGTACTCCTAAAATTGCTTATGGTTTTAATACATTTTTGTAGATGATTTCCATTTTATATTAGTATACTTTAATTTGTATATGGATCTATTTATCACATTTTACTTGTGTCATTATTGAAAAATGACAAATGTCCTATTATTTGGTTTGATAAATTTGGTTGGGTATGGTTGAGACATAAGTTGTGAATTAGTTGTGTTTGTTGGAACCGTAGACGGTGAAAATATCCAAGTTTTAGGGGAGGTTCTGTCGAAATTTTTCTAAAAATCTTGGATAAAACTTAGTGGAAAAATTATAATTAGTGTTATATCTTGTTTCTAACTTTTTTGTTTCGGTTTTTCTTATTTACAGGAGTGCTGAAATGGTGACCATATGCTACCTTGAGGGCTCAAGAATGTTTTGATGAATAGAGACACTGATCTATGTTAGAACTTTTATGTTTTGGTTGAATTAATCAATGTACTCACTAATGTTATTTTGTTTCAAAACAATTTTAGCTAAAAGGATCTTGTTTGATTTATGTATGTTTTTGCATATTATATACATGTAAACTTGCTTATTAAAATCGTTAATATATTAGTTAATTTAAAAAATAATTTAGTAAATTATGCATGTAATTTGTAATAAAAAAAAGTTGTTACAAAATAATTAATTTTTGTAACTAAAGAAAAAAATGTTACAAAATCATGTTACATTTTGTAACAAAATTTTTTGATAGGAAAAAAAAAGACTGTCATGAAAAATACCTTCAAGATCAAAATTTGTTACCACTTTTGTAATGGCTTCTGATTTTTTGTGTCAGAAAAAATTGTTACAAAATATTGTATTGAATTGTAACAGTTTCATTTTTCGTTACAAAAATTTTTTGTAACGGGACTTACTGTAATGACCCCTTTTTTTGTTACAAAAAATTTTTGTTTCAAAATTTTGACGTTTTGTAACACTTTTTTTGTTACAAATATGCCTTTTTCTTGTAGTGCTCCTAGACATATATTGCCTTTGCAGCTTTTCACATCATCATTTTCAGCTGAACACTTGAACATTTTTTTTGAAATTGCTATATGAGTGTCTGACACAAAACCTGTGATCCATGCCAAACAGCAACTTATCAAAGGTAGGAATCAATCCCTTGAAAACAGATTTTAAAACATCATAAGTCAATAACGGCACAACATGATTTAAACACAAAATCAATTACACAATTACATGATTTAAACAGCTTAATTTAAAGGTTACCTTTTGTTGGTCGCTCATGAATGTACACCTTCTGATCTTGTCAACACCCAAATTGTCACACAGCTTCAACAAAAATCAGGTACACGAGTCTTTTGTCTCTGCTTCAACAATAACATAAGCAATTAGCAAAGTCTGATCGTTGGGGTCCCATCTAATGGCTGTTAGAAGTTGACCCACATATGGAGTCTTGATGAAGCATCCATCAAGGCCGATCATTGGTATGCACACCATGAAGTTCATTTTGCAAGTATCTAAGCAGATATAGATCCTCTCAAATCGTGATCTCAAGTCATTACCAGGAATTGGTGTCTCTAGTTGAAACTCAGGAGGTCTCTGCACTTGTATCCGAACAGTGGTACCTAGATTCGACCTCGGTAATTTGGCAGCATAGTCATGTATCCTTCTATATTGCTCTCCATAAATACTATTAATCTCATCCAATGCTTGCTGCTTCACTCTGGCAGCCTTGGTCTTTGTGAGGTCAATATTTCACTTGCTATGAGCTTTTCTTATCAAGGTTCTCAACTTGATTTTTGGGTTCTCACAAATATTTTTTATAAAAGTCTTACTCAGCCACTGAGAACTCATGATACCAATCTTGGTTGCCTTACTGCATGTGTATTTTTTATAACAGCTGGTCAACTGTCATTTATCCTCCCTTTTCATCTTATAGCAGTAAGCAAACCAATCGCAACTTTCTTGGCAAACAGTTTTACACCTATGGCTATCACATTTTGAAAATCATATTCCTCTTCCACTGTGCACAACATAGCTAGTTACACATTCCTTAAAAGCATTCCTATCTACATACATTGTCCCAACTTTTCATTTATACTCCTTCATATTCTTGAAATTCTTGTGCAACGGGTACTTCCTCAACGAGGGATCCATTTCATCATCACTTACAGGGACATCCCATAACTCCTCACTCTCATATTCCTCATCTTCATCCCTTAGTCCAGCAGCCACCACTTTTTCCTTTTCCTTGTTAACACTGGCACTAAATTCTCCTTGCACTCTCTCAGCTAGAACACTCTGTTTAATCTTTTGGAAATCCTTCAAGGTTGTGATATCAACATTAACAAACCCTATCACCATTCCAATCATCATCGCTGTCATCAAAAGCTACTTCCATTGCACTATCTCCAGCGCTGTTTTCACTCCACTGTTCATCGCTGTCTCCCTCATCAATGGCATCATCATTCTTTGGCTGGTAGTCATCATCCTTAGATTCATCATCACCTGAAAAATCTGACCTCTCTAAAGACATGGAATCATCCTCTGACATATCAGATTGGGCTTCTGTCACCACCTTGGGCTTCTTATCCACCTTGGCTTGAGCAGATGATTGGGCCTTATGCAGCATAATTGGACCAGGCCTAACAGTTCCTGTAGTGGGTGCAGCAGGCTCATCACCATCTATCTCTTGAACTTCCTCAATTGTACATCCTTTCCTAGCAATAGCACCCTCTTTGTGAACAACAAAAAGTTCCACCATGTTGTCCCTCATTCCAATTCTGGCCATGTCCATTGCATCTTTGTTTGTGTGAAGCATCCTCAATCCTACCTCTGTTTCATCTTTTGGATACTTATACTACATTGCAGCGATGTTCTCTGCCACATATACCTGTTCGACCACTATCTCGGTTGTCTTAAACCTACTCCACCTATCTTTATCACAGTAATCCACTATCGAAATCTCACCCCCCACATAGTGTAAAGGTTCACCATCAAACCCAAATTTTTTCCATGGTGTATCCTAACACTAAAATAACTCATTCTATGAACAATATGTAAGACAAACATAACAAACTTCATAATATTCTCACATTGATCAACAACAACAAAAACGCATAAATACAATCACTAGGACAAAATAAAAACTTCTAAAACAAAACAATAACCAAATAAATAACTATAACACAAAACAATCACACACAACATCATTACATATCAACATGCATTAAGATTACAACCAAATGGGCTAAGGACATTTGATAAAGGAATATCTGATACGATCTTCTTTCGGAAAAGAAGGATTTTAAACTAACTGCTTCTGTCGAACTTGAATGTTGTTGAAGGACAATGTCACCTCTCTAGTTGCGATTAACAACCCTTGAGTGACGATCAGTAAAGTTAGTGAGTTTTTTTTATCGTTTCGTGCTTCACAAGAAAAAAAGAAGAGTCAGTGGTAGAGTAAATATGTGTTCTATTCTAACGCAGGAATCATTACACGTCTATTAACCTTTATCCCCTTCAATTTGTCATGTCAGATACGACATTAAATATTTCACTCTCACTTGACCGCAAAATTTGATTAATGTAAATCAAAATTATTTTAGACATAAATAAAACACTTTAAATATTAAAAACTAAAATAAAATTCACTCAAAATATAGAAGACTAATTTAATACTTTACTTTTATTCTTATTATTTAATGCACCTATCATCTACTACGAGGATTTAATTGTATCTTTAGATATGTACATGAAAGAGACTTATGATATAAAACGATACAATCAATTATATTATATAATTTTGATGTTTGTGCGTGTCAATATATCGAAACTTTAGGCACTTTACTTAGCTTTTATTATTGAAACAAATCTATCTATGATTTATAGAAAAAGGGAACTTTCATTTTACTATCAATTCTTGCAACTTGGCTAATAATGACTACCCTTTTTTTTGTACTAATAACTTTTTATTAGAAAAGAGAAACAAAATGATTATACCCATGGCTTTGTTTCGGCGTACCTTCCATGCGTGCACACCTCTCTCGTGAATAATTCTCCTACTTTATATTATTTATGATTTAAGATTTTAAGTTTATAAAAGACTCAAAATACATTAAAAAAGGCAAATTTGGTAAAAATTTCTGCTAACACATCTAAATTTGAGTAATTTACATTAATAAAATGAATGGAGATTAAATTTAGGAAAATATTTTGAATAAAAATTAATTAGATATATATTTTTAAATATATCTATATAAATCAAATTAATATAGTTCGATTATTTAACCATTTACATGTAAATTAAATACACTAATTTGATTTAGTATGTGACCTAATAAATTAAAATAGGGTAATTTAATTTACTAGAAGAGAAACGAGAAAATGCTTGATCCTTAATAAATCGAATTAGGTGAGTTCAATTTATAAGCGAATATAGATCTCAAGCTAAATCGAATCACCTTGATTCGAATTAGCTATAAATATAACACATAGTCTATTTTTATAAACTTGTATTTGTAAATACACTTTGATTTGAAAATATTTTTATAAAAAATTTAAAATTCTAAAAACTAAATTTTTTTTAAATTTAAAAATTTAAAAATTAAATTCTTATTTAAAGTAAAAAAAATAAAGTCTAACAATATTTAGTAAACGAAAAATTTAAAAATTTATTATTTTAAACAAAAAAGAAATTTTTTTATTAAAATTAGAAAAATAAAAAATTCCAAAAACATCTAATAAACAAAAGAAAACTTTAAAAGTTTGAATTTTTAAGATTAATTTTTTCTAAATTTGTGAAAAACTCTAGCAATTGTAGCATTATCCGATGAATAAAAACATAAAAATAATATTCTTAAAAAATTTAGGATTTTAAAAAACTAAATTTGTCATTTTTGAATTTTTAAATATAAAAATTAAATTTTTTATTTAATGTAGTAAAAAAATTTTGAAAATTTATTATTTTTTACTTTTAAATTTTAAATTTAAAATTTTTTTACTAAAAGTAAAAAAAATTCCAAAAATATTCAATAAACAAAAAATTTTTAAATTTTTTAAATTTATTTATTCTTAATTTGTAAAAAAGTTCTGTAGGTATATCACTATCCGGTGAATAAAAAAATACTTTTTACAAAAATTTAAAATTTCAAAAAACTAAATTTTTTATTTTTTAACTTTTAAATTTAAAAATTAATTTTTTTTATTTATGACAAAAAATAAAATAAAGTTTAGAAATATTTAGTAAACAAAAAATTAAAAAAATATTATTTTTAAATATTTAGACTAAAAAATAATTTATTTACTAAAATTATAAAAATAAAAAATTTTAAAAATATCCAATAGATAAAAATTTTAAATTTTTAAAATTAATTTATTCTATATCTGTGAAAAAGTCAAGCAGATGTAGCATTATCCTGTGAATAAAAACACAAAAAAATATCCTTAAAAAATTTAAGATTTTAAAAAATTAAATTTTTTTTGAATTTTTAAATTTAAAAATAAATTTTTTATTTAAAGTAGAAAAATAAAATAAAGTACTATAATATCTAGTAAACCAAAAATTTAAAATTTTATTTTTTATTTTAATTTTCAAAATAAAAGTTTTTTTATTAAAAATAGGAAAATATAAAATTTCAAAAATATTTAACAAACAGAAAAATTTTAAATTTTAAATTTTTAAAATTAATTTATTCTAAATCTGTGAAAAAGTTCAATAGGTGTATCACTATCTAATGAATAAAAAACAAAAAAAGAATATTTCTATAAAAATTTAAAATTTAAAAAAAAAAATTATTTATGAACTTTTAAATTTAAAAATTATTTTTTTATTTAAAGTAAAAAACTAAAACAAAATCCAACAATATTTAATAAACAAAAAATTTAAAAATTTGTTATTTTCAAATTTTTTGATTAAAAAAATAATTTTTTACTGAAAGTAGAAAAATGAAAAATTCCTAAAATATCTAAAAAGCAAAATAATTTAAAATTAAAAATTTTTAAGATTAATTTATTCTACATTTCTAAAAAAATCCAACAGGTGTAGCATTATCCGGTAAATAAAAAAATAAAAATAATTTTCTTAAAAAAAATTAAGATTTTAGAAAACTAAATTTGTCATTTTTAAATTTTTAAATGTAAAAGCTAAATTTTTTATTTAACGTAGAAAAATAAAATAAAGTCCAATTTTATCTAATAAATAAAAAATTAAAAAATTTATTCAACAAAATACACATCTGTATGTTCCTCACTTCTATCATATTCAGTACCACCACTGTTCATATCCCGGGTCAAGCTGTCCGACCCGGGATGTCTGGCGATAAAGCGACCGACCTCTTCAGGTCAGACTATCCGACCTCTTCTCAAAGAGCTCGGCCTTATTGCCAGGAAAGCCTAGAAGAGGGCCCAGATGGAGGAACACGACCCAAATCCAGAGGCAGCCCAAGCCTACAGAGAGAGAGGTGGTTCCCTTAAAGATATAATGACCTCACTCAAAGATAAGATAAGATAACTAACTTATCTTATCTAAGAAGGTCGCCCTACACCATTATAAATACACTGGAGCACCCAAGTATAACTCATACTCTGATTCTACTCAATACCTGCTCAATACCCTTGCTAACTTAAGCATTGGAGTCCTTTGCAGGTACTCCCCACCCTCTGGGGAAGAAGGATCAACACCACCACCAAGTCCAACAACTCGGACACGGCGGCTCCAGCCACCATCATCAAGTCGGACACAACAGCTCCGACCAGTACAGAAGATCTCGTCCGAGATCGACCTACAGTTTCAGGTAACCCTCGAAACATTGGCGTCGTTGCCGGGGAACCTAGAAGTCATCCCATCATCATGGCGGACGACCATGATAAGGACTACAATTCAGATCTAGAGGATAGAACGCTGCACAAAAATGCGGACACTACACCAAAGGATACTCCTCAACTTAACAACGAAAAGAATTCAAACGCAGGAGCCATGGAGGCGCTTCAAGACCGTTTAAAACAACTTGAAGAAGAAGACCTACGACAATGAGAGGCTGAGAAAGACCTACAAAAGGAAATATGGCGACGCCAGGAGTTGGAAGACAAACTCCTAAAACTCGAAACCAATCTCAAGACCAAAACCAACCGATCCCCTCATGAGGACAGCTCCCGCAAGGAACAAGATCCATTCACCAAGGAGATTATGATGTTCAAAATCCCAAAAGACTTTAAACTCCCAGATATGATTCTGTACGACGGCACTACAGATCCCGGCCATCACCTCCACAATTTCAGAAGTAGAATGTACCTCACCGACGCCTCAGATGCAGTTCGTTGCAAAGCCTTTCCGACTACTTTAACAAAGACGGCAATAAGATGGTTCGATAATTTACCTCCCAGGTCCATCTCGAATTTCGACGACTTGGCCAAAAAGTTTTTGGCCAGATTCTCCATCCAAAAGGACAAGGCTAAGCACGCCCCAAGTCTATTAGGAATCAGGCAAGGGGAACGGGAAAGTCTTCGCAGCTACATGAAAAGATTCAACAAAACATGCCTGGATATACAAAGCCTACCAATTGAGACTGCCATTATGGGCCTCATCAATGGCTTACGAAAGGGACCTTTTAGCCAATCTATATCAAAAAAATACCCCACATCTCTAAACGAAGTGCAAGAACGAGCAGAGAAGTATATCAACATGGAGGAAAACTCTCGGTTATGAGAGACCTCAAAATCCGGATTCACCTCCCGGGATAAGGACAAAGAGTCCAAAAAGAAGGAAGATCGACATGGAGAAAAAATTAAAAAATACCACAATTACACTCCTCTTCGGGTGTCCCTTGTGGATGTCTACAGAGAGGTTTGCACACTGAAAAAATACCTCCAACTCGACCACTCAAAGGCAAAAAAGGAGGGGGAAATCGGGGCGAATAATGTGAGTATCATCGCATCCGCGGGCACCACACCAGCAAATGTTTTGACTTAAAAAATATCATAGAAAAGCTAGTAAGAGAGGGGAAGCTAGATTGGTATCTAGCCAGCCGGGACGATGAGCAAAGAAAAAGAAGAAGGGAAGAAGATGTCGGACGAACCGAAAGGTCACCTCGTACGCCAGAAAGACACGTTCACATGATATACGGCGGATTTGCGGGAGGAGGAGTCTCCAAATCATCTCGCAAAAGATATCTTAAAGATGTGTATCACGTCGAGGGGAAAGAGGAAGCACCCGACATTCCCGCGATTACCTTCACCAGAGAAGACGCATCCGGTATAATCTCAGGACACGACGATCCCATGGTCATCACTGTTATACTGGCGAATGCAAATCTCCACTGCACACTGATAGACCAAGGGAGCTCCACCGACATCTTGTTCAAAACTGCCTTCGACAAGCTCGGCTTGGAAGAAAAAGAACTCAGAGCATATTCGAACAGCCTGTTTGGACTAGGAGACACTCCGGTTCAACTGCTTGGATACATCTCGCTACACACAACATTCGAAAAAGGAAACCAGTCAAGAACACTCAAGATAGATTACATTGTGGTCGACGTAAGTTCAGCCTACAATGCCTTAATAGGTCGGACAACATTAAATCAACTCGGCGCAATAGTCTCGACTCCACACCTATGCATGAAATTCCCGACTGTAGAAGGGATAGCTACAATAAAGGCAGACCAGAAGACGGCGCGCCGCTGCTACCATGAAAGTCTAAACCTCAGAGGCAAAGGAGAAGAATTCCACACAATCGAACTTGGTGAAGTTCAGAGGCGGGAAGAACTCCGCCCACAGCCCGAAGGTAAAATAGAGAAAGTCCAGATCGGGGACACCCCGGACCTAATGACCAATATCAGTACAATCCTAAAAGGAGACATAAAAGAATCACTCATACAGTTCTTACGAGATAATGTCGACCTCTTTGCATGGAAGGCTGCAGACATGCCAGACATAGACCCCAAGTTAATGTGCCACAAACTAGCAGTCTACCTAGGATCTCGGCTAGTATAACAGAGGCATAGAAAGCTCGGACTTGAACGCTCTCAAGCTGTAGAAGAGCAGATACAAGCTCTACTGGAGGTAGGATTCATAAGAGAAGTCAAATACCCACTATGGCTAGCTAACGTCGTCTTGGTGAAAAAATCAAATAGGAAGTGGCGAATGTGCACCGACTACACTGATCTCAACAAAGCCTGCCCAAAGGATCCTTATCCACTCCCAAGCATCGACGCTCTGGTAGATGCCTCCTCCGGATATAAATACCTCTCGTTTATGGATGCATATTCGGGATACAATCAAATCCCAATGTATCCACCCGACCAAGAAAAAACTTCCTTCTTATCCCCAAAAGCAAACTACTGTTACATCGTTATGCCTTTTGGTCTTAAAAATGCGGGAGCTACTTATCAGAGATTAATGAATAAGGTCTTTTTGGATCACATTGGAAAAATTATGGAAGTCTACGTAGACGACATGCTGATAAAGACACAAAATGAAGAGATGCTGTTGTCCAATCAGACCCAAGAATTCGACACTATAAGACGGCATGGCATGCGACTCAATCCCGCAAAATGTACATTCGCAGTAGAAGCTGGCAAATTCTTTGGTTTTATGCTCACACAAAGAGGAATCGAAGCAAACCTGGATAAATGCCGGGCCATACTCGACATGAAGAGTCCGACTTGTGTTAAAGAGGTACAACAACTCAACGGGAGGTTGGCAGCCTTGTCCAGATTTCTAGCCGGATCGGCAATAAGATCACTTCCCTTTTACGCCACTCTAAGGAAGGAAAAGTAGTTTGAATGGACAACGGAGTGCGAACAAGCCTTCCAATATTTCAAAAGGTTCCTGGGACAGCCACCCATCCTAACTCGGCCATGGGAAGGAGAACTACTCGTATTGTACCTCGCGGTAGGAAGTCGGACAGTGGCCTCAGCACTAGTCCGAGAAGACGACAGTGGACAACAACCCGTATACTTCATCAGTAATGCATTACAAGGAGCCGAGCCGAACTACCAAAAAATATAAAAGTTTGCCTACGCTTTCATACTAACATCTTGATGACTCCGTCCATACTTCCAAGCCCACACCATTAGGGTTCGGACCAACCAACCCATAAAAGAAATTTTACAGAAAATAGAGCTGGCAGGCAGAATCTTACAATGGGCAGTCGAGTTGTCCGAATTCGATCTTAACTACGAAGCTCGGACAGCCATCAAATCACAATACCTGGCCGACTTCATTACAGAATTTACAGACACACTAAAAATCCCCACATAATGGAATTTCTACGTGGACAGTTCCTCAAATAAAATCGGAAGCGGCGCAGGTGTGATAATTGAAAGCAACTAAGGAACCCAAATCGAACTCTCCCTTAAATTCGGGTTCACTGCCTCAAACATCCAAGCAGAATATGAGGTACTACTAGCGGGTTTGAAGCTGGCTAAGGAGGTTGGAGCTCAAAAGCTTATCATCTTCAACGACTCACAGGTAGTCACTTCGCAAATAGCAGGAAGTTACCAAGCCAAAGATCCCACCATGAAAAAGTACTTGGACAAAACCAGGGAACAGCTCGGACAAGTCGGAGAATATGAGATCCGTCACATACCCCGAGAACAGAATGTCCGAGCTGACGCACTCTCAAAACTAGCCAGCACCAAACTAGGGGGCAACAATAGAAGCCTCATTCGAGAAATTCTACAGAATCCATCAATCTCGAAAGAAGAAAAAATGCTGGCCATAACAGGTCAGGATCAAGGATGGATGACTCCCATAATTAACTACCTTAAAACAGAAGCACTCCCTACAGAGGAAAAAGAGGCAAAGAGGTTGAAATGGGAGGTACAATACTACACTATCATAAACAATACTTTATACAAAAGAGGGATTTCAATATCATTTTTAAAATGCGTACCAACTTCTAGCACAAAGGAAGTTCTAGAAGAAATACACAGTGGCATTTGTGGGAATCAGCTCGGAGCGCAAGCACTTACCAAAAAAGTACTTCGGGCAGGGTTTTATTGATCAACCCTACAAAAGGAAGCCACAGAGTTCGTAAAGACATGTCCATCATGCCAGAAACATGTCAACTTTCACATCGTCCCACCAGAGGAACTTATCAGCGTGACCTCACCTTGGCCATTCGCAAAATAGGGACTCGATCTTCTTGGATCCTTCCCTCAGAGATCGGGACAAGTTAAATTCCTCATAGTAGGGATAGACTATTTCACAAAGTGGATCGAGGCAGAACCCCTAGCTAATGCCACTGCTCAAAGAAGTTGAAAATTCTTATATAGGAACATTGTCACAAGGTTCAGGGTTCCATACTCCATCACCACGGACAATGGTACCCAGTTCACAGACGTGGGCTTTAGAAAGCTAGCGACCAACTTAAACATAAAATAACAATTCACTTCCGTAGAACATCCCCAAGCCAATGGACAAGCCGAAACTACCAACAAAGTCATACTGGCCGGGCTGAAACGGAGATTACAGGACGCGAAGGGAGCCTGGGCCGAGGAGCTCCCACAAGTCCTATGGGCATATCGAACAACGCCACATTCCACCACAAAGGAATCACCCTTCCGATTAGCGTACATAATGGAGGCAATGATCCCAGTGGAGATTGAAAAAAGGTCGCCTAGAGTGATCCACTATAGTGAAGAAGCCAACTCCCAACTTCAAAGGGAAGAACTCGACCTACTTCCAGAAGTCCAAGAAGAAGCTCGGATTAGGGAAGATGCATTAAAATGACGAATGGCTGCGAGATACAATCAAAAGGTAGTACAGTGAGTTTTTGCTGAGAACGACCTCATCCTAATCCGAAATGATATCAGAATAACTCGACCTGGAGAAGGAAAGCTGGCAGCAAACTGGAAAGGACGCTACAGAGTCATAGAAGTACTTGGAAAGGGCTACTACAGACTGTCCGAACTTGATGGGCGAGAGCTTCCTAGGTCGTGGCACGCTTACAACCTAAGAAGGTACTATAGTTAAGGATGATAAAGGATCTTAGGATAAGGCGCACTCTTTTTCTTGAAAAGGTTTTTTAATGAGGCGACAAGCCAAGACTTACAAATCACCCGACTTAGAGGACTAACCTCCCGCATGTATATATTTGCATTTTCTTTTGAATAAAATCTGTTTAGATCTTCTACAAACGCTCAAGACACATTAATCTGAAACATTCATCGTCCGATTATAAAGCTACAGATCGGCAGAAAGTGAAAGTCAAATTCACTGCGCGATCATGATAAAGACCAAAAATGAAAACCGAATTCATTAAAAGGTCGATCAAACGAGGGTTAAATCCAATCTCTACAAAATCGGCAAAGATGAAAACAGAATAATGCAAGAAGTTATAGAAAGTGATCCATAGAAAGGACCTGACGAGGTCCTAATAAAATGGATTGCTATAAAATAACTTAAAGACTGGCCGACATAAAGAAGTCGGACCAATCGCAGTAGCCGAAGTTATAAGTAAATTCCTGGAAAGAGGTCTGGCCAGCCCTATAAAAGAGGATTACTATAACTTAGAAGGGCCCGACGTGACAAAGTTGGCCCAAAGCACAAGAGTTATAAAAGTAATCCCTGAAAGAGACCTGAACAAGGTCCAAGAAAGAGGATTACAAAATAACTCAGCAGGGCCCGACGTGACGAAGTTGGCCCGAAATATAAAGCTACAAAAGTAATCCCTGAAAGAGACCTGAACAAGGTCCAAGAAAGAGAATTACAAGATAATTCAGCAGGACCCGACGTGACGAAGTCGACCCGAAATATAAAGCTACAAAGGTAATCCCTGAAAGAGACCTGAACAAGGTCCAAGAAAGAGGATTACAAAATAACTCAGCAGGGCCCGACGTGACAAAGTCGGCCTGAAACATAAAGCTACAAAGGTAATCCCTGAAAAAGACCTGAACAAGGTCCAAGAAAGAGGATTACAAAATAGCTCCACAGGACCGACGTGACGAAGTTGGCCTAAAGCATAAAAGTTATAAAAGTAATCCCTAAAAGAGACCTGTATAAGGTCCAAAAAAGAGGATTGCAAAAATAACTTAGAAAGGCCCGACGTGATGAGGTCGGCCCGAAACATAAAGCCACAAAGTAACCCCTTAAAGAGACTTAAACAAGGTCCAAAAAAGAGGGTTACTAACAACTCTTTGGACAAAATCGACATAACAAAATCGGCAACCGCAGCGAACTCAACAAAGAACGAAACAAGTTGCTGGAAATAACATCAGGCAAAGGAATCAAGCCAATCCAAAGAGGTTAGACAAAGAAAAGCTCTAACATTCCCAAAACCTAGAAAGGTACCAAGCCGAGTGCAAACAGGTATGATATAAAAGCTACTAGTTAGGATAAATAGCAAACTTCAGAAGCCACCAGAATCAGCCCCAAAAGCTCAGAAACTACTTTGTTTTTCAAATAAAGTTGCTAGATAAGCAACTAAAAGGGTATCAACAGTCAGCAAAACATCATTTACGAAATAAAGAGTTTAAAAAGCCCATAAGCCGGGCTATCTACACAAACAATTAGAAAATTCAGTTAACATCCGAAGGCTTCTCGACAGCATCAACACAGGTTGAAGGAGGACGAGTCTGAAGAGGCACTGCATCCACCGTCCTATCATCCCGGATCAAGATTTGGTAATCCGGTTTTGACTCAAGGCGGTTGATCTCAACAGTGGAAGTCAGAGAGGTCGGTGCGACAGAGGTCTTGGTAGCAGGCAGTGAAAGACGATCATCATCATCATCATCATCAGGGTCATCAGGAACAATCTTACCATCCCTAACAATGTTGTCCAGGCTAAAAAGGGAAAGGTTGAGCTCTGGCGCAAGAACTCGAACTTGCTCCTTCAGATTCTCATAAGCAGCAGTAACGCTGCCTACAAGGTGACTTTGAAGTTCGGTATAATCAGTCCGGATAGATTCCAAGCTGTTCCTGAGATCCATCATCTCTCTATAGGTGGTAACATAGCTATCCTTATGTTTTAGCGCCGTATCCTCAGCTAGTTGCACAGCAGCCGCCAGACCAATAGCCCGAGTCTTTTCCTCCTCCAACTCCTTCTCCAGCTCGGTCACTTTCACCTCAAGCTCCTCTTTCAAACCCTTAATCCAGTCAAACTCCGATTTTGCCTCCTCCATAAAGGCCTTTGTAGCATGGATAGGAAGATCTTGAGCAGTCTGGTATAAAGCCGCTCCCATGTGTGCCAGTTTAATACCACTCCGAGTAATAAAATCCAAATGATGATGAATGGATACATCATCAGTAGGCATGACACCATAGGGAGCAATCTGTTGATCTACAAACCCGACAGCATCGAAGTCGGAAGCATCCAGACTAAAAGGCTCGATAGTTCGAGGTCTTTTTGGAGGAGGATCTGCGGAAGGAGAAGAGGTACCAGCAGAAGTTTGTGAAGGATCAACCAAACGAACCCGAGGAGTAGGGATAACCTTCCTCGGCCTAAGAGAATTTGTAACCAAAGGCTTTGACGAAACCTGAAAAGACCCCTCCCTGGCCGCCTTGGCCGAGGCATTCTGAGCTGTAGTAGCCTTCCTCGCCCTTTTAAAGGCCTTCATGGATTCGTTGTTTTTAATCATCTCTGCAAATAAACATCACAACAGGAAACCAAGCAACGAGTCAGAAAAAGATCTCAAACTCAACAAAGCAATAAGCAAAACCAAAACAAAAAATTGACCACTACCCAGCTCAACTCGGAGGAGAGAGGGGTTAGCTAAAAATTTCTTTGTGTCAAGATGAGGATGTTGCCCCCAGTTTTCTTCCAACACAGTCACAAAAGCTTGTTCAGCCTCATCTAACATCTCCCATAAATATTTCGATACCATTACATTCTTTTGCCATTCTAAAGAAAAGGTGGGCTCATCATTTTCATCCAGAAAAATGGGCCAAGCTCCTTCAACAGCTCGGACCCTAAAAAGGTAATTCTTGAAATCGCGAAAAAGATTAATCAAACATGGAGAAAACATTTTTCCCCTGGGAAGCTCGGAAAGAAACCCAAGCGAATTTCTTTTTCACTACACCAGGATTTGTCAAAACGAAAAGATAAAAGAAGAGAGATTGTGAAGCAGGGATACCAAACTCACCACACAGCAGCTGAATTTTTTTTATAAAACCCCAGAAATTATGGTGAAGTTGGGATGGAGCTACATTACAGGACCATAACAGGTTAGTCTCAAAAGGGGTAAAAGGAAGAGTAATATTCATTTGACTAAAAAAGAAGTCGTAGGCATAGAAAAAAGGACGCTCTCCAGCAATTCGGGTAGAAAAGTAGACCTTTTCCTCAGAAGTTGGAGATACGAGCTCATAATTCTACTCATCACTACCGTTGCCACAAATTCTATGAAATTGCCTAAGTTGCTGACAAAACTCTGAGTCAACCAACGAGACACACAGAAGGACCATAGAATCTACCCAATCAGCCATGCCCTCGGGGACTTGAAAAAATGTCTCAACAATATTTTTGCGAGAAGACATAAGGTCAACTAGTCCTACAAGAAGAAAAGAATATTGGATTACTCAAAAAACATCTCGGCACACTAATCAAACAACTCGAGCATGAATGGAGACAACTTGAAACTAAAGCATATAGGTGTCAAGAAGCGAGCTAAAGCAACAAAAGGAAACCCCAAGACCCACTCCAAAAAAAGATCCAGGGGCATCCTGTGGAGGCAGAATAAGGACTAAGGAAAATCTACAAGCATATATCTCTACACTCCCCAACAGGAAGATAAAGCCTCTATTTCAACAAAAATGACACTCCAAAAGGCCACAAACCAAATAAAGTCATCAAAATAGCCACCTCTCAAATTACGGTCTCAGCCTATCAACAAAGGAAACTACTAAACAGCAAAGAACATGCCAAGTGGAAACATTGTCAAAAACACAATCTTTCTTCAGAATCAAACAAGCCACTTATATAGAAACAGACAACAAAATGCAAAACCCTAGAAGCTTCAACCATCAAGAAAATGCCAGAAAAGAAGAAACCATAAGTCACAGTGACAAAAAGTATAGAAATGCGAAAAGGATCAAGCTTTCCAAACATACACTCAAGTAAAATCCCTACTTTACCAGAAAATAGAACAATACAAACAAAGAAGAAAAGATGAACCAACCTGAAAAAGGAGAAGAGTACATAAGGAAGTTGAAGACAAATAAATCAGGAATTGCCATCGAAAGCAAAGAAAGCACCTACGATAACCAAACAACGTTGCAAGGAGAAATGCAAAAATGCAGATGACAGGCAAAACAGAAAAGTGAGAAAGAAAAAAGGAAGTTACAGAGAAGAGGAAAACTGTTTCTGTGTGTAAAGTTCAAAATAAAAAGAAGCAAGAGAAACGGGGCATTAAAAACCAATTAATGAGGGAATTAAAACCCTCGCGCATTCCCGAGGCTAGGACGCTAATACAAAAGCACGCGTTTTCAAAGGAAACAAAAGAGGAAACGTTCCGCATTCAAAAAGGAACTCTACAAAGATAAAATCAACAAAATGCTCGAGTTCGGCTTCACCCGAGAAGGTTCGAAGTAAGACTCGACCTCCAAAATAAACACCGAGCTTAAGCAGGGGCACTGTTCATACCCCGCGTCAAGCTGTCCGACTCGGGATGTCTGGCGATAAAGCGACCGACCTCTTCAGGTCAGATTATCCGACCTTCTCTCAAAGAGCTCGGTCAAATTGCCAGGAAAGCCTAGAAAAGGGCGCAGATGGAGAAACACGACCCAAATTCAGAGGCAGCCCAAGCCTACAGAGAAAGGTGCGGTTCCCTTGAAGATAAGATGACTTCACTCAAAGATAAGATAAGATAACTAACTTATCTTATCTAAGAAGGTCGCCCTACACCATTATAAATACACTGGAGCACCCAGGTATAACTCATACTCTGATTCTACTCAATACCTGCTCAATACCGTTGCTAACTTAAGCATCGGAGTCCCTTGCAGGTACCCCCACCCTCCGGGGAAGAAGGATCAGCACCACCACCAAGTCCAACAAGTCGGACACGGCGACTCCAGCCACCATCATCAAGTCAGACACAACAGCTCCGATCAGTACAGAAGATCTCGTCCGAGATTGACCTACAGTTTCAGGTAACCCTCGGAACAACCACCATCCGCACCCTCACCTCCTCCACCATCTTCTCTATCTCTTCCACTACCTCCTCTACCCCCACCATGTTTCCATCACTAGGACCACCACCCTCTCCGTGACCACCTCCACTTCTACCCCTAACTCGTCTAATACATCGACCAGGGCGAGCCCGTCCCTCCAAGCTAGCAATCTCCTCTTCGACCCTCCTTCATTCACAATTCCTTGCCCGTGTTCAACACGAAGCCTGTCTAAGACATTAGGCACCTGCATTACAGGAGGTGTTTCTCATCTTCCTCTAGGAGATGCATCTGTCAAAGTCCCATCTACTTTTGGGTCAGCTAAGAATAACTCCGGTGACAAAAATTTTTGTCCATACTCATAACACCACTCTGAGTATAACTTTAATAAGCTTAAATCGGGAGAGATATCAAGTTGGAGTACATAAACTCTGTTAGTCCAATGGAGGTGCCAAGACTGATGCATACTAGAAAACCAACGATCCCCACTTTTACCATCTTTCAACATCTAGAAATCCATGTCTAATGTTCGACTAGGTTGGTGCTTTACTACCTTAAGCTGTGGTAGTACCCTATCTATTTGATGCCACTTTACTACAATAAAGTACATTAATGTCGTGACCTCCTTCCACAACATCGTATGCTGTGAATCTAGTATATTAAGATGAACTATTTGCACAATCTCAGCTGTACTATAAGGCATCTATGGGAACTATAAGAGGAAAATAATTTTAAAGTTTATTAGTTAACAATAAACGCATCAAAGGAATACACGCTATGAATAAAACATGCACTTAATAACTCTAGAGTAATACTCACATTCTCGGGCTGCAATAAGTCTAGCATCAGCCGTCATTGCATCACTCTGAGCTCTTTCTCGCTCGAATATGGTTGATATCCCAATCACCTACAATTCAATACGTTAGCTCAATAATAACAAAGCATAGAATGACTAGTAAATGAAATAACATAGTTAAAAAACATATATACATCGACGCCAGCCGCCAATGAAATGCGTCAAACCTAACAAGTCTGAAAGTAAAGAAATACTAAAAGATCTATTACTATAATAGCTGTATTTGACCAATCAACTTAACAACGTTCTTGTTGGCAACACAAAACATGCATCAATACAACTGTACATGAGCGGCGGACGCCCAACTGTATTTTTCCAAGTTGTCTAGCCTAGTTACATAAGGCAACTACTAGATGTGAGGAAGTGTCACAAACTTATCACCAAACAAATGAGTCGATAGCAACATCATAACGTACGCTCTCGCATATCTCCTTACGGTCTTCTTGTTTGCATTTGGAGGAAACTCATTGAATGTCTCCTGAAACAACGTGCACTTCACAGTGAACTTGTTAATGTAGTTTGTAGGATGTAACACACCCAGAAACTCCTCAAACCAAGCTGAAGCAGGTTGACCGCCTTAAATACACCTCTCGAAGTCTGTTAGGCATCCACTCGTGTAGTCATCATCAATCGGAAGGACTAACTTGTACACCACATCTTGTAACGTAATGGTGCACTTTTCGAATGGCATATGAAACTTATGCGTCTCGAGACACAATCTCTCAACAAAAGCGCTAACTGACAACTCAGCTAGCTTAAATCAGGTGTCATTGAGTGTCGCAAGATGATATAATTTAGCAGTTTGTAAGTATAGTATGGCCTAGTTATCCAAAGACATACCATACTGTCTCCTCACATTACTAATCATCAAGTCGCTCGACTGTATAATAGTATAAAACATTTATTAAGAATTCATAACAAACTTTACATAATCAACAAATAATTATATTAAAAAAATTTAATCTTATTCATGACTCGTTGCAAAAAATCAAATAATAGCCAAATTCATAATCTTATAATTTATTAAGAATCTCTTATCAAAAATAGTAACAATCTTATCCTAAAAAGTTAAAGTCCAATCATATCATATATCCAAAATCTAATCTTAGTATTTTCACCATATATACTACTCTAACTTTATCCATAAAAATCAAATCTCCACAAAATCTACATTCACTAACATTTACAACAATTCTAAATCACTAATCTTTCTGATTTAAAAATTTTAATAAAAAATTTAAATTACTACTCTAACTAATATTTATAATCTAATAATTCTAAATTACTAATGACTGTTAATATTTTTAATTTAACATGAACAAAAAAAATTATTTATTCACATTCTCATTAATGTTATCAACAATATAAGCAACTCTATCTAATTAGTAGATATAATTTAGGTCATCCTCCATGATCGCAATTTTGAATTTTATCGCTTTATGTCCCAAAATTATCTATGGCATGAATTTTGGGGAGGAGAATTGTGAATGTAAATCATAAGAAGAAACATTTGAAGTAAATTGAACCAGGATGATTCGATTTATTCTTAGAACTGTATCCTCCTATAAATCAAAAGTGTTTTGTTCGATTTACTAAGGATCCAATTTTGTCTCGCTTTTTTTAGTAAATCGAATTACCCTATTTCGATTTACTAGGTCATATGTTAAATTAAATTGGTATGATTTGACTTTTATGTAAATGACTAAATCGAGTTACAGTTACAGTCATTCGATTAATATAGATATGTTTAGAATAGATGTATAATCAATTTTCATTCAAGACTTATGCATAAATTTAATCTCCACTCATTTTATTAATGTAAATTATCTTTTAAATTTTATTAATAAAAAAATAAAAAATATGTATATTAAAAAATAATACTAAATCAATAATTATATATATATTTAATATATATTTTATATTTTAATAAATATTTTAATACCTACAATGAATTTCGTGATTATATTTTAATATATATATATATATATATATAATTGTAAAAGAAATATTTATAATTGAAAGTGTACTTTTACATGAAATACGATCACGTATTTCTATTTATGGTGACTTCTATTTATAGCTCTAATCTCGTAATTTATATTTGTAGATTATTACAACAAGAAAGTACTTGAGAAAGGAAAACTTGAAAGGGACAGAACAGGAGGAGAACGATTATTTAACAGTGTACTTGAAGATTTTCTTATTTTAAAAAGGATATATTTAATTATTTATATGAATCATTCATACATACATAGATATGAGATCTTCTCCATCGATGCATCCAAATATCCAATAGCTAAATACAAGAATTACTTAGAAGTACTATTTTGGTCGTTTTTTTTTTTTTGAAAATTAAAATCGTCTTTAATATTTTTTTAAATAACGTTAACTTTAATTTTTTTTTTTCATAAAGACAAACTTTTTCTTTCGTTTCTTTTTTTTTTATTCCTACAAAACTCTTTGTCCATTTTTCGTCACTCAACATAACAAAAAAAATCACTAGGATAGTTATGTGAAGTTTTAACATAGATTTTTTATTATTAAATCTGTTAATGTTGTAAGTATAAAAAGTGTTGAAGTTAATCTCACATCAAAAAAATAAGAAAGAGTGAGGAGTTTATAATATAAGAGACTCATTACGATTTCAAAGTTTTAAATTGAATGTGGTGTCTTTTCATTTTATGTAATCTCACTTGATTCCTCCCAGTAGTCGAGAGCTTCCCACGGCGGTCCAACAAAATCTGCATTGGTGAAAGATGGAGGTTGAAACTTTAATATTTTCTTTAATAATTAAAAATATTTTAATAAATATTCTTATTTTACATTCATATTAAAAAATTTAGTTTAGTCTCCAACTCATAGTGTCAATCTCCCAATTTATATTTTTCAATCTCAAAGTCCTTTTTTCAAACGCAGTGCAAGTGAACTAGTTGGACTTTCTATGCCAAATAATCAAATTCTTAAACCAAATAATCAAATTCTTAAGCAAAGTTTGTTCATATCTTGCTTCCATATATACAAAGGCTCAGAATTAATGTGTGTCCTATCCAACATAGAACTTTATGTTTCACTATATATTCAAGAGGAATTGAGGATGAAAGAGTATATACAACAAGAAATAAACCGAAATGGAGAGTAATCCATCTTTCGATGTCACTTTAATTTATACGGATTGGGACATGTAACCACATTACTCATAATATATACAACATTTATTACTACATATCTTAATTTTAGTTGGGTCCAAATACATTAATTTAATAATATATATTGTAAAGTGACACTAACATAGTAACACTCAAAAGAAAACAAAATATTTATAATGAATTACAACTTTAAATGCTTAATTATTTGTAGGAGTGAAGTGTAAGTTCCAAAGGCAGCAATTGCAGTACCTACAAAGAAAATAGAGTAGTTGATGATCATTTCACACCCTAACTTCTTGTATGTTCCAGAAATCTTCAAGTAACAAACACTTGGCACTAGGAATGAAGCTGAGACACTTAGTAATGCACCCACGAGAGACATAAGGTATCCAAAAAATGGAACAGTGAGTGCAACAACCACAGTAGAAATGAGAAGGATGCTACTAACAACAACATGTGTAAGCTTGTGCCTTTTGTTGTAGTGATTTGGAAGCACGCTTTTTACGGCATCCACAATTGGCCTTAGCATGAGAGCATATTTGGTTATGGGGTTAACCAAAGTTGTGTATATTGCCACTTTTGAACTGATTTTTTCTTTTGGAAGGTTCAGAGTTATTTCTGATTCAACCTCTGATCCAAACATTAAGTATCCCAAAACTGCTGTTGCTGCATATACTAGAGTGCACAATGTGAAGCACACCAACAAAACCTGTAACAGAAGGTCAATTATAGTGCGAAGATGTAAATTCATACCGAAAATATAGATATTTATGTTAAACTATAAAATCATTATCTAACAGTACTAGTAACACTTTTGATACCACACATCTAACTGTTTTCGGCCACGGAAACGTTTGGTAACTAAAGAAAATTAGCAAAAAACAGTCATAATTTATCTTATTTAACATTCATTAATTGTTGCGACAATTAATGAAATGCTAAAATTTTTTTTTGTCTCTCAAGCATTACCACAGAAATATATGTATATACTCTGTTTCCTTCAATTAAATTCTACTTAACAGCGAGTTAAGCAATGAATTACCGGTTAAAAACAAAAAAAATTTCTTACATTAGAGAATTGATGCTTGTTCTTCATGGAAGTGTAGAGACTTGGAAAGACAGGGTGAGAACTGTAACAAAATGCATACAAGCTAACTGCAGCAGGAACTCCCTTCCAATTAAAGAGTACTCCTTTGCTATGAAGTTTTGTTCCATCAATTGTACCATTCCACAACAATGAACATAGAAATATAATTGATGCTAAGGCCCCAGTTGCTGACACATATGATAGAAGTTTACCTAGATCTTCTAACCATACCGTTGGGAGAATAATGAGTGCTGAAAGTAGAACAAAGCATTGTGTTCCAGTAATTCTCAATCCCCCAATATCCACATGAAAATGAGATATTAATTTGTTCAAGTTATCTCCTTCAAGAATCAAGTACCCTGTTATGACCAAATAAAGTTCACAATTCATTGCAATGTTTACAAGTAACCTTCCTTTGTCTCCAAATGCTCTTTGACCAATATCTGGAAGAGATTCAATAGTGGAATCTTTGTCCATGCATCTTTTGATTAATAAGCCTGTGTAGCATGCTGCTATGGATATGAGGAACAGAAAAATTATGCTTAACCAACCTCCTGATGCTAATGCAAATGGTATAGACACTATACCAATTCCTGAAATCCAACAAGTATTAGTTAAAGAATATAATTATGCTATACAGACCTCAAAAATCAGATACCATATAAAGATATGTATTTAGTATTTATATAAAATATTTTTATTAGACACCAAAAAAATATATGAAAAATTGATCATGCTATTATAAAAAAAAATTAATTATTCTGCTATGTCTAGTTTTATTATTCTGATGATTGATTATTTGTTAAAAATTTATGTGCAACAACATATTATATATACAAATAATATATAAACAATTTCTTTGATTTCATTCCAAATAATTTCAGCTGGGTTCATCAGTTTATATATTTTTTATAATTCAATCATTAAAGTGCAGAGGATGTAAATTTTAGGAAAATAAAATGCAATCATTAATCATTTTTATAGATATTTTCAAACATAAAAGTTGCTTTTGCATTTTATGTTAAAATTAAATTTTAAAACAATTATTGGCCTACCACCAGCAGCCGGGATGGTTGGATCATTGTCCCCGGCCGCTCCCCTCTTCAAAAAATATATAAAACTAGTCAAAAATGAAAAAAAGAAAAAAAAAACGAAAAATTTTACATCGACATCAATAATATTATTTAATTTGGCACTCCAAAAGAAAAAAAAGCAAGGAAAAAAATAACTCTCTAATTATTTTTTTTTTGGACACATAAAAAGACGTGTATATCTACTAAATATGGTATGATACGTCACATGCAAACATACTAATTTTAATTTTTTTATAATGACACAAAGACATAATATATATATATATATAATATTTTAAAAAAATTATAATAACTTTTTAATATTTTTTTGATATTAAAATACAAAATCATGTTATTAATATACCAACATCACATATAAGTATTTTTTGTCACGCTTTATCGATAAATCTCACAAAAGACTCATGCGTCAGAAATGTCAAAAAAGACTCGAACAATTTAAGCAACATCTTAAAATTTGAAAGATAGAAAAAGAAAATAATTTTTTATTATTTCCATCTATTATTTTCAACAACTTTATGCGTGAGTTGAGACAAAGTATTAATTCACATAAAGTGATCATTAAAAAGAGTGTTTCTTTTTCGTGAACTCCGGGGCTGTAGGCCTGTAGCTTCTCCTTCCGTATCTTACTATCTTTCCTCAAATAATAATAATAACAATAATAATAATAATAATAAATATTAGAGACAAATAAATTTTGTGATTTATAATCATTAATTAGTTATCAGTAATATTTTTAATACATCTAATAATATAAAATTATTCATTTATAGTTAAATGTTGTCCAAATTTTAATAAAAATAATAATTTTTTAAATTTTTTCAATAATAATAATAATAATTAAATCAATCCTATATCATCATTTTTTTACACGTATATGTTCAGTGATATTAAGTAAAAGTTCTCAAATTTTTATTTCAATTTTTAGATTTTTTCTATTAAAATTTTTAAATTTGTTTTAAAAGAAAGAAGAAATAAAAAAAATAGGTGTATTATACATATAAATTTGTTTCTACGAATATACATATAAAGTTTTTGAAATAGTTAATTAATAGGTATATGTTTGTGAATATAAATTCCTCAAGTTGCAAACAGAATCCTTGAGTGAGTTTAGATATGATAGCCACCATAAACTAGATTACATCTATGTGAGATGCATGCAGATCTCAAGTGCTCCCATATGCCATAAGGATATCCTAATTTGGAAACTTTTAATTAGAATATATAATCCATTCTCTTCACCTCTATATAATAACTAAGAAAAGAAAGCATAAGTATATAGTTGCTGATGAATAAATTTTGTACTTGACTTTAAGTCTCACTAAAAATAATGAAATACTATATATTCAAGGTTAATTTTTAGCTTTACTAGGAAGAAAATGAGAAAAAGAAAGTGGAATAACAAACCTGAAATGCCATTAACCCCATGGAAACAGGTTTTGGCAAAAGATGAGGTTCCACCATTGGTGGTAGAAGGGGACATTGTTGTGCTAGTAGACAGAGCTGCTTCCATGTTTGTTATGTGAATACAAAGAGGGTTTACAGTTAGAGGCAGGCCCCAATGTAATGATGTCACAAACACTCGCCATGGTCTGTGATATTTAAAGGCATCTTAGGAAGCTCCTAGCATGCATTAATTAATATTATTTATTTTTATTTTTTTATGATATTCTAACTTTTTACTTTTTCAAAGTGCATGCTGATATAACAGTCACTGCCTAGCTAGCTAACTCCACAAGATTCATGCAAAAATTCAATTTATATATATATAATATATTTTCTACGATCCCGATTATTTTCTTGTAACACTTATTATTATTATTATTATTATTATTAGTTGGCTCATTTTCTTTCGTTAGGATGAATTGTAGAACTTACATTGACCACAATTCAGCGCAGTATGAGACAAGATTATTTATATATGGTGGGTGTTAGTTATGGATTTTGCTGTGAAAACTGTGAACCACACAATCCAATATATGATCTTATTCGACCTTAAACATCTCATTCACATTAATTGTATTATGATTTATGATATATAGTTAACTCTTTTAGGGGAAATTTCATTTTATTTTTTTAATTCACGGCACTTAAATCCAAACCCTTTTCTTAAAGGGGCAACATTCAATTATGTATTTTTAATTTTTTTATATTACAAAAGTAATTATATTTTACACCAATAATATTCAAAAGTCATTGAAAAAAGAATAAAACTTAATTGTAATCCTTAAATTAAACTCGTAGAACAAGTATAAAGTAAATTTGCATAAGAATATAATCCTTTAATTTTCTCTTTTGGTAATAAGAATATAGTCCTTTATTAACTGGATGATGACAGGTGGAATCTAATTTTTATTTTGGGACACATGTACAGATCAAGAATCTAATTTATCTTAGAGAGAGAGCATTTATTCTTCTTCCTTTGTTTGGATCGAAGCGGCCTCTCGTGCCTGTAAAATTTCTTTCTTGTTTTTGGAAAGTGAATAAATGTAACACTATTTTTTATTGTTAAATCAACTACAAACTGCTAAAAAATTGTTAGAGAAGATTCATATGTTGACAAAAAAATAATAATTTTAAAATATCAAAATGATAAAAAAATGTAAACATTGACATAAATAATAAAAGTTGAGATGGCAAATTAAATGTGAATATATACTTATATTATATAGTAAAATCTACATTCAATAATTTTGTCAACTTTTAAATTTTTTAAAATTATTCTTTTTCTTTCAACATTTTAAAATTATTTTAGTTAACATCTTAAATCTTTTGGCTTTATTAGTTTTTGTTTAACAAAAATGCTCCTTTGTATACTAAAAACTAGCTACAAAATTAACTACTATATATTATTTATATATATTTATATTATACATAGTTTATGTATTTTTTTAATTAAATAATTTGTTAACAAAATAAATAAAAAAATTTTATAATAAAATAATTAAATATACAATAAATAAATAATCAAACTTATTTATAGAATAGTATAATAAAAAAACTAAATATTAAATATATATTTCTACATATAATAATTAATTTTTTGTTTACACATTATTTTAATTAGTTATTTCAAGTTTCTGTCTCACATGTAAAACAACTGCTAGGAGGGTACTTTATTTTGACCCAAAACATTATTATTTAATGATTCATGTAGAATAATTGATGATGAAAAAGAATTATAATCCTATAAATCTCAAATGTCCGAACATAATTATTTTTTATTACATTGATTGGTTCTGTCTGCGGAGGAGAATTCTTCTACATTAATTTATTCATAGGCTTACCTTTCTTGTTTTTTGTTGTCGATATATGGTTATAAGTTACAACATAAAATCTCAGACAAAAGAGGAATAAATGGATTATGAGATTAACAAATTTACATACTTCTACATTTCTGATATTAAAGCGACAAAAATTTTCAAACTATAAAGAACTAAAACAACCTTTTATTTGTTTATTATTCTTTTTTTCTTTAAGTTTGACATGCGAAAAAAATATCAAATAATAATATGGATAAAGGTTAAGGGTTAAGTACGATTTTAGTTTTTAAGGTTTAGATCAAATTTTTTTTTTGTTTTAAACCTGTTTTTGTATACAAAATCGTTCTTAAAATTTAACTTGGTTTTAAAATCATTCTTATTTTAGGGACCAAAATCGTATGATAATAGCGGCAGAAACAATGACAGAGGTGGATCGTTGATAGTTTCTTCTTCTTTTCTTTTCTCTTCTTCTTCTTCTTTCCTTCTCTTTTTGTAGGAGTAGAAACATTCTCTTTCTCCTATTTTTTTTCCTTTTATAATTTTTTATTATAAGTAATTTGATTTAAAATTTTAATATTTAAGTAAAAAAGACGATTTTAAAATTTAATTTTAAAGCTTAGAAACAATTTTACATCAAAAAGTTAAAAAAAATTTAACTTAAAACTTAGGAACCAAAATCATACTTAACTTAATAAATAACTACTAATGTGAATTCTTACACTACATATATACATCCAAGTTATATTATTACACTACACAATAACATATTCAGAAATTTTAAGTGGTAAAGGCAACTATGTAGTATATAAAAATAATAATAAAAAATCATATAAAAATATAAAAATATTAAATATTAAATAATTTTTATTTATTTATTATTAATATTAATATATTAATAATTAATAACGTAGTTATTAATTTAATTTTTTTATAAATTAAATACAAATAATAATAATAATAATAATAATAATAATAATAAAAAATTTGAGTAAAAAAATGAAGGATATAAACTTCAATTAAATAAATTCATTAATTTATAATGTTATGGTAATGTTTTGCTTTTTATTGATTTAATTTAATATATATTTTTATCTTATATTTTTAGATATAAATTAGAATTTAATTTTAATGTATTAACAGTATAAAATATTTTATACAATTGTTGAATTACATATTTTTTTTGAATAATCATTTACATAATCAATATAAAAAGTAGTTATTTTTTATGATATTATTAATTCAATTTTTTATAAATTAAATACATAATAATAATAATAATAATAATAATAATAATAATAATAATAATAATAATAATAATAATAATAATAATAATAATAATAATAAAGTTGAGTAAAAAAATCAAGGATATAAACTTCAGTTAAATAAATTTATTAATTTATAATGCTATGGTAATATTTTGTTTTTATTAATTTAAATTAATATATATTTTTATCTTATATTTTTAGATACAAATTAGAGTTTAATTTTGATGTGCTAACGGTGTAAAATATTTTATAGAGTTATTCAATTACATCTATTAACGGATAGTTATTTTTTTATGACATGGCATTTTGTAAGGCGGCATTTGTTTTTGAGAATAGGATAAGATAAGACAAGACACTAAGAACAAGATACAATTGATAGAAACATAAAATTTAGTGTTCTTGTATTCTGTTTGATGATCAACTAAAACAAATTATGAAAATTCAATTTATTCTTATTTTTTTCATTCAAAAAATTTGAGAATAAAAATATAATAATAAAAAAATAATTATGAAAAATTAACAAAAATAATTAAAAAAATAAAAAATAAATTACATCTCTTATTAGTGTCTCTGTGTCTTTTCTGTTAGAATGGACATAAAATATATTAATTCAGTGTCTCTGGACACAATATCTCTGTCTATATCTCATCTGTCAAAACATAATATATCTCTATATCTCTGTCTTAGTATTCCGTCCCTGTAAACAAACACAACCTAATTAAATGCACATGAAAATTTATTGTACACTGACAATATTTATCAAAATTTAATTCTAAAAATTAAAATATATATAAAATAAAAGAATTAGCTGATTTGTACTCTAAAAAATATGTTAAAAGTATAATAATAGAAAGCTTTTGAATTTTTAATATATTTAATACGTTAAAATATAAAAACATAATTTTTTAATGTTTTTTTCAAAATTTTTATGGTGTTTTTAAAATATATCCTTATGGTATAAGTTAACAAAATTTTGAATATTTTGACACAAAATTTAATAAGTCATTTTTTTAATATGGCAGCACATTTAATTTTTTAATAGGAAGACATATATATTTGTACATGTACTTTCATATATTTTTTTAAAATATTAATAGGAGCAGTATCCTCACAAAGTAATAAGTAGAGATTCGGTCCTGACACTACATAATAATTAGTTTTCTTTTTTTATTGTAGTATTTTTAATCTGACAAGTAAAGAACTAATTTATTAAAGATTCGAACTCCGTTTAAAAATTTATCGTTAGCCAATAAATTACTGTATACATAAGACGTGATTCGAGTAAATTAATCACTTATTTAAGTAGACGAGTGAATTACTCACTCGACTAATCCAAATTGATTAATTACCATACCACATTTTGACTTAAACTCTTAAGGTAATAATTCTATAAAATTATTCTACATATTAAAAATAAAAAATTTTGGTGACATAGATAGGAAAATCATAAAGTTTGAAAAAGAGATCAAGAAGATAGACGACATGGTAAGTAATGGGATATATGATGGAACGTTAGAGGTAAGAAGAAAGGCGTTAATGACTTGCTGTAAGAAATGGTATGTAAGAAAATAGTTGCATTGGAAACAGATGTCGCGATCTAGGCATGCAAATGACATGGTCAAAATACCAGATACTTCCATAACATAGTTTCAACAAGAAGGAAGAATAACAGAATTGATGCACTGGTAATTAATAGAAGATTGGTAAGAAATTAAGTTATAATAAGATTGTTATCAAAGAGTTTTATAAAAAATTGTATCATCAGGAGGAGACTCCGATAGTAGATTTTAGGGATGGTCTGATGAAGAAGATAGCTAAAGAGGATTATATGGTTTTAGAGGTAATGCCATCGGTTGAAGAGATTAGATAGGTAGTGTGGGACTATGAATCATCTAAGACACCAGGAAGTAATGGGTACAACATGAATTTTATTAAGAAATGCTGGGACAAGATTGGGACTGAGTTCACGGCAGCTGTGACAGAATTCTTTCAAACATCCAAGTTATCGGCAGATATTAGCTAGCTAATGTCACATGGGTTGCGTTGACACCCAAGTTCGTTAGGACTAAGGAGATCAAAGACCTACGACCGATCAGTATGGTTGGATGTGTGTATAAGGTGATTTTGAAGGTGATGGCTAGGAGGATGAGATTAGTGATACCAAGATTAGTTGGAAAGACTTAAAGTGAATTTGTCAAGGGTCAACAAATACTTGATGGGGCGCTTATTGCGTGTGAAACTATACATTGGCTCAAAATGAGAAAAAAAAGAAGCAACAATAATCAAGTTAGATTTTCAAAAGGCATACGATAGAGTCAAGTGAAGTTTTGTGGATATTGTATTGCAGAAGATGAGGTTTGAGAGAAGATGGAGGGAGTGGGTTATGGAGTATGTCAGAACACTTTTATGTCAGTGTTGATAAATGGTTCACCAACGAAGCATTCAAGATGGAAAGAGGTTTGAGGCAAAGTGATCCATTATCTCCGTTCTTGTTTGTACTTGTTCTTGATGTCCTACATAGAATGGTTGGATAGACAGTTAGAAACAGACGTATATCACCTCTATTAGTTTCTTCAGTTTGCATATGACACTGTATTATTTTGTCCGCCAGATGAGGAGACTATTAAGAACTACAAGAGGATTCTGTGCTGTTTTGAGTTAATATCGGGGTTAAGTATTAATTTTGACAAATCTAGTCTAATCCCAATCAATTGTGATCAACAGTAGGTATGAAGTATGTGCAGCTTGTTGGGGTGTAAGGAAGCTAATCTTTCGGTCAAATACCTTGGAATCTTGTTAGGAGTTAATTCGAGGTTGGTCAAAAATTGAAAGCCAATAATAGATAAAGTGGAGGAGAAGCTCAACTTATGAAAATCTAAGGTGCTCAACAAAGTAAAAAAGTTGGTCCTCATCAAAGCAGTATTGAATAGCTTGCCGGTATATTATTTAAGCTTATATAAATTGCCAAAGGCTGTTAATGAGAAATTAATTTCATTCAGAGAAGATTCTTGTAGAGCAAGGAGGATGGTAGGAATGGTATGGCTTTAGTTAGAAGGGAAGTGGTTTAAGCTCCAAAGAAGTTAGGTGGTTTAGGAGTCGAAGATGTGATGGTTCGTGACACAACATTTTTGTTTAAGTGGTGGTGGAGGTTTTCGAAGGAGGAGTGTCCGTTGTGAAAAAATATGGCATGTTCTTGCAATAACTTCAATCCTAATGACCTATTATCCACCTAGACATTACCTACTAGAGAGAGACTATGAAAGGATATTTATCAGCTATAGATTAAGGAGCAACATGTAAGAGACAAGATGATAACTGTGTTGTCCATGGAGGTTGTGATGGTAGAAGAACTTGATTCTGGGAGGATGTCTGGCTAAATGGTAGTTCTTTGAAGGAAAGGTTTCAAGGTTCTTCTTGATTTTAACCCAAAAAGGATCTGTCATAGGGGGTTTGTGGGTCTGGAATGGGTTAGAATAGATTTGGAACTTTCGATGGAGGCGAGAGCTATTCCAATGGGAGTTAGAAGTAGTGAATCAATTACATGACACTTTGAGACCAGTTAAACTAGCTATTGACAGAGAGGACAGAGTTGTGTAGATGTTTGATAGTCAAGGCATATTTTCTACTAATTCATTTGTGCAGGTGTTGCATGTGGAAACGCTTGTGGAGGATGTGACAAGTTACAATTTCACTAAGACTATTTGAAAAGGCTTAGATCCTCCAAGAGTGGAGCTGTTTGTCTAATTTGTTTTGATAGGTAGGGTGAATACCAAGAAAATTCGCCTTGGGATTGTTAATTCAGAAGATAGTGTGTGTATATTACGTAATAAGGATGTTGAATATGTTCACCATTTGTTTCTTGACTATGAATTTACTTGGCAGGTGTGGTGTGTATGGTTATCTGAATTCGGCAGTCTATCATCCTTTTCCAGTACTTTAAAGGAACATTTTTAAAACTGGACAAGTACAACAATTAGGAAGGAGGAGCGCAAGAAGTGAATGATATATTTCTTTGCAGTATTGTAGAACATCTGGTTGGAAAGGAATAGGAGGATTTTTCAAAAAAAAGAAAATGTGTAGAAGAAACCATCAATATGTCATTTCTTAGTTTCAAGGAGAAGAGGTGTGATAAGAATTCCTTTTGTTGTTGATGGAAATGTCGGAGATGACAATGGAATAAGTTTTGTCTTGCTAGGTGATTTCCATTAATGTTGGTTTATTAGTGATATGGATGTTACAAAATCAAACGTTATAACTTGGTCTCAGGCATTATAGCTCGGATAGAGCGTTATAACTCGGCCTTACATTATGACTTGCTCCAACAATTATAATTTGGCTTTATATATAAAACAAATATCATAATGTATTGATATGATATCAATCTTCTTCAATGCAAATAAATTCTGAAAATGCAACTGTCAAAAGTGACATCGCATATAAAGAAGGTAAGACATTCTTATCAAGGTAGTATTTTTCGGAATACGTTGAACTGACTTAAGCATCGGAGTGCCTTTTGTAGGTGCTTCCCCCCTCCCCCTTTGTTCTCTCTACATCAAGGCATATTCTCTGGACAAAAAGTTCGGAAACTCAGAAAACAAGCTTGGACTCAAGAAAGAAAGCTCGGAGTCGACTGTCAAAGTAGACGAGCCATACTTAGTCCAGCCACGCAAGAATAATTAGCGCCCACCGTAGGGCCTTGAAGTAAAAGAACCCTTTCTTCTTACAAGGCCCAAACCTCTCCCTCGCAATCATGGCTGACTTGTCTCCTCCCACGCCATCCTTCAGATGGTAACGGAATTACAACAGGCATAGAAAAATCGAGAATGTCAAATCAAATAGCTGAGCTAACCAATGTTCGGATTGGGCATAATAACAATAATGACGAACGAGTTGAAGATGAAGAGCATAACCCTTATCCAACACATGTCTCCGAAACTTAGTCGCATGAAGAAGGTCGGCGAGCCGATGAAGAAAATGAGCTCGACAATGCTGTTGGACCATTTACTACTAATATCATGAACTTCTAAATGCCTGGGAAGTACACTTTGCCAACAATCCTTCTCAATCCATACAAAATACAAGTGACATTCCCATTGCTTCCCTAAGACCCTCCAAAGGTACAGGTATAAGGCGAGGATATGCCTTGTTAACTTCGGTGAAAGCAGACTCCAATCAAAATTTGTGTGAGATACCAGTAGATGAGACTTCTCAGATATCTTCCCCGAAGATATACCCTCCTTTCCCCCAAAACAAGAAGTTGAGTTCTCTATAGAATTGGTACCTGGGACAGGGCCAATCTCCATAGCCCCTTACCGGATAGCTCCGTTGGAGCTCACTGAACTGAAGAACCAACTAGAAGAACTACTGTAAATGGGATTCATTAGACCAAGTGTTTCTCCATGAGGAGCTCCGATATTGTTTGTGAAGAAAAAGGATGGCAATATGCGTCTCTGCATAGACTATAGACAGCTCAACAAAATCACGGTGAAGAACAAGTATCCCCTCCCAAGAATAGATGACTTAATGGATCAAATACAAGGTGCAACGGTGTTCTCTAAGATTGACTTGAGATCAGGGTACCATCAAATAAGGGTAAGAGAGAAAGACATTTCAAAGACAGCTTTTCGAACAAGATAGGGAACTACGAGTTTACAGTGATGTCTTTTGGGTTGACCAATACTCCTGCCGTCATTATGGACTACATGAATAAAATTTTTTGACCTTACCTTGATAGTTTTGTGATGGTATTCATAGATGATATTTTGATTTTCTCCAAGACGGAAGAAGAACATAAGGAGCACTTGCGTGTAATATTGGGGACCCTTCGAGAGAAAAAGTTGTACGCAAAACTATCCAAGTATGTGTTTTGGATGAAGGAGGTACAGTTTCTTGGACATATGGTTTCTGGTAACGGAATATCAGTAGATCCAAGTAAGATAGACTCTGTACTAAACTGGAAAAGGCTGACGTCAGTGACAGAAATAAGGAGTTTTTTAGTACTGGCAAGCTACTATAGAAGATTCATAAGAGGGTTTTTCCAACTAGCCCTACCATTAACTCGCCTAACCAGGAAGGATACTCTGTTTATTTGGACACTAGATTGCGAAAGTAGCTTCCAATAGTTAAAAGATCGCTTGACATCCGCCCCAGTTCTAGTCTTACCTAACCCGACATGGCTTTTGAAGTTTACTGCGATGCCTCAGGACAGGGATTGGGTTGCGTACTAATGCAATGCAAGAAGGTAGTAGCATATGCGTCAAGGCAACTAAAGACCCACAAAGCCAACTATCCAACTTGTGACCTTGAACTAGCAACGATAGTATTTACACTGAAGACATGGATGCATCACTTGTATGGAGTTGGGTTTCAGGTATTCTCCGACCACAAGAGCTTAAAGTACTTGTTCGGCCAGAAGGAACTCAACATGCGACAAAGGAGATGGATGGAGTTTCTTAAAGACTATGACTTTGTTCTAAACTACCACCCGGGGAAGGCTAACTTGGTGGCTGACGCTTTGAGTCGAAAGGTAATCAAGGCATCATGGCAGAGTTAGTAGAGAATTTCAGAGACATGAACTTACAAGTCACTCTCGCTCCAGAGAGCATACGTTTGAGCCACCTAACAGTGGCAAGTCAATTCAAGGAGTAAATAACTAAGACACAGAGCTCCGACCCAGACTTCCAAGAAACCCTACACCTTGTCAAGAAAGGAAAATTGAAAGGCTTCACCGAAGGAGAGGACAAGGTTTGGAGATACCAAGGTCAAATATGTGTCCTAAGGGGAGGCGATCTTCAAAACAAGATTGCGGAGGAAGCCCATAAAAGAGATTTTACAATTCATCCTGGCATGACAAAGATGTACCATGATTTGAAGAAGATGTTCTGGTGACCAGGGATGAAAAAGAATTTGGCTACGATCATGAATAAATGTCTGGTTTGTCAGAAGATAAAAATTGAGCACCAGAAACCATCGGGGGTATTGCAACCCCTTGGCATCCCAGAATGAGAGTGGGTGGGCATATCGATGAACTTCGTCATGGGACTACCTCGTACTCAAGCAAGACGTGACGTCATATGGGTTATTGTAGACCGGCTTACAAAGACTGCCCATTTTCTACAAGTCAAGGCGACCGACTCATCGGAAAGACTAGCCACACTATACATTAAAGAAATCGTGAGGTTACACGGGGTACCATCAACCATAGTCTCGGACAGAGACCCAAGATTCACCTCTAGGTTTTGGAACGCGTTGCAAAAGGCACTCGGGACATGATTGTGCTTAACCACGTCATACCATCCCCAGACAGATGGACAAACGAAAAGGACCATCCAGACATTGGAAGACATGTTAATAGATTGTGTCCTAGACAGACCAGGGAAGTGGGAGAGTCACCTACTGCTGATCGAGTTTGCTTATAACAATAGCTACCATGTTAGCATCGGGATGGCACCATATGAGACACTTTACGGACGAAGATGCCAATCTCCTTTATGCTGGTATGAACCAGAAGAGAGAGGCTACTTAGGACCAGAATTAGTAAGACAGACCACAGAGGATATCAAAAGGATAAGGGAAAGAATACGTACCGCCCAGACAAAAGAGTTATGTAGATCAACGAAGAAAACCCCTTGAGTTTCAGGAAGGCGATCATGTGTTCCTAAAAATCACCCCCACCACCGGGGTAGGAAGGGCTCTTAAGGTGCATAAATTAAGCCCCCGGTACTTGGGTCCATTTCAAATCCTTCGGCGCATAGGAAAGTCAGCATACCATCTTACCCTACCACCGAATCTGTCGAGACTACACAATGTGTTTCATGTGTCTCAACTCCGAAAATACCAACACGATCCAAGCCATGTGTTGCAGCGAGAGGATGTAACAATCAAAGACGACCTGACTTTTGATCTACCAGCCGTGAATATTGTAGACAAAAGCATGAAGCAACTAAGAAACAAGACGATACAAATGGTAAAAGAGGCATGGGGTAGCGACAATTCAGGGGACTACACATGGGAAATAGAGGCGGACATGAGACAGAAGTTTCCGGACTAGTTTACAGGTAACGATCATCATGAGATTTTATTTCCTTTCCAACAGTAAGAGATTACCGACAGGACACCAAAGCTATCTAATAACCCTTATCGACCAATTCAGGACGTGGAATTTGGGGACAAATTCTTTTCTTACGGGGTGATAATGTAACAATTGCCCTTCACCCCTTCTAGAAACAAAATTAAATTCGAAATTTGAAAATCAGTTAGGAGATAGGCTTAGAATTTTGAGTTATAGATAGGAATCTAATAACCGCCCTTCTTTTGAATTTAAAATTATCCCAACCATCCTACTACCAAAAGTATATAAATAGGGGTATACCAATAGGTAGAAGATCATCCCTCTCAAACACTAATCCTCCCCCTTCTCTCTCTACAAAAATATTCTGTGTGCAAACACAAGAGGCAAGCTCATAGGCAATAAAGAGGTGTTAGAAAAAGAGTAGGAAATTATTCTTTTTACTTTTATGTTTGGTATGTATTTTGCTCCATTATTATTTTTTACCATCGATGCATGTTATCATGTTTGCGTGTCTTATGGCATTATTCATATTTTTTCTTTTCTTTATCCACATAGATCATGTTTGTCCATTATGTTATCCATTTCCTTTTAAGCCATTAATACACGTCATTTTACAAGCTTTATTCAATTATTTAATATGCCCTATTTTCATTGTGAGCATTTATATGATCCTTTAATTTATGCCATTATGTTATTAATATTTTTTTTTGAGTCAAGAGTACATACCCTTTTATAAGCTTTGTTCAATTATTTAATATGCCCTATTTTCATTATGAGCATTTATATGATCCTTTAATTAATGCCATTATGTTATTAATATTCCTTTTGAGTGAAGAGTACATATCCTTTTATAAAGCTTTGTTCAATTATTAAAATGCCCTATTTTATGTACTTTAATATGATCTTTCAATTTGTGCTATTATCTCTTTAATTAGAGAGTACATGCATATTCAGTGCCATATAACTAGGGTTTCATTATTTCACATGTCCCTTTCATCATCATATTTGTCCATCTTCTTGCATGATTTTCTTCTTGTATGATTTCCTTCTTGTGTATGCCTAAACAATCCCATTTGTTAATTGAACTGAGGAAATGATCCTTCGGTAAGGGAAGGTAACCCCCAAAGACAGGATATCGATATGATCCCTCGGTAAGGGAGAGTGATCAATCGAGATGATCTTTCGGTAAGGGAAGGTGATAGTCAAAACGTTCGGGATAAGAACCTTTGGTAAGGGAAGGGGACTCCCATTTTTATACCGGTTTGAGCTCAATACCTTCCATAAAAGCTACAAGTTAAGAAAGGAGAAATATAAAGGAAAGTTTGATTATAATGATATTTTTATGGTTACTTTCTTAAGTTATGATTATATTGATGTTTCATAAGTTATTATCCTTTCTATTTGACTTGCCTATGTCAACATTACATGCTTTTCTTTTATGCCTATTATATTTTACATTTTACAAGAAAGGTTCATAATACATGCCATGCCATCTGATTTTTAAATCCCGCATGTGGGCTGGGGGATAGATATAGAGGTGTTTCATAGCACTTTTATTAAGACTTTTTAAGTTCTCATCCCTTCTCTTTTCTATACTATCTCCAGAAGAACATGGCACGGTGGATAGAGACGATGCAACGCCTCTCGAGGGTAACTTCTGAGTATGATCCTTTGAAGTACGCGTGGGTAGTTACGACCACTACTACCGTGCTCCAAATTGTCTACTTAGGTCGAGATTTCGTAGAAAGAGACTCCCAACTGCCTGTCGTAACCTTCCTAGATATGAACACTTCAGTACTCAAGAAACGGTCACCCGAGGTGGTATATCTCGAATCAGATTCTGAGACAAAAGGAGAGGAGTTCGACAGCCCTAGCCAAGAGGAGGACCTAATAGAGGAGGATCCAGAGGAGGAGTTGACCTTTTGCGGAAGTCCAAAGGTGGAGTACGTGCCCTATTCCCCCACTTCGGCACCCCGTCAGATCTTAGTTCACCCCACACAATGGAATCATATCTGCACCGCACGGAAAAATGTTGGAAGAGGACTACTAGTCCCCCGATTCATGAAAGACTGAAGGGTCCTAATCAAGGATAGGATATGACACAAGGACGGGAGTTTTTTCGACGAAATTAGTTAGGATAAATTGGTTTCTTTTCCTTTTGTCATAATTACTTTTAAGCACTTTCTTCTTTTAGAATCGTACTCTTGGGAATTTTGCTGTTATTCTATTTGCTTGAACTTCTTTGAGTGTATTCAATTCTGTCTTTTTAGTGCTATTTGATTGCTACGCAAAACTTCATGCGTATTTTCCTCCTTCCTTGCATAACGATTGAGTTCATTGATTTTCTATCAAGGGTGACACCCTATCTAAGGGCCTTGATGAGCAGATAATTTGTACGCTTTTTGGCATTGTTTTTAGTATGTTTTTAGTATGTTCTAGTTAGTTTTTAGTATATTTTTATTAGTTTCTAGTTAAAATTCACTTTTCTGGACTTTACTATGAGTTTGTGTGTTTTTCTGTGATTTCAGGTATTTTCTGGCTGAAATTGAGGGACTTGAGCAAAAATCTGATTCAGAGACTAAAAAGGACTGCAGATGCTATTGGATTCTGACCTCTCTGCACTCGAAGTGGATTTTCTAGAGCTACAGAAGCCCAATTGGCGCGCTCTCAACGGCGTTGGAAAGTAGACATCCTGAGCTTTCCAGCAATATATAATAGTTCATACTTTGCCCGAGATTTGATGGCCCAAACTGGCGTTTCAAATCAGCTCAAGAATTCCCAGCGTTAAACGCCGGAACTGGCACAAGAATGGGAGTTAAACGCCCAAACTGGCACAAAAGCTGGCGTTTAACTCCAAGAAGAGTCTCTACACGAAAATGCTTCAATGCTCAGTCCAAGCACACACCAAGTGGGCCCGGAAGTGGATTTTTATGTCATTTACTCATCTTTGTAAACCTTAGGCTACCAGTTCTCTATAAGTAGGACCTTTTGCTATTGTAGTTTCATCTTTAGATCTTTGAATCTTTTGATCACGTTTGGAGGCTGGCCTCTCGGCCATGCCTAGACCTTGTTCTTATGTATTTTCAACGGTGGATTTTCTACACACCATAGATTAAGGTGTGGAACTCTGCTGTACCTCGAGTATTAATGCAATTACTATTGTTCTTCTATTCAATTCAGCTTGTTC
Source organism: Arachis hypogaea (assembly GCF_003086295.3). Taxonomy (NCBI): domain Eukaryota; kingdom Viridiplantae; phylum Streptophyta; class Magnoliopsida; order Fabales; family Fabaceae; genus Arachis; species Arachis hypogaea. Next base: position 22,056,931 of record NC_092042.1, read on the forward strand.
TTGTTCTAAGATATCACTTGTTCTTCAACTTGATGAATGTGATGATCCGTGACACTTATCATCATTCTCACCTATGAACGTGTGCCTGATAACCACCTCCGTTCTACCTTAGATTGGGTGGATGTCTCTTGGATCCCTTAATCGGAATCTTCGTGGTATAAGCTAGAATTGATGGCGGCATTCAAGAGAATCCGGAAGGTCTAAACCTTGTCTGTGGTATTCTGAGTAGGATTCAATGATTGAATGACTGTGACGAGCTTCAAACTCGCGATTGTGGGGCGTTAGTGACAGACGCAAAAGAATCACTGGATTCTATTCCGACATGATTGAGAACCGACAGCTGAATAGCCGTGCCGTGACAGGGTGCGTTGAACATTTTCAGTGAGAGGATGGGAGGTAGCCACTGACAACGGTGAAACCCTACATACAGCTTGCCATGGAAAGGAGTAAGAAGGATTGGATGAAGACAGTAGGAAAGCAGAGAGACAGAAGGAACACAGCATCTCCATACACTTATCTGAAATTCTTACCAATGAATTGCATAAGTATCTCTATCTTTATCTTTATGTTTTATTCATACATCATCCATAACCATTTGAGTCTGCCTGACTAAGATTTACAAGGTGACCATAGCTTGCTTCATACCAACAATCTCTGTGGGATCGACCCTTACTCGCGTAAGGTTTATTACTTGGACGACCCAGTACACTTGCTGGTTAGTAGTGCGAGGCTGTGATGAAGAGTTGAGATTACAATTGTGCGTACCATGTTGATGGCGCCATTGATGATCACAATTTCGCCCACCAAGTTTTTGGCGCCGTTGCCGGGGATTGTTGAGTTTGGACAACTGACGGTTCATCTTGTTGCTTAGATTAGGTATTTTTCAGAATTCTTAAGAATGAATTCTAGAGTTTCATGATGATCTGTTGAAGTCTGGCTGGCTGTGAAGCCATGTCTAATTTTATTGGACCGAGGTTTCAACTTATCATCACAAGAGCTTGCTGATTTCTATCAATCTTGCTGTTGGAGCAATAATCTGCTAAGGCTTGGCTAGCCATTGGCCATGTCTAGTGTTTTGGACCGGAGCTTTCTTTGAAAGTTTGGCTGGCTATGAAGCCATGTCTAATTCCTGGACCGGAGTCTTAGACTAACATTGCATGATTCTTGGAATTCTCATTAAGAATTTTGATATCTTTATTTTCTTTTCCACTTAATTTTCGAAAAATCCAAAAAAATTTACAAAATCATAAAAACCAAAAATATTGTATGTTTCTTGTTGAGTCTAGAGTCTCATTTTAAGTTTGGTGTCCTGCATGCATTGTTTATTTGATTTCAGTTGCATTTTGATTATTCCTCATCATTAAAAATCCAAAAATATTTTTAATTTGTGTCTTTTCAAGTCAATAATACAGAGAATTGAAGATTCAGAATATACAACAGAGGAATTATACAGAAAAAGTTGGGCGTTCAAAACGCCCAGTGAAGAAGGCAAATTGGCGTTTAAACGCCAGCCAGGGTGCCTGGCTGCGCGTTTAACGCCCAAAAGGGTAGTGGTTTGGGCGTTAAACGCCAGAATGTGCACCATTCTGGGCGTTTAACGCCAGGATGACACAAGAGGGAAGATTCTGTTTTTAATTCAAATTTTTTTCAGGTTTTCAAAATTTTTCAAAATCAAATCTTTTTCAAATCAAATATTTTCAATCAAATCTTTTTCAAAATCAATTTCTTTCCATTTTCAAAAATACTTGCTATCAATTAATGATTTGATTCAACATTTCAAGTATGTTGCCTTTTCTGTTGAGAAAGGTTTAATGTTTGAATCATATCTTTTCTTGTTAGCCAAGTCATTAATTTTAAAATCAAATCTTTTTAAATTGTTTTTCAAATCATATTTTCTCAATCACATCTTTTTAAAACCATAACTTTTCAATCATATCTTTTTAATCACATCTTTTTCAAAATAGTTTTCAAAGCATATCTTTTTAATTTCTAACTTCAAAATCTTTTTCAAAAATCACTTGATTTCTTTTCCACCCTTGGTTTTCGAAAATCAATTGGTGTTTTTTCAAAATGTTTTCAAAATCTTTTACTTAATTTTCGAAAATTTCTTCCCCTCTTCTCACATCCTTCTATTTATGGACTAACACTATTCCTTAATGTACAATTCGAACTCCATCTTTCTTAATAAGTTCAAATTTTCTACCTCTTCCTTCCATTTTTCTTTTCCTCTGACACCTCAAAGAATCTCTATACTGTGACATAGAGGATTCCATATTTTCTTGTTTTCTTCTCTTGCATATGAGCAGGAGCAAAGACAAAAGCATTCTTGTTGAGGCTGATCCTGAACCTGAAAGGACCTTGAAGCGAAATCTAAGAAAAGCTAAGGCACAATTCTTTGTAGAGGACCTAACAGAAATCTTCAAAGAAGAAGAACCCATGGCAGCCGAAAACAACAACAATGCCAACAATGCAAGGAAGGTGCTGGGTGACTTTACTGCACCTACTCCCGACTTCTATGGGAGAAGCATCTCTATCCCTGCCATTGGAGCAAACAATTTTGAGTTTAAGCCTCAATTAGTTTCTCTAATGCAACAGAATTGCAAGTTTCATGGACTTCGATTGGAAGATCCTCATCAGTTTTTAGCTGAATTCTTGCAAATCTGTGACACTGTCAAGACCAATGGGGTTGACCCTGAGGTCTACAGACTTATGCTATTCCCTTTTGCTGTAAGAGACAGAGCTAGGATATGGTTGGACTCACAACCTAAAGAAAGCCTGAACTCTTGGAAAAAGCTAGTCAATGCCTTCTTGGCAAAGTTCTTTCCACCTCAAAAATTGAGTAAGCTTAGAGTGGAAGTCCAAACCTTCAGACAGAAGGAAGGAGAATCCCTCTATGAAGCTTGGGAAAGATACAAACAATTAATCAGAAAGTGTCCCTCTAATATGCTTTCAGAATGGAGCATCATAGGTATTTTCTATGATGGTCTGTCTGAACTGTCCAAGATGTCTTTGGATAGCTCTGCTGGAGGATCTCTTCATCTGAAGAAGACGCCTATAGAAGCTCAAGAACTAATTGAAATGGTTGCAAATAACCAATTCATGTACACTTCTGAAAGGAATCCTGTGAACAATGGGACTAATCAGAAGAAATGAGTTCTTGAGATTGATACTCTGATTGCCATATTGGCTCAGAACAAGATATTGACTCAGCAAGTCAATTTCATTTCTCAAAGTCTGTCTGGAATGCAAAATGCACCCGGCAGTACTAAGGAAGCTTCATCTGAAGAAGAAGCTTATGATCCTGAGAACCCTTCAATGGAAGAGGTGAATTACATGGGAGAGCCCTATGGAAACACCTATAATCCCTCATGGAGAAATCATCCAAATCTCTCATGGAAGGATCAACAGAGACCTCAACAAGGTTTCAACAACAATAATGGTGGAAGAAACAGGTTTAGCAATGGCAAGCCTTTTCCATCATCTTCTCAGCAACAGACAGAGAGTTCTAAGCAGAACAACTCTGACTTAGCAACCATGATCTCTGATCTAATCAAAACCACTCAAAGTTTCATGACTGAAACAAGGTCCTCCATTAGAAATTTGGAGGCACAAGTGGGTCAGCTGAGCAAGAAAATTACTGAACTCCCTCCTAGTACTCTTCCAAGCAATACAGAAGAAAATCCAAAAGGAGAGTGCAAGGCCATCAACATGGCCGAATTTGGAGAGGAGGGAGAGGCAGTGAACGCCACTGAGGAAGACCTCAATGGACGTCCACTGGCCTCCAATGAGTTCCCTAATGAGGAACCATGGGAATCTGAGGCTCACACTGAGACCATAGAGATCCCATTGGATTTACTTCTGCCATTCATGAGCTCTGATGAGTATTCTTCCTCTGAAGAGGATGAAGATGTCACTGAAGAGCAAGTTGCCAAGTACCTTGGAGCAATCATGAAGCTAAATGACAAGTTATTTGGTAATGAGACTTGGGAGGATGAACCCCCTTTGCTCACCAAAGAACTGGATGACTAGACTAAGCAGAGATTACCTCAAAAGAGACAGGACCCTAGGAAGTTCTCAATACCTTGTACCATAGGCACCATGACCTTCAAGAAGGCCTTGTGTGACTTAGGGTCAAGTGTGAACCTCATGCCTCTCTCTGTAATGGAGAGGCTAGGGATCTTTGAGGTGCAAGCTGCAAAAATCTCACTAGAGATGGCAGACAATTCAAGAAAACAAGCTTATGGACTTGTAGAGGATGTTCTGGTAAAAGTTGAAGACCATTACATCCCTGCTAATTTCATAGTTCTAGAGACTGGGAAGTGCATGGATGAATCCATCATCCTTGGCAGACCCTTCCTAGCCACAGCAAAGGCTGTGATTGATGTTGACAGAGGAGAATTGATCATTCAAGTGAATGAAGAATCCTTTGTGTTTAAGGCTCAAGGATATCCCTCTGTCACCATGGAGAGGAAGCATGAAAAGCTTCTCTCAAAACAGAGTCAAACAGAGCCCCCACAGTCAAACTCTAAGTTTGGTGTTGGGAGGCCACAACCAAATTCTAAGTTTGGTGTTGAACCCCCACATTCAAACTCCAAGTTTGGTGTTGGGAGGTTCCAACATTGCTCTGAGCATCTCTGAGGCTCCATGAGAGCCCACTGTCAAGCTACTGACATTAAAGAAGCGCTTGTTGGGAGGCAACCCAATGTTATATTTTATCTATTTTCCTTTGTTATTTTATGTTTTCTGTAGGTTGATGATCATGAGAAGTCACAAAATCAATTGAAAAAGCAAAAATAGAATGAAAAACAGAAAGAAAAACAGCACACCCTGGAGGAAGATCTTGCTGGCGTTTAAACGCCAGTAAGGCTAGCAGATGGGCATTTAACGCCCAGTCTGGCACCATTCTGGGCGTTTAATGCCAGAAAGGGGCACCAGACTGGTGTTAAACGCCAGGAAAGGGCAAGAAGTTGGCGTTAAACGCCAGAAATGGACACCAGTCCGGCGTTTAACGCCAGAATTGGCACAGGGAGCAATTTTGCTCGCCACTTGGTGCAGGGATGACTTTTCCTTGACACCTCAGGATCTGTGGACCCCACAGGATCCCCACCTACCCCACCACTCTCTCTCTTCTTCACCCATTCACCAATCACCTCAACACCTCTTCCCCAAAAACCCTTCACCTATCAAATCCCATCTTTCTCTTCACCACTCACATTCATCCTTCATAAAACCCCACCCACCTCACCATTCAAATTCAAACCACCTTCCCACCCAAACCCACCCATACATGACCGAACCCTACCCCTTTCTTCACCCCTATATAAACCCATCTTCACTCCTTCATTTTCACACAACCTAAACACCCCTTCTCCCCCTTTGGCCGAACCACAAAGCCATTTCCTTCTCCTTCATTTCTTCATCTTCTACTCTCTTCTTTCTTCTTTTGCCCGAGGACGAGCAAACCTTTTAAGTTTGGTGTGGTAAAAGCATTGCTTTTTGTTTTTCCATAACCATTTATGGCATCCAAGGCTGGAGAAACCTCTAGAAAGAGGAAAGGGAAGGCAAAAGCTTCCACCTCCGAGTCATGGGAGATGGAGAGATTCATCTCAAGGGTGCATCAAGACCACTTCTATGAAGTTGTGGCCTTGAAGAAGGTGATCCCTGAGGTCCCTTTTAAACTCAAAAAGAGTGAATATCCGGAGATCCGACATGAGATCCGAAGAAGAGGTTAGGAAGTTCTTACCAACCCCATTCAACAAATCAGAATCTTAATGGTTCAAGAGTTCTATGCCAATGCATGGATCACCAAGAACCATGATCAAAGTGTGAACCCAGACCCAAAGAATTGGCTTACTATGGTTCGGGGGAAATACTTGGATTTTAGTCCGGAAAATGTAAGGTTGGCATTCAACTTGCCCATGATGCAAGGAGATGAACATCCTTACACTAGAAGGGTCAACTTTGATCAAAGGTTGGACCAAGTCCTCACAGTCATTTGTGAAGAGGGCGCCCAATGGAAGAGAGATTCAAGAGGGAAGCCGGTTCAACTGAGAAGGCATGACCTCAAGCCTGTGGCTAGGGGATGGTTGGAGTTTATCCAACGCTCAATCATTCCCACTAGCAACCGGTCTGAAGTTACTATAGACCGGGCTATCATGATTCATAGCATCATGATTGGAGAAGAAATAGAAGTTCATGAGGTTATAGCCCAAGAACTTTATAAGGTGGCGGACAAGTCCTCTACCTTGGCAAGGTTAGCCTTTCCTCATCTCATTTGTCACCTCTGTTATTCAGTTGGAGTTGACATAGAGGGAGACATCCCCATTGATGAGGACAAGCCCATCACTAAGAAAAGGATGGAGCAAACAAGAGACCCTTCTCATCATCAAATCCCTGAGATACCTCAAGGGATGCACTTTCCTCCACAAAACTATTGGGAGCAACTGAACACCTCCCTAGGAGAATTGAGTTCCAACATGGGACAACTAAGGGTGGAGCACCAAGAACATTCCATCCTCCTCCATGAAATAAGAGAAGATCAAAGAATCATGAGAGAGGAGCAACAAAGGCAAGGAAGAGACATTGAGGAGCTCAAGCACTCCATAAGATCTTCAAGAGGAAGAACAAGCTGCCATCACTAAGGTGGACCCGTTCTTTAATCTCCTTGTTCCTTATTTTCTTGTTTTTCGAAAATTATGCTTATGTTTATCTATGTTTGTGTCTTGTGATCATTAGTGTCTTAGTGTCTATGCCTTAAAGTTATGAATGTCCTATGAATCCATTACCTTTCTTGAATGAAAAATGTTCTTAATTGAAAAAGAGAAGAATTGCATGAATTTTGAATTTTATAACAGATTAATTATTTTGATGTGGTGGCAATATTTTTGCTTTCTGAATGTATGCTTAAACAGTGCATATGTCTTTTGAATTTGTGGTTCATGAATGTTGGCTCTTGAAAGAATGATGAAAAAAAGAAGACATGTTACTGAGGATCTAAAAAATCATAAAAATGATTCTTGAAGCAAGAAAAAGCAGTGAATACAAAAAAAGAAGAAGAAGAAATTCGAAAAAAAAAAGAGAAAGAGAAAGAAAGAAAAGAAAAAAAAAAGTGAAAAAAGAAAGAAATAAAGTTGTGATCCAAGGCAAAAATAGTGTGCTTAAGAACCCTGGATACCTCTAATTGGGGACTCTAGCAAAGCTGAGTCACAATCTGAAAAGGTTCACCCAATTATGTGTCTGTGGCATGTATGTATCCGGTGGTAATACTGGAAGACAGAGTGCTTTGGGCCACGGCCAAGACTCAATAAGTAGCTGTGTTCAAGAATCATCATACTCAACTAGGAGAATCAATAACACTATCTGGATTCTGAGTTCCTAAAGAAGCCAATCATTATGAATTTCAAAGGATAGAGTGAGATGCCAAAACTGTTCAGAGGCAAAAAGCTAAAAGCCCCGCTCATCTAATTAATGCTGATCTTCATAGATGTTTTTGGAATTCATTGTATATTCTCTTCTTTTTATCTTATTTGATTTTCAGTTGCTTGGGGACAAGCAACAATTTAAGTTTGGTGTTGTGATGAGCGGATAATTTGTACGCTTTTTGGCATTGTTTTTAGTTTGTTTTTAGTATGTTCTAGTTAGTTTTTAGTATATTTTTATTAGTTTCTAGTTAAAATTCACTTTTCTGGACTTTACTATGAGTTTGTGTGTTTTTCTGTGATTTCAGGTATTTTCTGGCTGAAATTGAGGGACTTGAGCAAAAATCTGATTCAGAGACTAAAAAGGACTGCAAATGCTGTTGGATTCTGACCTCCCTGCACTCGAAGTGGATTTTCTGAAGCTACAGAAGCCCAATTGGCGCGCTCTCAACGGCGTTGGAAAGTAGACATCCTGGGCTTTCCAGCAATGTATAATAGTCCATACTTTGCCCGAGATTTGATGGCCCAAACCGGTGTTCCAAATCAGCTCAAGAATTCCCAGCGTTAAACGCCGGAACTGGCACAAGAATGGGAGTTAAACGCCCAAACTGGCACAAAAGCTGGCGTTTAACTCCAAAAAGAGTCTCTACACGAAAATGCTTCAATGCTCAGCCCAAGCACACACCAAGTGGGCCCGGAAGTAGATTTTTATGTCATTTACTCATCTTTGTAAACCTTAGGCTACCAGTTCTCTATAAGTAGGACCTTTTGCTATTGTAGTTTCATCTTTAGATCTTTGAATCTTTTGATCACGTTTGGAGGCTGGCCTCTCGGCCATGCCTAGACCTTGTTCTTATGTATTTTCAACGGTGGAGTTTCTACACACCATAGATTAAGGTGTGGAGCTCTGCTGTACCTCGAGTATTAATGCAATTACTATTGTTCTTCTATTCAATTCAGCTTGTTCTTGTTCTAAGATATCACTTGTTCTTCAACTTGATGAATGTGATGATCTGTGACACTCATCATCATTCTCACCTATGAACGTGTGCCTGACAACCACCTCCGTTCTACCTTAGATTGGGTGGATATCTCTTGGATCCCTTAATCGGAATCTTCGTGGTATAAGCTAGAATTGATGGCGGCATTCAAGAGAATCCGGAAGGTCTAAACCTTGTCTGTGGTATTCTGAGTAGGATTCAATGATTGAATGACTGTGACGAGCTTCAAACTCACGATTGTGGGGCGTTAGTGACAAACGCAAAAGAATCACTGGATTCTATTCCGACATGATCGAGAACTGACAGCTGAATAGCCGTGCCGTGACAGGGTGCGTTGAACATTTTCACTGAGAGGATGGGAGGTAGCCACTGACAATGGTGAAACCCTACATACAGCTTGCCATGGAAAGGAGTAAAAAGGATTGGATGAAGACAGTAGGAAAGCAGAGAGACGGAAGGAACACATCATCTCCATACACTTATCTGAAATTCTTACCAATGAATTGCATAAGTATCTCTATCTTTATCTTTATGTTTTATTCATACATCATCCATAACCATTTGAGTCTGCCTGACTAAGATTTACAAGGTGACCATAGCTTGCTTCATACCAACAATCTCTGTGGGATCGACCCTTACTCGCGTAAGGTTTATTACTTGGACGACCCAGTACTCTTGCTGGTTAGTAGTGCGAGGTTGTGATGAAGAGTTGAGATTACAATTGTGCGTACCATGTTGATGGCGCCATTGATGATCACAATTTCGCCCACCATGCCTTCAAAGATAGAATTTAACTTAGGGTGTTACAACTCTTTACTGGTTGTACAACAGGTAAATGATCAATTCTAAGTAAAAGATCAGTTGTTGGCAAGATACTTAGCTATTGTTAAAACGCTTATTTCTAATTTTTCAAAATTTGAAATCCATCACATATAAAGAGAACAAAATCACTTAGCTGACATCTTGTCTAAGCTCTCCAGTATACAATCACGCACTTCTTCCCTATATCAGTATACATTGCTTAAACCAAGCATTGAACTAACAGAAGTGTTGAGTTTAACTCAGGATGCAGAGTGGCGGTCCCATATATCCACTTCCTTAGAACTATAGAAATAGCAGCAAACATTACTAATGCTCGGAAATTCCGACGTCAAGCATCTTTCTTCACATTACTTGATAACTGTTTATACAGACGAGGCTTTTCTCGTCCTGTGCTAAAATGCCTATCTAGGTCAGAGTCCGACATAACTATATCAGAAGCTCATAAAGATATCTGCGGAATACACATCGGAGCCCAGAGTTTATCCTCCAAGATACTGCGTGCCAGATTCTTCTAGCCAAAATTACAACAAGATTGCAATACTAAAGTAAAAATTTGCCCTAATTGTAAAAATCACTTTACAATAACGCATGTTCCAGCTGAAGTGTTACATTTTTCTAAGGTAAGCTGGCCAATTATAAATGGGGGCTAGATATCTTCGGCCCTTTCCCTTTGGCCCCTAAATAGGTAAAATTTTTAATAGTCGCCATCGATTATTTTTCAAAATGGATTGAAGCTCAACCTTTGGCAAAGATAACATCCCAACAAATTATATATTTTGTCTGAAAAAATATCATATGCAGATTTGGCATACCTCGACACATTATCACTGACAATGGTCACTAGTTTGCTGATAAAAAATTAAATCTTTTTTGCAGAATTTAAAAATCGTCCAACACTTCTCTTCCGTAGAACACTCGCAAACAAATGGCTTAACAGAGGTGGCAAACAAAGTCATCCTACATGCCTTATGGAAAAAACTCGACGCTGCTAAGAGATTGTGGGCCGAGCTAATAGCAGAAGTCATATGGGCCTACAATACTACGATCCACTCAACGACCAAGGAAAAACCTTTCAGATTGGTATATGAATCCGAAGCCATGATCACTGTAGAGGTCTCTCAATCATCCCTCCAAACTCAACTCACCGATCAACATTTACACGATACTACTCGTCAACTTGATTTAGACACTATAGAAGAGATCAGAGAAACAGCAACCATCCGACACCTGGCTATGCAACAACATATAGCTCGGCGATACAACTAAAAAGTTCATCCCCGATCTTTTCAAGTCAACGATCTAGTACTAAGGAAAAACGAACAATCTAGACGACCTCCAGCACATGAAAAATTAGTCGCAAATTGGGAAGGTCATTTCCAAGTTATTGAAACCTTAGGAAACAGTGCATACAGACTACAATCCTTAAATGGTACGACCCTACCCAACACATGAAGTATCTCATATTTAAAGCTTCAGGGACATGCTAGTACTCTTTTTCTTACTCACAAGATTTTTCCTAAAAAAAGAGTTTTTCTTGGAGAGATTTTAACGAGGTCAGCCTACATGCACCTTTGTAAACAAAGGTCAAAACAAATGTTACATACATGTCCATTATGACACGAGTGTTATTTATTAATTCTGTTTTCTATTTTATATTCCAACCTATATCTCGCCGAGATATAACTATCCAAATACTTATGTCATACAAATATTATATCAGACCAACGCTCTAACTCGCATTACAATCCAATCCATTAATGTTAGCATTTTTGGAACTAAATTCACACTATCGTCAATGATAGCTGTCAGTCAAATTTCTAACAACATAATCTATCAGGAGAACATGAAAACCTGCATTCTCCATTCAGTCAATCCACACTATTCAAGTCTCAAAAGGAAAATACTTATCATATCACAAAACATAATAAGTGTTATACCAAAAGAAATTATACTCGGAAAAATATCAATATTTTTTTAACATCACTAAAAACTAGTGAAGAACAAGGTTCAAACGTTCAAACTATCAAAACACAACTACTACAACCATTAACCCAAATTATCATCTCCATCCTCATCTTCTTCCTCATCATCAACTAAGGCTCCATCTTAAACAACTTTCCCTAGCTCCATCAAAGAAAAATCGTGGTCAGTCATTAAAAATTTTGCTTATAAAAACCGCACGTTCAAATCCCTCGACAAAAGAAACAAGAATCTCTGTTTGCCTACTTTTCTCCAATTCCTTTAATTTGATAATGACCTCAATCATTTGATCCTTCATACTATTTAGATAAGCCTCTTTCTTCTTTAATGACTCAACTTCTTTATCATACTTATCTTTCATCAATTTCAACTCTTCTTTTTTTTTTAAGCAGCTTAGCCTCTAGCTCCGAAATCAAATTTTTCTTCACAGATAACTCTTCCTTCAGTTTACTAGGATCCTCGGCCTGCCCTACCATTTTTTTATGTTTCACTTCTTGGCTCCTACCAAAACTCTCCAAGCGCAAGCCAACCACCTAAAGTATAAAAGAACATAATCATTCCACATCAAATCAAAAGCAACAAGCCAAAAAAAATATACCTACATGAATTAATCAATGGCAACATCTCCAACTTCATTTGCCAGGGCCACATCGGCCGATGATTGACAAGCCTCGTCAGTCACCACCATAAAAGGAAACTCTTTCGCCCAAAAAGTGGACCCATCAATATCACCGGCGAAACCATGAAGCTTCTTTTGGCTATCCACAAAAGCAGTAAGTTCCTCTAGAGGTATCTCCTTCCCCCTCTCAGATAAGTCTCTTGATAAGTCAGCATCAGTGAAGTCTGATTTTCTTTTCTTAAAAATGACTTTCTTTCGCCTTGGCCAAGGTTGTTCCACCTCACCTTTCCCACCTCCTAAACCACGGTTCCTTTTCAATGTTTTTACTTTTGAAACGAGCTCTTAAACTGGCGGGCAAAACCTTTAGTAAAAACAAAAACCATTGTTAGCAAAATACTCGGATCAACAACAACATAATTTTCATAACAGATTAATCTTACCCAAATAGTTCATTACAGATTGTTTATCTTCTTCCCATGAAAGTAAATCAAAAATCGAAATTAAATATTTTTTGTCAATACCCTCAACCAAATACTCAATAAAATACTTATTTTTCTGACTAATCTTTTCAAAACCCAAAATATGTTGAGGCTCAGAATACCAAAACAAAGAAAACTTTTCACCTAAATTTTCATCCAAATACAATGAAAAAATCTCTTCTGCACTTCTCACTTTTAAAAACATCTCCTTGAAATCCTTGAAGGACGACTTATACAACTTAAAAACTACAAAGTCGAGTGTACTATTCAAGTTCATCTAACCCCTTTCCAAACACCCTTCACCTGAAACAAGGAGAAAAACAATTCCAAAAAAGCTTTCTCTTCGAGATACTCCATTAAAATCTCAAAACACCGCAAGAAAGACCCCCATTAGGGGGAAGCTGTGACAGAACACAATTCAATTGGTTTAGGACATTGCACTCAAAGCTTGTAAACGGGAGCTTGACACACAATTTCTCCAACACACAACTATGCATATAAAAAAAATTCATACCCATTCCCTTATGAAACACGCGATTTGCCCTAGAATATGGTAACAACTCCACCCGGACTCTAGAACCCTCCCTCACTATCTTTGTAACGTCCACCTTATTGACACTTTCCATATCCACAAACAGTGAACCTTTAATCTTCACATCTTCACTCACCCACTCATATGATCAGTCAATCTCTGCCTTTTTCTCCTTTTCAAAATCCATTGTCTACGGACCAGAAAACAAAAAGCAGAAGAAGAAAAGAAACAAAAATAAAACAGAAATGTATACTTACCTCTTTTACTCATATCTTTATCAAAATTTTTTCACATGTTTTGTAAGAAGTGAATTCCTGTGAACAAAGTCATTTTGAATTCCAAGTTCACATTTAAAATCAGCTTTAACCAAGCGATTCAGTTCCATCATGGTAGATACCATCAATCACATCAAACGATACTAATGACTTTCAAAAGTGAAAAAGCCAAAACACTTATCTAAATGCCATTTAATATCTCTCTCTTCATTTGCTTAGTTTTTCTTTTAACCATTTATTGCTACCTCTAACTTTTATTTTTTTTAATAAAGTATGTTGAATTGGAGGCTCCATAACCGTCACACTCGTCGAGTTATAACTTACCAAAAACCTCAACTTGTTTTATTAAAAAATCATCAGGCCAATCTTGGGAAATATGATATGGTTATTATAAAATCAAATGTTATAACTCGGTCTCAAACGTTATAGCTCGGATAGAGCGTTATAACTCGGCCTTACATTATGACTTGCTCCAACGATTATAATTCGGCTTCATACATAAAACAAATATCATAATGTCCTGACATAATATCAATCTTCTTCAATGCAAATAAATTTTGAAAATGTAACTTTTAAAATTGACCTCGCATATAAAGAAGGTAAAACATTCTTATGAAGGCAGGATTTTTCTAAATATATTGAACTGACTTAAGTATCGGAGTGCCTTTTGCAGGTGCTTTCCTCCCTTTGTTTTCTTTTCTATACATCAAAGCATATTCTCTGGACAAAAAACTCGGACTCAAGAGAGAAAGTTCGGAATCGACCGTCAAAATAGATGAGCCATACCCAGTTCAACCACGCAAGAACAATTGGTTTTTATCTGTTTGCTCACTCCACTTATGTCTTGAGCTCTATTTGTTTGTTTTTTTTTTTTTAAAATAATAAAGTTTAGACTTATAATCCATTATTAACCAATATAAAGCTTGATATCTCATACTTGTGTATACCTCAACAATAATGCCCCAAAAAGTTTTGTTAATTATGACATCATATAATTCCGATCCTATATCCACGGCTTTGTAATTGAATTGCTCTCTGCTTTCAGAGGATGGACTCGGCACTTGGTCTTCAATCATTTCATCTCGCATGTCATCTGTTTGTATTATTGAGAAACATTAATGTGTTTAGAAAGTGATATTTTTACTATTATTAGTAAGAAAATGAAATAGCAACCACTACCGCACATTATTATTATTGTTGATAATTCAGATAAATATGAAAATCTATAAAGAAACCATAGTACTCACCCCATCCATTGACCCATTCACAAATAAAATGGGTTGCCAACTTGCCATGCATATTATATTCTTGCTACACAAGAAGGCGATTATAATCTGCCATCTTATATCGATCTCAATAGAATACAATGTATTTGTCGTTGCCATTTCATGCTTAGTAGTGTTCTTTAAGCACTTAATTAGTTAGCACTTACGTTTGAAAAAGAAATTAAATAACTATGATAAACAATTTAATTTTAATATATTATTAATATATATAAGATAATTTTAAAATGGTACAATAACAAAAATAATTATCTATAAAAACGGGTGTAAATAATTTAAGATAAAAAATTGTATACTATCAGTTATTAAATTAAGTTTTAATGATGATAGATGATGATGAAAAGGAGAAAAGAGAGAAAAAAGAGGAGGAGAAAGGAAAGGAAAGGTACTGATAATGGGAATGCTTTATCGTCTTTGTTACGTTCAAGAAAGTTTGAAGTGAAAGCGAATGATAACTTCATGGGAATAACACTACTCAAGAAGAATACATACAAACCATGATAGTAGCATCCAATGACCAATCGTTACGCTTTTGACCTCACTGTGCTATGGACAGTTCCACACTTTCCTTTCTTATATATATATATATATATATATATATATATATATATATATATATATATATATATATATATATATTTTCTTATATATTTTTTTCTTGAAAATAACATCTATTTTTATTATATAAAAATTAATATATACTAAATTATTATAAAATAAATTTATGTTATATAATTATTTTTTATTATATCATTTTAATTATTTTAAGTGAATAATAATTATTAATTTTTTTATTATTAGGTCATGTTATCATTTTAAATGAGTATCTTTTATTGAAAATTTTTCTTTTCTTACAAAAAAATTATTCTTTTAATTAATTAAATTTATTATGAATTATTAAATATTTTAATTATAAAATAATAGTTAAATATAATTAACGATTATATTAAAATTGTAATAATAATAATAACAATAATTTTTAGTTATAAATATTCAAATGATGTATTATTATAGTCTACTTATATATATAATAATCAACACTCTTACGGTTGTTATTGCATTATTACTTCATCAATTTTATAATTTTTTATTGTCAAAAAGTTTTTCAACTACTTTTAATTTTGGCACAAAATCAAAATTATACCATAATTTGTATTTTCTTTATAAATTTATTTAGTGTTATATATACAAAATAATCAAATACAACAATACTAAAAAATTATATATGACGAACTTTGTTATTTATTTTTAATTATAATTCTGTAACGATGTAGGGATTACCTTTTTATGTGACTGTGTAAAAAAATATAATTCACAAATTCAAATATTTGCTAAAGCAAATACTTTAATATACAAAATATAAATTACTAAATCACTTTTTGCTATCATTATTTTCATAGAATTTATTATGATATAATTTTTTGTTTTAAGAATTATATAGATTATTTTTAAAAAATTATAAACAAAAAATTTATAATATTAATTTACATCCATTGCACATATCTAAATCTAGTTGTCTGTTAAAGTGGATGCCTAAAATCAAAATGTGATTATAGTAGATTACCTAACTTGGGATAAGACCATGGTTCATTGGTTCCTTTTAATTTATGTTGTCCACTCACAAATAATACTAGTGCTAAAAAAAAATTATGAGATTAAAGCTGAGATTAAAGGGGAGATGATTTAATTAATAGTTATTAGTCTTTTACATATTTTATTTAAATTCAAAATTTATGTTGGATTATATTTTCATATATCGCCTAAGAACTTGTTTGGGTGAGTTTCTAAAAAAAATCTTTTTTTGAGTTATTTTTTTTTTAAATTTATAAAAAAGTAAAAGTAATTTTATGTTTGGGTATCTCATGCAAAATTTTTTTTTTATTTATCAATTATATGTGGGTATAATAATATAAAAGTACTTTTTTGTTTATTTATTACATGAAAAACATCTTTTTTCTTAAGTAAAAAGATCTTTTAAAAAAAGATTTACACTTTCTCAAAAAAGATATTTTTTACTTTTCTAGTACTTTTACTTTTACTATTAGAAATTTGCCAAATACGCTAAAAAAAAATCTTTTCTCATTGAAAAAAATCTTTCTTTATTAAAATAATGGCGTCCAAACAAACACTAAATACATTTTAGAAACAATTTCTAATTTTGTTGTTTCAAGTAGAAGACAAAAATAAAATTCAAATCATAATTTTAAATATATGAATTTTAATTTTAAAGTAAACATTATAAAAAATTAAAGTTTAATTAGATGATCAACAAATTTTCAGATAATAATAATAATGATGTGTTCACTCTTTTTGCTTTGTCAAAGAGAATATGATGTATATAATTAGTTAATTTTTACTTTTCTTATTTTCTTTTATTATATGTTAACTATAATGTCACTATTAAGTTGTTAAAAAAAATTTTTTTGATAAAAAAATTATTTGTAATTTTTAGTATATTTAACAAAATTTTAATAATAAAAATAAAAATAATATAAAAATAAAAAATATACTTTTAAAAATTACAATTTACATTTTTTTCAAACAAATTTTTTTACTTAAAAAAATATTTTTAACATAATAAATAAATAAAAAAATATTTTTATATTATTATATCTAAATATAATTATTAGATAAAAAATATTTTTATATAAAATATTTAAACATTAAACTACTTTTACTTTTTTTAAAGATCCTTTAAAAAGCGGTTACCTAAAAAGAGATTATTTATTTATTTATTTATTTAAATATTGAATTATTTCTTTTTTTTTCGTAAAATAAAGGGAGAATATTCTTTGATCCTATGATCCCTAATTTTTCGGTACAATTTACTCTCTTATTACAACAGTATAGATTTATATATGTATATCCTAAATAATTATATCATACTAATTAATAATCTAAAATAGTAATTAATTTAATTTACTCGTTCCTTTAAATAAGTGTTAGAAATTAAAATTTTATATTGTATATACAGTAATTTATTAATTAATAACAAACTATTAAATAAAAATTTTATTTATGATAGATTAATCTTTAACCTGTCATGTTAAAAAATACTAAAAAAAAAATTTAAATCAGTATTTTATCATATTTACTAATAAACTCCTCAGTGAACTCCTATTTACTAATTATTTTTAGGATTGTCTGGTTAGTCCAGTCCATTTAAGTCTAGTCCATTAAACTCGTAGGTTAAATGTACTAGAACGTTTAAACCCGTTTCATTTACTAGTTATAATTTTTTATCCCTGACCATTTATGGTCAGTTCGATGGATTAAACGGGGCAGCCCGTTTATCCTTTTATTTTATTTTTTGAAAAATATTTTGACAAAAAATATTACTTTTAGATTAAAAATTTTTAAAAAAAATATTTTTTTAGTTAATAGGTCAAATTTTCAGGTTAAATAAAAAAAATATTGGTTAAAAGTGCTATTTTTTGAAAAAATATAAAAAAAAATAAACGGACTATTCGTTTAACCCGTCGTTTTTTTTTAATTAATCAGACTCAGCCTGTTTAGTCCAAAACTAAATAGACTTAATTTTAAAGACAAAATTCACCTATTTAAATGAATAAACGAATTGACCATTAAATTTAGCCCATTTTAACAACGGTAATTTATCCTATCCCTACCATTAGATTTCTAAACAACTTGTCATTTTTTATGTTGCTATGGCTCTCATTAACAAATTTGTACATAACCAATTAACCATCTTCTATTGAATATAAAAATTGTATTAAGGGGACCATTTTGGTAGGATTTGGCCTAATCCATATTTTCTTGTATTATCCTACTTATTAACATAAGCAAAAGAATCTTAATTTAATAAGATTAAACTTGAATAGGATGAGACGTTTTTTAAGAAAAATATTGACATAGAAAGCGTATAAATATATAAAGAAATAATAATAATAATAATAATAATAATAATAATAATAATAATAATAATAATAATAATAATATAATAACTATTAATTTTTTATTATTATTATTATTATTATTATTATTATTATTATTATTTGGTGGGGCCGCTGGGCCAGTGGCTGGAATCCGGCACCACTGAAGCTGTTGATGGAGGCCCACAATTTTAAATGTAGTTTTTCCTTATTGGGTTGGGCTTGAGTTGTTTTTCAAACAAAGTCCTTAAGATAATGATTATTTTTTACGTTTCCGAACTTCGTTATCAATGAATTAGTTAACTAATTTGACTAGAGTAATTGTATCGATACCATATTACCAAAGGAAACAAGTTTGCGTAAACACTTGAATAACCCCAAGATGGTCGATTTAATGAAAATTTTGGTCTCTTTATAAGTAAATTATATTCGATATTATATGATTTAGTGGCATGGTGCGATCACTCTCCTCACCCATTAGCATTATAATAATGATGCATATATGAATATAAAAGTAAAACAAAGAGCGACAATAGAGACATGGTGGATAAATCATACTCAAACATTATCCTAAGTTCCTAACAATCTTTTCAAACACCTAAAAATAACTACTTTTCTTAATTGTTAAATATGAGAATTACTAAATAATAGTTTATACAGTTCGCAAGATATTAAACATATCTGGAATGTAACTCCAAAAGATTACAGAATAAATTACTTTTTTGTGAACCATTATATTATCACATGACAAGCCTATTGTTTATTTAGTTTTTACAAGAACATAGTTAACCAATTTAAGCTATAGTTAAAGTTTAAACTAAAAAATATTTAATACTTCAATAAATTCAGATAAAATATATAAAAGAATTTATTTCATATATAAAAAAATGCACATATATAATTAAGCTGATCACAATGATTAATTCCCTCTTTAGTGTTTGGAGCGTTCTGAAACAATTATATATATACTTTTTCATACTATTAGAAAGGATTATACGATCAATCTTTTTCTTTTTCCTTTTTGCTTTTTACCTTTTTTTTTATTTTCGCCAAATAAAAAATAATTATATTTATATAAAAAGGAATATATAATCTCAAAAATAAAAAGGATTATCATTTTGGATAATATCATACTAGGAAGCACTGAAGATGTTCCTTCAGTAATGTTCAAGTTGATGGGAACACATTATCATACTTTTATTATATTAATAATTGATTAAATGAAGACACAAGGGTCCCATTATATCAACATGTGGGATAATGTACTCCATAAGATAAAATTAGCATGGAGATAAGTTCAAAACAATGTGCGAAGGTGAGAATTGTAAAAATTATTAAAAAATTATTCATATGCCTGAATCTAATTTAATAGTTCTTGGCAGAGTAGTTCCTCATCATATTGTGCTCCATTTTATATTTTTCCTTTGAAAACATTTAAGGGTTGATATTATCTGTGGACTGGTTTAAGAGGCGATTTAATTTCAGGTGATTTTGCTTTCATGCAAAAGGGGTTATACTTGTTTTCTAAAACAGGATTGGGGATGGTGGTTTGAAATAATGATAACTTTCTATGCTTTAATCTTTTTCTTTTTTTGTTTTAGCTTCTGATGCGGATTTGACTTGTTTGTTGGATGTTATTGCTTTAATAATATAATGTTGGTGGGCTATCATGTAGTCTGACTAGATTTTATTGAGGTGATGCCTTAAATTGATGGATGGTGTTATAACACTACAAATTTTTTTTGTATTAGATAACTTTTATTTAAAGCAATATTTAATAAAAATTATTTTAGATGGACAAAGACAATATTTTCGGTGAATTGCCTTTGAACAAAATTTTGGCCACCTATAAAAATAGTTGTTTTTAATATTTAAAATTACATTTACAAGATGTTGTAATATAAATATTTTAAGATTATTTTTAAATAAGAATACAATATTTTTATAAGAGTTGTCAACAAATCGATCAAATAATATTTATAAAAAGTTACTTAAAATTATTTATAATTAAAAATTTTAGAAAAAACTTTTAATTATATTCTTACCTATTTTTTCTCTCCAAATAACTTAAAAAAAAAAAACAGATTTATTTTATCGTCAATTTATTTGAACAACCAATATACCCTAAACCCTAATGTAACCCAGTAACCCACGTATGCACCCTTTCTCCACTATCAACTCCAATCGACGAACCTAATGGCGACAGTAGCTCCATACGCGGTGCTCTCCTCTACTACAACAGCACAGTGCTATTCTCCAAACACGCTTCTCCACAAAAACGGTGCGGTGCGCTCCTCATTCTGCGCCGAACCACCACTAGTGAGAAACCTCTCTCTCTTCTCTTCTCATGCTTCCTCTTCTTCTCTTTTCTCACCTCCTCCTCTTCACGAACCAGAGATGCAAAACCATAGCAACTTCTGTTCTGCTAGCGAGCTTTGACGCAACATGGCGATCATTCCTCCGCCGCTCTATTGATATGGGAACACTACAATGCAACTGCAACCTTCTCACCTCTGCCTTCTTATTTTTCCGTTCTTCAGTTTTTAAGTTTTTGAAAAAATTTATTTTGTTGTTCTCTGATTTAATTCATTATAGTTTAGTTAGATTTTAATTCTTACTTAGTAATTTTATTTAGTCAAACTAATTTTTGCTGATTAGCTTAATTTAGATTAAAATTAGGATTCTCTTATTAGTATTGGTCTTAGTTCATAGGTAATTAAGCATGCTACTATTATTCTTGAGTTTGGAATTTCAATTTATTTAAAGTGACTTGATTGATTTTTTTATTGAATTTCAGATTTTCTACAGCTTTTTCACTGAGGTGCAATTTTCGATGCTAGTTGTTACTGATTCAATAATCTCTGGTTTTTCACATTGATTCTAGTATTTTTTTCTTTAATTCCTTCATTTTTAATATAAATTATAGAATAATTAGTTTTCGTAATTCGTTGAGTTAAGTAATTCATATAGAATTGATTATTGTTTTTTGTTTGTTTATTCTGTTGGCCACTTTGATTGATTTAAATAGTTTATAGAAAATAACATAAATTTTATTTTTTACTCTTTTACAGAAAAAGATTACTTCAGAGGAGTTTAAGAAACATTAGTAGACATTCTAAGACTTGAAGATTACAATTTGTTGAGCCATGACTTCGTAATTTTTTTTATCTTACTTTATATTTGTATGCTTTCATACATATTATAATATGTACCTTTGTGCAATTAATTTTTTTGATATTGAAAGTATTTTGATATTTAATCTACATTTAAATAACTAATTTAATTCTTTCTTAATTTTAATAATAATATTATTGTGTGTCATCTGAAGAATTTTACATGCTTAGTTAAATAGTAGTAACAATATATGAATAATTACGTTTTTTCAAGACTTAGAAAAAGATTTAATGAGTTTACTGAAAGATAAAATTGAGTTTAATAACAGTGTCAATGATTTCTTAGATTTTGCTTATTCTATAAAAAATTCGCAAGGAGACGAAATCTTATGCTCTTATATAAAGTGTTATAATTTTCCGTGGCACCAAAGGCAAACAATTTATATCCATTTGATTGCGTTTAGATTTGTTAATGGTTATAGGAGATGGATTCATCATGGAAAAAGCATAGTCGGTATCAAAAAACGCATATGAAAGTATATTTATGTAAGCTCAATTTATCCTTTTGTTTCTGCCATATTTTATAATATTTTATTTATATGATATAATGAAATTAACGTGTTTGTAGTCATAGTTCATTCTTCCAAAAATCTCAAAGCTATGGGTGATGACTGGTGTTCAAAGAGTATGATAGCGTTATAAAACAAGAATCAAGAAGAAATACTTTAAACTATATTCTAAAAAATATGAGGATATGTTGGTGAATCGTCATTTGAAAATTTTAGAAGTCTAATTTCGAAAACTAATTACATATTGGAGTATTCTAACTATCAAAGTGAGTTAGAGAATTTTAATTATTATTATTATTATTATTTGATATGAGCAGGTATAACTGTCTTTCAATTTTTATATTTTATTTCACCATTGTTTATGTTAAACATAGACCATGTGTGTTGTAAA
This sequence comes from Arachis hypogaea, assembly GCF_003086295.3. NCBI lineage: Eukaryota > Viridiplantae > Streptophyta > Magnoliopsida > Fabales > Fabaceae > Arachis > Arachis hypogaea. The sequence continues at coordinate 22,079,306 of NC_092042.1, forward strand.
TTTTGAAACTCGCAAGAAGCAATAATGGAGGCATAAAATGAAACCAATCAATTTTGCAAGAGTGCGTGTTGATTTGGTAACGTTACGTTTATGTTAAAATTCTTTACTCATGATTTTTACCTAATTTTATTATATGTTATAATTTTATAATCGTTATCTTATTTTGTAGCGTGAGAAAAAAGAGAACAAAGAAAAACCAAATCAAACTGAAATGTTTGCTGCAACTCGAAATGGATTAAAAGAAAAAATACTTGATGTAGAAATACAAACTGTCGTTGTAAATTAGGCTATAATTTTCTTCTCTTGATTGTTATTTTGTGCTTACGGTTGTAACTCTAATTATCTTAGAAACACGAGCAATATTATTTTGTCCTTGTGACTAATTTGGTTGTTATGTTGTGCTTTATATATAATATTTTGGTTGGTGTTTTACGTTTATATATATATATATATATATATGTTTTAATGGTGTTGGGTTGCTGTTTTATGTTTATAGTTGTCAATAGGTTATTAGATTAATTCGTTTGAATTTTTATCACTAAAAATAGGTATATAATATAGTTGTGTGTATAGGATAAACTTGATGATTTTTAAAAAGTTGGAAAAACTCCTACTAATGCATTTCAAAGTGTTTGGTAAAGAGAATCCAAGAAGAATTTGATGTTTTGGAAGAACTATTACAAAAACTTCTCTTAAGCACTATAAGAAATGCATTAAGTACTATCGAATTTAGCGTCGCACGTTAGCGTCAACTTTACTGTCGGATTTAGCGACGGGTTTGATGTGGAACTCGTCATGCCAAATAATTACCGACAGATAGTCGCTTCTGACGGTAAAGTCGTCGGTAACTTTATTTTGCCGAGAAACCACAACAAATATACGCCAAATTTTGTGTCGAAATTACCGTTGGAATACACTACAAGAAAAATATTGAGTAACATCGTATCTACCGTCCTTCTTGTGTTGTCAGTATAAATGGCGCCGGAAACTGTTTACTGTCGGATTTATTTTGTCCGATGCTAATTACCACCGGATATTCCGTCGGTCTATTCAACGGATTTGGTGAGATTGTGTTGGTGGTTACCGTCTAATTTATGCGATGGTAACTTTGGCACCATATCATGTGTTTAGGCACTATGTATATCCGACGGTAAATCCGACAGTAATGTTAAATTTATAAGTCCTAAATTTTTTTGGCAGTTAAGCCACAATTGAGAGACTCTTGTTAACACAATTGTTAGCAGAAATTTAATGTCGCCAAAAATTAAGAAATAATTTTATTAAAAAATAAATGGTTTGAATGAAATAAAATGTCACAAATTTAGAATACAATGAAGTAAAGATAAACAAAAATGTATAAAACCCTAAATCCTATAGATCCCGGTAGTCTTCGTCGTCATCGTCAACGTCAGCGTCATGGTCCCCCTGCTGAGGCGGCGGAAGGTGTTGCCATAGTGCCATTGGTGCCCCACTAGCAGCACCGCCGCTGGAACTGGCAGTAGCGCTGGCCTCCAGCACCCATCTATTGGTTGTACTCCTCCATGTGCTATCGCAACCGATCGAGCTGCTCTAACTTCTCTGTCAGGTCGGAGCTGATGGCAACACATGCAAGAATCTCTCGATACTTCTGCTCAAACTGCTTCACCTGCTGGTGATAAAGATCTTGTGTTAGCTTCTGTACCTCCTCCCTTAGGATGACGACTTCCTAGGGATCAGCAGGACTGGTGGCAGAAGCAGACGCAGAGGAAGCCGCCAACGTGAAGGAGCAGAGGCCACTGGCGAAGAACGACCCCAACCCGAAGCAATGATTCTTGTAATGTTTAGAGACAGTCTCGCGCCGAATCCTATCGAAATCCACCACTGAGGTCTCGAAGCCGGCTTCGTTGGCTCTACTAGGCGACTGAGATTGCTGGGCCGCAGCCTCCAACCTCTGCGTGTACTCCTCCTACGTCACACACGTTAGTTGTGATTAGGATAATAGTTAAAAAATTGACTTTAAAGAAAATAAAGTTGAAACTTAGGATTAATTTAAACTCACATAATGGGGCACAAACCACCTGTCAGTAAATCTCTCATTGTTTGCCTTCAAAGTATGGGTATACTTGAAGGTCTTCGCCAGTGTCGCCTCACGCTCCAGCGACTTAGACTACAAATTAATATATCAACCAACTAATAAAATAAACGAATAAATTAAACAATAACAGAAAAATATAATAATGAGCTAAAATCTTAATTGTAAATTTGAAATCATAATTGTAATTTTTTTGATTTCACTGAAAATGTTATGAAAATTTTGGTAGAGTTATTCATAAAATTTAGATTTAGCCACCCTTGAAGGGTTCCATCCAATATTTTCCAACAATCTCAGAGCTTAATATAACCTATTCTAACTACCTAAATCCACTAAAACAGAAAATCAAACTAATATTTACTCTCCTAACTAATCAACTAAATTGATAATAAAAAAGGAAAGTAAAAAACTAATTTAAGGAACTACTAAAATATTAAACAATACCAAAATTCTTGCTAGTCTGGTCTTCGTCTTCATGAAGGTTGCTAACTCGTATACCTCAACCACCTAAGCGAAGTCCCGTTAGCGAAGTTCGTCAGACGGCGACACTTGAAACCCTCGTTATCTTTAGAATTATTTGTTATTTCTTGAGTTTCTTCTTATGCTATTATTTATTGGTGTTTGTTATGTTATTAATATATTCGCTGTACAGACATGACGACAGGTAGCAAAGGTAGGTCGAGTGGGTCATGTGGTCGTGGTAGAGTGTGGCTTCCACCGAATACCCTAGGGTTACCCAATCATCACCCTCTACTCCAGATACCCTATCGACCCCTGTGACGTCACAGGTGGGTCCAGTAGACCAGCAATTCATCATGGTTTCAAACCTAAACTAGTGCCTCCTTCTGCTATGCCCACTGTAGATGTAGCGACGACGTCGATAGACCCCGCGGTGGGTGATTCCTCTAGTGCCCGAGTAGGATGCCCCTCCACCACTGCCCGTCATCCAGATGAGAATTTGGTTCATATATATTTGTATGTTATTGTTTAATTTGTTTGTTAATTTTATTATTGATATATTAATTTATAGTCTCAGTCGTTGGATCGTGAGATGACACTGGCGGAGACCTTCAAGTATACCCATATTTTGAAGGCAAATAAGGAGAGATTTGCTGACTAGCGGTCTGCGGCCCATTATGTGAGTTTAAATTAATCCTAAGTTTCAACTTTATTTGGTTTAAAGTCAATTATTTAACTATTATCCTAATCACAACTAACATGTATGACACAGGATGAGTACACGCAGAGGTTGGAGGCAGCGACCCAGCAATCTCAGCCACCTAGTGGGATGACAAATCCAGCTTCGAGACCTCAGTGGTAGATCCTGATAGGATTTGAAGCGAGACCGCCTCTAAACCCCACCAGAATCGCCGCCTCGGGTTGGGGTCATTCTTCGCTAGTCGCCTCCGCTCCTTCACGTTTAGTGGCTTCCTCTGCCTCTGCCTCTTTCACCAGCTCTGCTAATTTGTAGGAAGTTGTCAACTTGAGAGAGGAGGTGCAGAAGCTAACACAGGAGCTTCACCAGCAAGCGGAGCAGTCTGAGCAGAGGTATCGAGATGTTCTCACACGCGTTGCCGTCATCTCGGATCTGAAGGAGAAGCTAGAGCAGCTTGATCAATTACGATAACAGATGGAGGAGTACATCCAACAGATGCGTGCTGGAGGCAGCAGCGCTGCTGGTTCCAGCGGCAACGCTGCTGGTGGGGCACTGATGGTAACACCTACTCTGCCGCCTCACAGGGGGACCACGACATCGACGACGATGACGACGAAGATTACCGGGATCTGTAGGGGTTAGGATTTTATGCATTTTTGTTTGTTTACTTCATTGTATTCTATATCTGTGACATTTTATTGTATTTAGACCATTTATTTTTTAATAAAATAATTTGTTGATTTCTACTAACTTTAAATTTCTACTAACAAATTTGTTAAAAAGAGTCTACTAATTCTGCCAAAAAATAAAAAATAAAAAATATTACTATAGGATTTACCGTCGGATAAATCCGACGATAACTTGGCGCCTAAACACGTGAAATGGTGCCAAAGTTACCGTCCATCAACACAATCTCGCCGAAATTCATTGAAAAGACCGGCAAAAATCCGCTGGTAATTAGTGTCGGACAAAAAAATCCGTGGTAAGCAGTTCCCAACAACGTTTATACCGTTAACTCAAGGATGATGGTAAATCTAACGGTAACCTTTTCACCGGTGAATTTATTTGATAAATTTGACGGTAAATCCAACGGTACTCAGTGCATTTATTGTAATGAAGGAAAATAAAGAAATAGATGAAATTAAGAAACAAAGTAAAGAGAAGGTAACTGTAACACCCTACCACACAGGGCCTTACGCTTAAGTCGTACAGCAGAGGTGGAAAGGTATTACGACCTCTAAAAGAAAATGATATCTACATAGATATAGTTGGGTGAAATCATATCTAGGAGCCTTGAAGAACAAGCTAAACAAATTGATAAACAGAAAATCGTGACACACTCGCATGGATATTCGTAAAACGGACAGGTAAAATCGAAAGATAACTGAACACATATATATACATATCAGAGTTCCAAAACTCAGATAGCAAGCTCTAGACTCGACCTGCGAAGCTAAGGCCGACCAGAGTATATAATTATGTATATATACAACCCAAAATAAAACTCAAACCACAAAATAAACCCCTGTATCTCCAAGTCGACCTCTAAGAGGGACAAAACACAAAATATACATGCGGAGATTCTATAAACATATATACATAGCCTAAAACAAAATATGACAGTCCAAAAGACAGTTCTTCTCTCGTAAGGAGGATAACCAAATGCTCAACGAGGTGTCTCTCGACCTGCATCTGAAAAACAACAACATAGTATGGGATGAGAACCGGAGGTTCTCAGTATGGTAAAGGTGCCCGCATAGTTAATATAAAAGGTCTCGGAAAAGCCAGAGGCATTCCTAGAACTTCGACACTCAGATTTCAGCTTAAGAATTCAACTAAACCAGAAATTAGGTAAGTTGTCTAAGGTATTCTAATTCGGAATCTAACTTTAACCTAATAATTCACGTTCTGTCTCCTCTAATCCTCCGAATCATTGGTGGAACAATCCTCTCTCCTCACTTCTTCGCCAAGAAGGATTTCTCAGAAAACATACACATATAGTTCAAGCAAGAAAAGCACAGGTAGAGAAGCATTTACAGCAAGTAGAACAGGTAGCGGATAAGCAGAATTAAACAGTTAAGCAAACCAAAACAATGCACACTCAAGAAAACAAACAAATGCATATGATGTATGCCTGTCCTATGGCTGATGAGTCTCATCTGTCGGTTATACAGCCAACCCGACAAGTCCTGGTAATTAACCATTGGACAGTCCCTCTGTGCGCGCATCCCCAAGCTCAATAATATTCCATGGAGTCAAACTCCAAGCTCAAATATAATATTCCATGGAGTCACACTCCAAGCTCAATAGTATAGTATTCCATGGAGTTAAACTCCAAGCTCAATAATATTCAATATTCATATTTATATGCATGCCCATGGGGGAATCCGGGGAGTTAAAGTGCCCGGTCACATCTTGCGACAGAGGGTCAACAAATAGTCTCAAATATACAAGCCACATAATAATCTCTTTCTCTTTTAAAATATTACCTCAAATCAAACTCCAATTCTTAAAGAAATTTTGGCAATATCTCCTCTAAGACTCAAATTTCTGCCACCCTTCAAGGGTCCCAACTATCAAACCAAACACCTCTCAGTCACTCAAATCATTTCCAGTAACAAATTATTTCATAATCAAACAAATACCAATATTAAATCTTTTTCCAAACCGACCAACTTCAACAACAAATTATTGACAACAGCTAAACCTCACATTTTATACCATATACACAATCCATCAATTATTCACTCAGTTTATTCCTATCTTAAGGTCTTCTAGCCTGAGTTTTCACGTGACATTAAACATTAACTACGAGAAACCAAAATCATACCTTCGTACGGAATCAAAATATTCAAAGCTCTGGGGAAGCTTTCTGACCGAGCTATCGAAGAAGAAAACGTCCAGAATCATCTTTGCCTCCTAAAACTCTCGTTGGCCAAATCCAAAGAAAAGAGGAGCTACGTCACCGTCAATTTCCACCGATCAAACGTGGTGCCAACGTGTAGAGGAAGAGGATACGAATACTTTTATCGGATTAGATTTTTGATTGGAGTTACAGATTGTAAGAAATCGAAGCCGAAAGGTTAGAGGAAATTTACGTTCTTACACTTCTCTCTCTCGGTCACTTTTCTCTCCCGTCTCTCATTCTTTCGTTTTCTGTATGTATATATATATGTATGGCGGCGTAAATATAATAATGGTAATAAAGTAAATATTACTTATTCCTTCATATGATACTATTATATATAAAGCTAGCTAATGATATAATAAAGCTAACAATTCTTATAACTATTTATTACATATATGTATACGTATAGAAAGGCTTTTCATTAGCTAAATGGCTGCCGCCTTGCGTATATGCATAATAATAATAATATGATTAATGTAATAATATATATATATATATATATATATATATATATATATATATATATATATATATATATCCAACGTAATCCGTAATTGAAGCCGCCTTTTACTTCCATGCTTTATGATTAGTAATATTAATAATACTAACAATAGTAATGATAATTATCCATAATTGAAGCCGTCTTTTACTTCCATGCTTTATGATTAATAATAATAATAATAATAATAATAATAATAATAATAATAATAATAATAATAATAATAATGCAATGAATATGAGATATATATAAATTTATAATGCAATTTAATACTTACGGTAAGTATATATAATAATAATAATAATAATAATAATAATAATATAAATTTGATTAAATTTAAATTATTATAAAATTAGTTTAATTATTGATAATAAAAATAGTTTTTTCTAAAAATAAAGAATTCTAATTTTTATAAAATAAATTATAACTTATTTATATTTATATTTTTAAAATTGAGGGTTGCTACATCCTATTCACCTTATAAAAATTTTCGTCCTCGAAAATTGATATAAAATGGAAGAGACTCATACTAACGTAACTTCCCTTCTTAAATATGTCAAAGAAAAACAGTAAGATTTGACATGTTTAGTTTGCAAATTCAGGATATTCTTATGGCTTAAAAGTCTACGCAAAGCGGAATATACAAGATAAACTCGATGCAGAAAAGTTATAAGGCAGGTTGGTATTGGAACGACGGGTTTATCGCTTCTAATACTCGCTTCATCTAACTCCCAGGTTCTGCTGATTCTAATGGTGTCACCTTTCGTAATTCAATCGAAACTGGTTCAGCCTCTGACGCTAAATCTATCACAACTTACTCTTTCTCTTGACACATAACCGATTATCAATTACGAGTTCAACCTATGTCATGTCTCTTCCTCATAACTTACCATCTCTGGGTTTCAGGTAACTGTCCCGCACAACTCTCAACATTTCCGGTTCTTTATGTATAACTTAAGTTGTATACTCAAAATAATTCAACCCACTACTGCTGCGCCACTCTTATTATTATTCTCCAAGAATTTAGTCACTTTTCTAGGCTGACCAACTATCGTTCTGTCTCACCATTCGGAGGTTTTTAGTCGATCGCTCAATTGAAAATCACAAGGCTCACAACTCGGTAATGTACTACAATGAATGCTACGTGCTATTTACTACGCAAGGCAGTCGAAAATTTCGATTATCAGTGCGTGATTACCTCTAATCGGAGTATCTGCGGTTTCAGCACCATCCGCTGTCATAGTGAACACGCGTCCCTGATGTTGTGCCTTTCCAGCTTCTTGATTCTTCTTCTTTTCTGGACAATTCCAAGACAAATGCCCAGTTTCACCACAGTAATAGCATACACCTAAACCAGCCCTGCACGGAGTATTCGGGTGGTACTTTCCACACCTCCTACAAATTAAATCATTCGGTGGGGTCTGAGCTTGCTTTCCTTTGCCTCTTCCCTGGCTGTTATTATTACTGAATCTCTGGAAGTTATTCTGACCCAAATGTGGTTGTGGGGTGTAACCGCCTCGCTTAAAATCTTGTCCTCTAGGGGCGAAGTTCCTTCCCTGATCTCTCCTAACAAAAATTCGTTGATCACTCTTATCTGATGTCGCCTTTCTCAGACAATCCTCAGCAACTCTACTTTTGTTTACCAGTTCTGAAAACACTCTGATCTCCATTGGTGCAACAAAGCTCAGAATATCACTTCGAAGACCTCCCTCATACTTAATACATTTCCACTCAGCAAAATCATCAGGCGCACCTTGACAAATACGAGAAAAGCGACATAACTCCTCAAACCTGCTAGTATACTCAGCAACAGTCATCTGTCCCTGCTTTAACTGCATCAATTCAAGTTCTTTGGCATTTCTGGCTGAATTAGGAAAGTATTTCTTATAGAACTCTGTTCGAAAAACCTCCCAAGGAATCACAGCGCCATCTGGCTGTAGGATACGTCATGTCCCCTGCCACCAATGCTGAGCCTCACCCTGCAGCTGATAAGTTCCAAACTCAAACCATTGCTCCTCAGGAACCTGTTGAGCCTGCAGTGCCCGTTCCATAGCTTGAATCCAATTATCTGCATCTGTGGGATTTGAGGTTCCCCTAAAGGTCGGAGGGTGAACTTTCAGAAATGTAGCAAGTGTCATGGGACCGTCCTCATCATTACTGTTTCCGTGATTACCCTGGTTTATCTGATTACCCAGTGCCTCGGCTGTCGCCTGCATAGCCGCAGCCATATTTCCCAGGGCATCCATGAAGTCTACTGGATCATTTCCTGCCAGGCCAGGAGTAACAGTGCCTATCCTACCTCTACCTCGGCCGCGACCGTGTCCGTAAGTCGACATCTGGTCCCTTCACACACCAAACAAGTGATATTAAGTTGATCAGTCTCAATATCGCAAGTCTAATGCTTCAAGTTCCAAATGCATGCTCATGAACGTTTATGCCACATATATCAATCAGATATCCTAATAGCACATACACACACCCAGAGTATGCCCAGAAGCATAATCAGTCCATCCCTCAGCTCTATAGGAACGAACTGCTCTGATACCATCATGTAACACCCTACCACACAGGGCCTTACGCTTAAGTTGTAAAGCAGAGGTGGCAAGGTATTACGACCTCTAAAAGAAAATGATATCTACATAGATATAGTTGGGTGAAATCATATCTAGGAGCCTTGAAGAACAAGCTAAACAAATTAATAAACAGAAAATCGTGACACACTCGCATGGATATTCGTAAAACGGACAGGTAAAATCGAAAGATAACTGAACACATATATATACATATTAGAGTTCCAAAACTCAGATAGCAAGCTCTAGACTCGACCTGCGAAGCTAAGGCCGACCAGAGTATATAATTATGTATATATACAACCCAAAATAAAACTCAAACCACAAAATAAACCCCTGTATCTCCAAGTCGACCTCTAGGAGGGACAAAACACAAAATATACATGCGGAGATTCTATAAACATATATACATAGCCTAAAACAAAATATGACAGTCCAAAAGACAGTTCTTCGCTCGTAAGGAGGATACCCAAACGCTCAACGAGGTGTCTCTCGACCTGCATCTGAAAAACAACAACATAGTATGGGATGAGAACCGGAGGTTCTCAGTATGGTAAAGGTGCCCGCATAGTTAATATAAAAGGTCTCGGGAAAGCCAGAGGCATTCCTAGAACTTCGACACTCAGATTTCAGCTTAAGAATTCAACTAAACCAGAAATTAGGTAAGTTGTCTAAGGTATTCTAATTCGGAATCTAACTTTAACCTAATAATTCACGTTCTGTCTCCTCTAATCCTCCGAATCATTGGTGGAACAATCCTCTCTCCTCACACCTTCGCCAAGAAGGATTTCTCAGAAAACATACACATATAGTTCAAGTAAGAAAAGCACAGGTAGAGAAGCATTTACAGCAAGTAGAACAGGTAGTGGATAAGCAGAATTAAACAGTTAAGCAAACCAAAACAATGCACACTCAAGCAAACAAACAAATGCATATGATGTATGCATGTCCTATGGCTGATGAGTCTCATCTGTCGGTTATACAGCCAACCCGACAAGTCCTGGTAGTTAACCATTGGACAGTCCCTCTGTGCGCGCATCCCCAAGCTCAATAATATTCCATGGAGTCAAACTCCAAGCTCAAATATAATATTCCATGGAGTCACACTCCAAGCTCAATAGTATAGTATTCCATGGAGTTAAACTCCAAGCTCAATAATATTCAATATTCATATTTATATGCATGCCCATGGGGGAATCCAGGGAGTTAAAGTGCCCGGTCACATCTTGCGACAGAGGGTCAACAAATAGTCTCAAATATACAAGCCACATAATAATCTCTTTCTCTTTTAAAATATTACCTCAAATCAAACTCCAATTCTTAAAGAAATTTTGGCAATATCTCCTCTAAGACTCAAATTTCTGCCACCCTTCAAGGGTCCCAACTATCAAACCAAACACCTCTCAGTCACTCAAATCATTTCCAGTAACAAATTATTTCATAATCAAACAAATACCAATATTAAATCTTTTTCCAAACCGACCAACTTCAACAACAAATTATTGACAACAGCTAAACCTCACATTTTATACCATATACACAATCCATCAATTATTCACTCAGTTTATTCCTATCTTAAGGTCTTCTAGCCTGAGTTTTCACGTGACATTAAACATTAACTACGAGAAATCAAAACCATACCTTCGTACGGAATCAAAATATTCAAAGCTCTGGGGAAACTTTCTGACCGAGCTATCGAAGAAGAAAACGTCTAGAATCGTCTTTGCCTCCTAAAACTCTCGTTGGCCAAATCCAAAGAAAAGAGGAGCTACGTCACCGTCAATTTCCACCGATCAAACGTGGTGCCAACGTGTAGAGGAAGAGGATACGAATACTTTTATCGGATTAGATTTTTGATTGGAGTTACGGATTGTAAGAAATCGAAGCCGAAAGGTTAGAGGAGATTTACGTTCTTACACTTCTCTCTCTCGGTCACTCTTCTCTCCCGTCTCTCATTCTTTCGTTTTCTGTATGTATATATATATGTATGGCGGCGTAAATATAATAATGGTAATAAAGTAAATATTACTTATTCCTTCATATGATACTATTATATATAAAGCTAGCTAATGATATAATAAAGCTAACAATTCTCATAACTATTTATTATATATATGTATACGTATAGAAAGGCTTTTCATTAGCTAAATGGCTGCCGCCTTGCGTACATGCATAATAATAATAATAATAATAATAATAATAATAATAATAATAATATGATTAATGTAATAAAATATATATATATATATATATATATATATATATATATATATATATATATCCAACGTAATCCATAATTGAAGCCGCCTTTTACTTTCATGCTTTATGATTAGTAATACTAATAATAATAATAATAGTAATAATAATAATAATAATAATAATAATAATAATAATAATAATAATGCAATGAATATGAGATATATATAAATTTATAATGCAATTTAATACTTACGGTAAGTATATATAATAATAATAATAATAATAATAATAATAATAATAATAATATAAATTTAATTAAATTTAAATTATTATAAAATTAGTTTAATTATTGATAATAAAAATAATTTTTTCTAAAAATAAAGAATTCTAATTTTTATAAAATAAATTATAACTTATTTATATTTATATTTTTAAAATTGAGGGTTGCTATAGTAACATCCTTAAAAACTGAACTAAATAGCACAAAGCAAAAGATGCAGTAATCGAAAGATATTGTGAAACTTATATTGCAAAAAACTTCTCTTGGTATGGATATTGATGAAGCACTTTTTGTCTTGCAATCTAAGTAATTGTTTGCAAATAGTACACAAGATCCAAATATAAATCATCTACATTCTCCTCCATTGACTTATATACCAAATGATGATTATGTATATGTGTGTTAAATTGTTGTAACACTTGAACGTATTTATCTATACATGTTATTGTTGAGATTCTTTTTGGTAATATGTTTTTTTGTCCATTTAGATTTGGCTATAGTTGGATAAAGTTTCATGAAATAAAGCAATTCTGGCACAATGGTGAAGTACAAAGTCTTTGGTTTCAAATGAGAAAAACATGTATTATGTTTATTTATGTTTATTATTTATTTAACTTGGTATCTTAGCAAATATGTTAATTGGCACTTGAAATACCTTTCTATATATATGCAATATATATTAGCTTATTCTTCCTATATTGATTAAATTGAATTTAAATATTTAAATATTATTAGTGTGTAGGTGCTATATATCCTTCAAATGTCTTATGAATATAAGAAATGTAAAAAAAATATTGCTTTAGAGATAAAAAAGAGAGCCTAAGAAAAACTCAATAAGGTGTTGCTTTAGGTATTAAAAAAAGACAACTGCAAATAAAATTAGACAAGTATTGTTTTAGGTGTATGAAAAAAGTCAAAAAATAACTAGAAAAATTTATACAAGTAAAGCTTTAGATATATAAAAAGGTAACTTAAAAAAAACTTGGACAAGTGTTGTTTTATGTATTAGAAAATACAATTCGTAAAAAGTGTTACAATAAAATCTTTATTAAAGCGTTGTGTTTGGGTCATCTAAAGCAACCCTTACATGAAGTTATTTTTTTAATAGAAAATGCAACATTTTTTAAAGGTTGTCACGAAAAGGATTTTTTATGCAAAAAAATATTGTTTTAGACCAAAAATAACGGCCGTATAGCCAACTTTCCCAAAAATATTGCATTTTGTCGCAAAATATTGCCTTTAATCAAAGACATCATTTTTTTTGTTATAGGCATAACGTTTTTGAAGAGTTGCCTCAATCCCAATTTCTTGTAGTGTGATAAATAATAATTAATTGACTAATATTAGAAAGATAATTATTTAAAATTATTTTTATTTAATTTAATATGTATAGTTTTATTATTTTTATGTATATAATGTTTGAGGTTAAATTCTATGGAGCCAAAGATAGTCATAATTTGAAAAATCTTTGTGTTAATTATCCTCAAATACAAACACGACTGATTAGTACCATTCAGAGTCTATAACATGAATAAGTTTCTCTCATATATGGTACGCTACTTCCTCTTTCTCTCTCGCGCAAAAAGAAACAGGTAAAGTCAGTTGAGAGTCGCTGCCGCCGCCTCAGCCTGGGCTGCGGTGGCCCTCCTCCCTCCCCCTCCCCCTCCCTCCCTTTTCCTCTACTACTCTTCTTTCTTTCTTTCCTTTCTCTTCCTCCCAGTGTCTCACCCTCACCAACCACTTTCTCTCTCTGTCCGCCGGTCATAATCCTTTCTCTATCCTTTTCTTTTCATCACCTACCTTCTCTCCTTTCCTTTGCATCCATTCTCCTTTGTCGTTACTTTCTGTTTGTTTGTGTGGTTTTTGTCTCAAGAGATCTAGATCTGAGATCCAGATCTAGATTGTTACTTTCTGTTTGTTTGTGTATTTTCTGTCTCAAGAGATCTAGATCTGAGATCCAAATCTAGATTAAATAACCCCTTTGTGGTGTTTTTCTCCCCTTTTGTGGTGTTTCTGGTCCTTCTATGGGTGTGTTACTGGTGAGTTCACAGGCTCGGGATGAAGATACAACGAAGACCTTTCATTTATGGAAATGTTTACAGTTTCAGAAAGCTTTTGGATTGATTCTGGAAAGAATAGAAGATAGGTTTCTATGGTGCAGCACTTACTGTGAAGATTTAGAAACAAAAGAGATCGTAATGAGTCTCTGTTTCGTTTGTATAAGATTCTTCGTAATCGAACTTTGCGCCTCCTCTCAGACAATAGTTCAATATAGAACTTATCTATTTTCTTGTTTAGTTTCAGATCTGATATGTTTTCTGCAATATATAAGTGCCGTTTGGCTATTTTCTTAATTGAAAATTTGCTTCTGTCAAAAAAAAAAAAGATAGTCATAATTTGTTTTTTTGGCTTTTGTTTGTATTTATTAATTATCAACTATTAGAATAAATATATAATATTAAATGTAATAAATGTGTAATTATAAATATTATATATATAAAATTATAAATATTAAGTTAAATAAAATAGTTTTAAAGTATCATTTTTCTAACTAACATTACTCTTAATTTAAAGTAAAATGATCATTTTTACATATGTTTTCATCTTTTAGTTTATATATAGTAAGGGACAAATTAATACTGGAATAAATTGAATACAACTCATCTAAATAAGATAATTTTTGCATTTTATTATGGTGGTTTTCTTTCGATCTTAAAATTTAATTACTTGTAAAGAAAGAATTTGTAAAATATCATATAAGATAATATTTTTTGTAAAATTGTTACTTTATATTTATTTGATTCTTTGTGGTACAGAAATTTGTAGAAGAGAATAATATACAAAGTAAAGTCCTTCAATTCATCCCTGCCAAAAGTATGTATAAATTTAAAGAATCTCAACTTGTGATCATAGTTATTAAAGGGTAGTGGAGGGGATATATTAGTTTATTACTGATATGAAATAACCATGATACTTTTATTGGGAGAGGTTGTAAATTAAAAGTACCTAAGTTAAATCATGAGAATGAAAAAGAGAACAAATTCCAATTGGCCAAATGCGTAACAACTAAGTATATATGCTCAAGTCAAAATCAATTAATGACTTTTGGAAGACTTTATCTTTTTATTGTTCGAAAAGAAAAATAATGAGATGCCACATCTATATTCAAGTATGATTGATTTTTTATTATCTAACGGTGAAAAACACAAATTTTAATTTTCAGACGATAATTGGACAATGAGCAAAATTTTTCGGGTATTAACGTCATCAACATTGTTTTTAAATAGAATAATACCGTAGTGCATGTGATATATATATTGTTCGTGCACCTAAGTGGCCTAACTAAATCCTACTCCTGATTTATTCTTGTCTTTCACGCCATGTTTTCTCTTTTTCCTTCTTCTCCTATAAAAATTTAAATAATTAATATATTCCGCATGCATTTTGTGTCACTTCATCGTAACTTTATGGAAAAGAGAAAACATTGGTCCACGTGGCACTCATGCAACTCCCAATATAACAATATTGCCATAATGTTAAATGAATGGAAGAATTTTAAGTGTCCTACTATGAAAAAGAGAAAGTATACACTAATATTACAATAGTTTGAATGGATATGAAAAAGAGAAAGTATAATTTCAAGTGTAGTAAGTATATTGTTATTTCAATAATTTTAATCGTTAAATTTAATTATAAAAAATATATATAGTTATTAGAATATCGATATTTTGAGTATATTTAAAATTTTTTTCTGATATAAAATTATTGAAATATTAATATTTTAGGTACAATTAATTTTTTTTTAAATTATATTAATGAGTTTATTATTAGTTTAGTATTTAAAAGATTCAGTTGTTGACAATAAAATTTTTTAAAAATGATATTAATAAAACACTTTTTAAATGATTTAAAAATACAATAAAAATAATCAATAGTTATTATAATTTTTGTAAGTGATATTTTTTTTGTATTTAACAAATGACTTATCCATTTGATCTAAATTTTTATGGTAATATTTGAATAAATATTTAAAAAGTATACAAGAAATTTGAAACAAAATTTGATTTTTAGATTTTTTTTTTAAAATATGATAATTCACGATAAAAAAATTTTTTAAAAAATTTACTTGACATAAAATTACCAAATTTTAAGGATGAGAATATCTTATTTTTTTTAATAATGATTGCAAAAATTTGCATCAAAATCTAATATTTAAAGTCTTTTTTAGAATATATATTTAATATGTAATTTTTTTATGTTTTTAAATCTTTCGACAGATTATTTGTTTCTAGCATTTTTTCGGATTTTTTTTGTCAGTGATGTAAATTTTCAGGTATCATTTTATTAGTTTATTTTATAATAGTTAATGATGAATTATGTTAGCTTTGTGAAAAAATCTCAAAATATGTTAAAAAAAACTGTCAGTAGATTTATTATTTTTTATTATTATTTTAATTATTAATTTAATATTTTTAGTCTAATAATTTAATAATATATTTTTAATTTATATTTTTAAATATTATCAATTAATTATTGGCTAAAAATAATAAATGCTATTAATTTTATAATATTTTTCTGTCTTTAAATATTTAGTTTACTACCATGAGTTGCTACACAAATCACGTTAGTTATAGCCTTCCTTGAACTAGGTTTACGTATGTCCAAGAATCTCAGTTCGGACAAGTTGCTAGAGAAGGGTCCACGAACTAGGGCATTTACGAAAATCAACAATGTTATATGACTAAGTTATTTTAATAATTAAATTCGTTTAATAATATTTCTCTATAACACTATAACAAATCATCAAATTGATTGCAGGATATATAAAACATGCATCAAGTGTCAAATAAGACAAATACTTGTTTCTTGCAATAGACGACGTTCGATTTTCATACGTTTGGTTCTCTGTAGAATATGGAGTTAGCAACGGTGTGAATGATAGACTTGTCACATAATAGAGTGATGATCACTTTTGAAATTGGGATTTACAAATCTTGTTATAAACGAAAGCTACCGTGTTCCTGTCGCTTACAACAGTGTTCTTTGCCATTATATCGCTCTCTCCTAAAAGTTTAAATTAATAGAAGAAGATAATATAAATAATTATATTTTTAATACTTTTCGTGCTCTTCCATTTGCGATTTATGACTTCATGACTATGAGTAGGGTGTTTCGCCTACTAAAATTTGAATCCCTTTTTCAATTTCAAAATATAAACTTTGAAAATATTGTTTGAAGGAAAAGTATGGAAATTAAAGAAAAGTGAGTACTACATATGATTGGATGAGAAGTTTGACAAAATTTCAAATAGTAGGCACCAGGCTGAAGGACAATCAGATAATGTGTGATGAATAAATGAAATTGGATGCTTTTATATTTTCATATAAACAGGAGCTTATTATTGAGGGATGGTTCATGGTTGGGTATGGTGCATGATGCGAAGATTCATGTTAGATAGTACTTAGCTAAATGCATGAAAAGCAAGACAACTCAGTATTTCACTAATTGATCGAATAACTCTCTTTTAAAGCAAGAAAACGTCACCAAGCTCTACAATAGCCAGGCCTTTTTCTTTTCTTTGGTTGTCGGAAACTACTGTGCTGGAGAGTGAAGATTGTGAAACAGCTAGAATGAAAATTAAAAGTTAGATGAGAGTAATTTTAGAAAAAAAATATATTAAAAGTTTTAATTTTGATTTTTAAAAATTTTAGTCTCCATTCTTTATTTTTTGAAGGTATTAAGATTGTGATTGAAAAGGAGACTATATATTATATTTGGTGTAAAGTATATATAACTAAACTATGTCTCAATATCTTATTTATTTTAAAATAAATATAATAATTAAAAAAATAAAATTATTTAAATATTTTTATTAATTAAAAAAATAAATAGTCATGAAATTTTATTTTCCTTCACAAGATTTTTAATTGCTGGCTTCACCCACGAAAACAAGTGGAATTGAAATCCCAAACCATAAGAAGATAAGAGCAAACATAGTTCCAAATGGCATAGCTCTAGATTATTTTATGCCCCATATGAGAGTGTTTAGCACAAAAAATACGACAAATACAATTCAAGGAACACTACTGCAGATCTGAGGGCCATTTTCTTCCACTTTGTTCCCTTGAACATTTTGTATAGGCGAGTTGAAGCATAATTCGCAAAAATTTCCATTACAACCCATAGCAAAAGAATGGTTGTCATTAGGCCACCTTGGTTTAATTTGAAGGATAAAAGAATCCAAGCACAGCAAATTAAATATAATGATTACCAGTATCATTCCAAAAGTTAGAGAGGTTGAAGAAGTGAAGATAGTCAAAATAATAGAATGCAAATTTAAAAAGGTTAATGAGAATTTTTTAAAAAAAATACTATCAAAATTTTAGTTTTTATTTTTTAAAATTTTAATCTTCTGTCTTTTCACTATCTAAAGTTACTAAAATTTTCATATTATCAAATACAATACTCAGCTCAAATCTCCCAGTTTCATATGTCATAGAAACAAACATACCTAATTGTCTAAGATTAAAAATAATTGTCTAAAGTGATAAGACCTTGGCGCATGCCCATACGAATTCTAAAAAAGAGCTTGTGAGAGTTTTTTTTTTTTTAATAAATAAAATAAATATTTATTTTTAAAATATATATTTTGTAGTATTTTTATTAAAATATTTTGTATGATTTATCTCATTTATAATGTAAATAAAATAAGATTATATGTATCTCATTTACACTAAACGTGATAAAGTATGAAACGATGTGGTTGTATCACGTTTATACATATGTTGTATATATACAATTCGTTTACACCACCATTTGAAATTTATTTTCACTCATGTCTTCAAATTTTTTCCAACTTCTAGCCTCTTCTAACCATATTATCGACTTACTAAGCGAGTATGGCATGCGTAGATGCACATGATCCGAACATTAACCGTCTGAATGCGACATAGCACATCGCAGAGACAGTCGACTTCGACGTTATTGTTGTTTTCTTTGTATTTATGTTAGAACATGTATGTGAAGCCATAGTTAGAGTACTTTTATAGAACTAGTGTACAACACATATTAGTTGGATGATGTATTATTAGAAAGGGTTAATAGGGTTTATTTTTAGATATTAGTTGAATTAAATTCTTCATTTTATTTTTATTTAAAGTAAGTTGTTAGATAGACATTGGGTGATTAAGTTATTAATTATTTAAGTAAACGTCGTTATTTAAGTTAATTTATTAAGTAGATGTTTATTAATTTAGTACTTAATTATTTAAGTCAATGTGTTTAGTTAAATTATTTGTTAATTACATGTTTAATAATGTAGTTATTAATTAATTAAGTAAATATTTTTTTTCGAAGAGTTATATTGTCTCACATCATTTGCTGTCATCACAGTCGCCTCATCATCAGCCATAGGATCCCTTTCGTCACCCACAGCTTCTTCCGAACTCACGTTCTAATAGACCTCAGTGACAGACACAGTTTCCGTCATGTGGCATCGGACATCGGTTGCATTACCAGGGTGATCACAACCGATAATATTATTATTAGTGTCGTATTTTTGTTATTCCACATATTATTATTAATGTATTTTGAAACACTATTTATGATTTTTGGTACACTATTTATGAATTTTTTTTATACCTATGGTATTTAGTTTGGATTTAAATTCTTGAGTTCTTTCTTTAGGTGTTTTATGTAAATGTGGTTATGTGTTGAAGCTTACACTTTAGAATTCAAGTATAACATAAATGCCATCAAAATAGATAACTTAAATCGCATAAAATTCGAGTACAAAATATGCTAAGTAAGAAAGTGAACAATGACATGAACTACACAAACAACAACCTCAACTAACAGAGGCAAAGTAGCGACTCTAAACTAAGCCTCGTCCGTAAGCTGGTTTGGACAGCTTTTTCGGATATGACCAGTTTGCCTATAAAGAACACACATCTTCTCTTGGTGTTCGCTTTCGTCCATCTCATTACGAAACCTGGTGGAAACAGGTTTGCTAGTAGACTTCTTGCACATGGCAGGATTAGGACGAAGCTATGTCCCGTACACCAACCAAAGCTTTTGTCTGGTATCGGAAAAAACTCTGCCTCATACACCTTGAATCCAGCATGCTGCATGTATACCGGATGGACGTATGAACCCCATTTGACACTCGTGGTGGCACAGGTGACTAGTGGATGTCAACATGGGAAATGTAGTGACTGAAAAAGGCCACACTCACACGTGTCCACCGTCAAGCGAACACGGTACGACCGTTGCAACCAACCCTCGAGGCTCTAACTCCTCAACTAGGAATACTGAAGCCCGTCTATCGCAGTGAGTAATGAGCATCTTCGATATTTTCCCTTTGTTCTTTTCAATAGCAGCTATCAGTCATTGAAAAAATTGATTGCCCACCACTAGCTATGCATGTGCCTCCCATCCCTTCCTAACGAAAAATTACTGCAGTCTCTAGTAGGTGCATTGCACGATAGCTGAAATTGGTAGGTAGCGTCTACCCTTAAGCACAACATTCATGCACTCGGAGAGGTTTGTCGTCATGTGCCCAAACCGGCGACCGCCATCGCAGTATTGTAGCCAGATCTCTTTGTTGAATCTACCAGCTCAGTCCGCCATCTCCTGCGACAAACCCACAGGCAGGGAAGGCCCAAAATACCTTATCAAACATGATGCAATCACGCACCATAAGGTGCCCATCATAGTACGGTACAACACTGATCTCAACCCTCGTTCCGGGATAACAACTTCGTAGTGCTTGTAACAACCTCAGCACTTTATTGTATGACTCCTCCCAATCACTGAATATCTAGGCAATTTCTTTTTATTTTGCCATCCAGACCTTTTTGTACAAGGGGTATAAAATAATAGCTTTGCCTAACTGCACCTTGTAAGACAAAGATGTTGACAGGTGGGGTGGATTGTAACAATGGCAGGATCACATAGCAGATGAGACTGGTGTCCAACTGTCAGCGATCTTGAGACATGGTGGGTGCTAAACACGTGTGTGCTCCTCCCACCCTACGCACCTCCCTCACAAAATAAGACAACCGTGGTTGACATGTACATTAAGCGTAAAACGATAAATGAGAATATAGAACACAGTTAAACTTGAACTCACCAATATTCGAGATTCTATCGGAGAGCAACACAAAGATTCTAGGGGCAGCCTGCTATTGTCGGCAATGTACATTGTACTGATGAATAAATTTCAATTGCTTTTAAGCACTAGGACACTCGTGTTTCACTCAATACGTGGCGTTTACCCTCTGATGAGCTTACCACTCTTACCTTTTTTCACTCTTGGATTGCCCTAACAAGTTACACTTCGGAAGATGAGAAATTGAGACACTAAACTAAGATAATCTGAATGATAAAAACGTTCAACTTGATAAGAAGACAATTAAAGTATGTGAAAAAAAGGAAACAAGGAGTGATACTAGGATGACAAAAACTAGCAAAATTAAATTCTAAGTGGAACCCAAGGAAAATTTGAAAAGATAAACAACGGAAAAATTTAAAATTTCATTTTTTTTGTTAACTGGAACAAACAGAAATTGCAGTAATAGAATTTAAGGAAGATTTTTTTCATTTTTTTTAATCTAAAGTAAATTTGCAGAAATTGAAGAAAAAAATAAAGAGATTAAACAAGACCCATGAAACGTGTAGATAAATAAGAATTTACCTACGACCAGATGATAAGGAAAAAAAAACAAATAAAGGAAAAATAACAAGATAGATAAGGGGGGTTTCCTACTAGACCTCTAAGATATCACTCACCTCACTTCTCACACAATAAAAAGTGCTTAAAAGCAACTGAAATTTATTCATCAAAGTTATGTAAATTGTCTCACCAAATGTGTTTAAATAGGCACCTACCAATTAACTAAAAGATAAGATAACTAATTTAAATCAGATTTGATCTTATTAGATTAGATCAGATTTGATTTAAATTTTAAAATCCTAAAGATATGATAACTAATTTAAATCAGATTTGATCTTATTAGATTAGATTAGATTTGATTTAAATTTAAAATCCTTAAAAATACTACTAAACATATCAGATTTAAAATAAGTCTTCTAACAAACTTTTGACCACATAACAAACTAAAACAAAAGTCTAGAATTTCGAAATTTAAAAATAAATTATGCCTCTCACTGAATTTGGAAAGCATTATTGGACTTCTTGCTGTCCTGACTTAGCCCAATGGGCCTTGCCCATTCTTCCTTGGTAAATTGTCTCACCAAAGGTGTTTAAATAGGCACCTAACAATTAACTAAAAGCTAAGATAAATAATTTAAATCAGATTTGATCTTACTGGATTAGATCATATTTGATTTAAATTTTAAAATCCTAAAGATATGATAACTAATTTAAATCAGATTTGATCTTATTAGATTAGATCAGATTTGATTTAAATTTAAAATCCCTAAAAATACTACTAAGCATAGCAGATTTAAAATAAGTCTTCTAACAAACTTTTGACCACATAACAAACTAAAACAAAAGTCTAGAATTTCAAAATTTAAAAATAAATTATGCCTCCCACTGAATTCGGAAAGCATTATTGGGCTTCTTGCTGTCCTGACTTAGCCCAATGGGCCTTGCCCATTCTTCCTTGGTTAGAACTTGATGTAACTCCATATGCACAAGCACTGCCAGGTTCCCAAAACTCTCCTTGAGCTTCTTTGCACGTGCTCTAGTGATGGGGCCCTCTGGAAATGTAAAATTTCCATTCTGCCCTTTTGTCTTAGAATGCCCCTGTTGTCTTTCCGAGCATGTATCAAGTACTTTAATCGATCCGACTCCACGAATCGGTACTCAACAATTCTGCGAATGTTGTAATTCTTTACACCCTGCATTACTGCATTTCTGCATTTGAATCTGTGGCCAACCTGAAACTCCACACAACCTTCTAAGTTGTAATCGTCTTTACCCGTGTTGAAAAATGTATTTTTCTCTTGCATCGCATCCAGATCCAATGTATGATAGTGATTGGGTACAGATGACAAGGCCAGAATTGTGTGCGGGACAGGCAGAAAATACCGACGTGATGGCTTGATCGGGGTCTTTGGTACAAACTCCTTCTCACCATCATCTTCAGAAGAATTGCTCTCTTTGCTATGCACAACATACTCCTCGTCGGAGTCCTCACCGTTAACATACATGTCTTCCATTGGACTAGCAACGTGTAGCGGTGGTGGTGCAAGAGGTGGGTCATCCTGCACAAAGTCCGATTGGTTAGATCCACCGCCACCGACATCACCAACTCTACAGAAAGCTCTAACACTTGTTCTGCCATGATTTTTCCATGAATGTTAAACATCAGATGCACATGCTTGTCGCCATGGAATCAAAACATATGAAACCAAAAAACTCTGTTTCTCATCAGTACTAGCAACCTATACCCCACTCTTTCGATTTCTTTTCTTCCGCTACCATTGACGCTACTCAATATCAGACTCTTTAGCTTCCACAAAGAACTTATTCGTCGAGTATGCAACAAAACGGGATTCTCACACTCAAATATCACCCCAGTATCACTACTTCTCATATGGCAATTGGGATACACACTTACAACTAAATATCTACTACTAGTAGACATTTTGGCTTATTTTTCGGAAGAAAAAAGGTAGAAAAAAGAAGTGAAATATTTGTGAATACAAAGGATTGCACATCCTTTTATAGTTGTTGAAAATGTGTCGCTACGTATCTCGTTTACATTGTAAACGTAATAAATATTCACGTAAATGGACATGTGTCCTGTTTCGTGCCTTATTTCGTTTATACTGTAAATGAGATAAATCATATGATGCATTTTGGTAAAAATGCTACAAAATGTATATTTTGATAAATAAAATATTTATTTTTTTATTTAAAAAAAATTCCTTGTGAGAAAGGTTTTTTTATTTTTGGTTGCCCACGATATCCTCCAACCCGATAAGTTAAGAACTAATCCGTCACAGATCGCACAAGGCGAGATTCGAACCCCTGACACTTGTTTAAGTGAACGAGTGAGCTGACCACTTGACCAACCCAAGTTGGTTCTTGTGAGAGAGGTTACTTGCAATTAATAAGTCTTTTTTTTTTTGTGGTATTGTACAATTAATAAGCTTTACAAGGAAATCACTACATTGGACCCTCATCAAGCAATACGGAATCGTCCACTTTTTGGTGGACAAATATGGAAGTTAAGTCTAGAATACAAGTATAGGCTTTCATTTAAAGCCCAAAATATAAATCACATGATAAACTTATAAACAAACAATTTTCAGAATCTCTTATTGCAAAAAAAAAAAAAAGAAAAAGAAAAAAAAAGAAAGAGAAACTATCCTTTGAACTTTTGAAGCAAGTCTAATTGAATTCACTCTTCCCAAAATCCAAATGCTGGACTTTGTTCATGCTCTTTACTTGTCTCACTTGACTTCCATGTCAAAACATTTTTTATACCTTTCTGTATTCTATATTTGTGTTTGTCTACGTAATAAAGAGCAAAATGAGAACAGGACCATTCAAATGATTCTTACCTTTAGACAAAAAAATGATTCTTATCTTTGGTGCTTACTGCTTAATAGACATAAAGCTGTTTATTTGCACACCTCTACTTGTTCTTTATATGGAATAGCTACAAGGCTACTTTCTCCTAAGAAAATTTAATGAGATTATTTTTCAAGTTTTTTAATGTGGACAAACTTATTTATGTGTATTTTTTTATATATATTTATACTGAGTATAGAACTCATATAAGACAAGTGTCATGCTGCATCTATTGGTAAACTTATTAATGTCAGTATCTCTTTTAGAATTTAAATTTTTTTTAATAGTACATGATAATGCATTTATTTGTTTTCATTATATTATTAAGTTTGACCCATCATATTAAATTATTATAAAATTTATTTTATTATCATATTATATATTTTGCTCTACTGTCAAAATTTTCAAGATAAATAAGTGTGCAAAGATGATTTTTTTTGGTGTGAGGTGAGAACACATTTGAAAATTAAAACCTTTTTGTCAAAGCAAACCAAAGCAAAGAAAAGTATGTGTGAAATGTGAACCTCTATAAATTATATTCATGTCACTGTACAAGATGTGTAAACTGTCTGAGACAAATTCTACATATCAATATGCCTCAGAAGAATCCATATCATATCATACCAATGATGGAGTAGCCTGAATAATCCATCCTCCTGTTTGATCATGTAAAACACGCGACTCAAATCTTGTTTTGTTCATCTTTTCTTCAACCAAGATTAATTCTGAGGGAAAATGTAACAGATTTTGGACAGCATAACAAAATTTAAGATTGAAAGCGAAGCTTCTGCGCCCTTTGATAGAGGTCGAGGGTGTCGGTGTGGTTAGGATCTAAGCAAAGAGCTGCTTGACAATCTTGAAGAGCAGAGGATAAGTCCCCCATTGACTCATAGAATGCTGCTCTCAGATGAAGCATTTGCATGTCAGGCTTGAAATTGATGGCCTTGCTAAGCTCCGCCACGGCCTCTGTCTCCTTTTGCTCATCCATCATCACTGGTTACAAACATCATTGTATGCAAGTCAGAAAAGGAAAGAAAGAAAATCTTGATTTCAGTGAAGCTTGCATCAAAAGTAAGTAGCAGGAAGGGGGCAAAACAAATTTGAATGCATTCAGTGAATAAACACACAGTTCACACATAACAAAGAAACAAATTGGCACCATTAACTTATCAAATATTAAAACACGGTTCAACCATGAAACAACAATATTAATTATTATCCAAAACCTGTGTCTCATATTAGAATACAATAGCAGATGGGAAAGACTCAAAATCAAAAGAATGAAAGATAAGGAAAGTACCTGCTGCCCTATATCTGTATGGATAAGTCCTTAAAGGATCAAGTTGTGTTGCTACATCAAGATCAACCTTCGCCATCTCGCGGTCGCAGTATTCTGAGCGCTTCTCATATGCTGAGGCATTGCTATCTGCCTTCGAAATTAGCTTGGTCATCTCGTCATACGCAGCTTTTCGCTGATTCTTTTGATGATAAACACGTGCTAGACCTTGATGAGCTCTCGTGTGGCGAATCGCCAAGGCATTCTTGTAGCACGATTTTGCAAGATCAAGCTTACCACAATCCACATAAATACTCCCTAAGTTATTTAGAGCCTGAAAATAATTGTAGCAACCAAATAAGATAACAAGAAAACACACAGCAAGATCAGATATAGAGGGATATGATAGTAGAGATTACTAACTTGTCCTTTTCGAAGACCGTCCGAAGGACATTTAAGCGCCGATTCCAGAAGTTCGGTAACATAAGAAGAGGATTCAGGGTTAAGACTTGTATCTGCCAACACATATGCTTTCAAAAAGAAGGCTTCAAATGATTTCTGAATTGCAATGGACCTTTCAGCCCTTGCAAGAGCCTCATCCCGGTAGCCAGTATCATACAGAATCCATCCTTCATAGATTAACCTTTCTTGCATTGAGCTACAATGGTTCCTAGCCATCCTCAAACTACACAACGCCGCCTTTTGACAATTTAACCTATGAAATTCGTATATGTGAGGAATAAATACTCTTGACATTGTACTAAGAAACTGAATTGAAAGTAGAAAATAGCTACACTATGAAGAGAGATAAAAAAAGCATTAACTTGAAACATATTTATTTAATATAAGCTTATCAAGCACATGATCAATTCATAATGAATCAGCACCACAATGCACAATGAATACTAAAGGTTGGATTTACAGATGCTTACCTCAAGAGTAGTAGCGACTGGCGAAACTCTAGAAGGCTCTTTCCAGGCTCATTCTCCAGCATCTGATGTATAATGGCCAATGAACCAACATCGTCCACCGAAGACCATTGTTCATACAGTTGCATCCAGCATTCGGCCTGACTCTTTCGCTGCACCTCCTGGCTAAGGAGGTGAAGCAGATATTTCCCTGTGACCTTCCCTTGTAAAGTTATGTAACTTGGCTCTAAAGTTAACATTGCGCGAATATCTCTGACTGCGCTTTCATAATCCTGAAGCGCAATAAATAGCCATGCTCGTAATTCTAAGCAATCTGCAGAGAGCTTGAATCCAATAATCTTATCAAGCTCAGAAATTCCATCTTTTATCTGCTTCTCCTCCACCTTTGCCAGAGCTCTATACTTGTAAGGAAATGAAAGGGAGGGGTCTAATTCAGTTGCAGCATCCAAATCAATAATCTTTTCCCTTCCCATATTGTAAATTGCGCGCTCTTGATACATCCACCCGGCTGGTTTATGCTCGAATATGAGAGAGCTAATTAACTTATAGGCTGAATATGGTTGACCCTGCTTGTGCTTTGTTCTGGCTAAGCCTGCAACAGAATATACATGACCTGAATCTGCTGCCGCCTCGAAACAATGTTGTGCATGCTTATATTCCTTCCTTTCGAGCAGAACACACCCCAGTTGATGGTATGCAAGGGCCTTCTGCCATCTTTCCAGTGCACATTCCTCCAATCTTTGCAGCAACATTGTCGTGGTTTTCGATACCATGCTTTCCTCCATAGCAACCTGGCTTAGGAAACAGTAGAGCAAGAAAGAATCATACCCCACCATGGCCAACCGTTCCTTCGCCCCAGAACTACAGAAAAGTTTCATCACATTCAAATTGTACAAAGAACTGGGAAGCTCCCTGAGCAACACTTGCAAGCAGGATGCCACAAGGAGAGGCGCTCGCTCCTCGAATCCATACTCGATAAGTATCAAAGCATCATCAATATTGTCAACATTTGAAGCCAAATGAGAATCACAAGAAGACTTCATCTCCTCACAACAGAACCTATTGGCAAAGGAAAGAAGCTCCAATAGAGTTAAAGGACAAAAGGAATCCAATCTTTTTGTTCTGCTGTACAATTCCACTGCCTTCATACCTTTTGAGCAAATTCCACCTTTTGTGAAATCAATTTTCCTCATTTGGGACTCTGCAAATCCACCATATAACATGGCCTTAAAAGGGTCTGAAAGTTCTGCCATCCGCCACCTAACACAATGGATTTCCTCATCTCCAATGCAGAAAGAAATATCCTTTTCCTCATATGGCAAAAACAGACTACTCTCTGTGATGTTTTCTTGCTTTGACTCTTTTGGACACTGACACTTATCATTAACCGAAAAGGGACTAAACCCATTTACCAAATTCAATTTTGGACATTCAAGGATGCAACCACCACACTCCATTGAAGACACACCTTCAAGTTCATCCTCCCTCCTCTCAAACCTCAACCATGATGACAAAACAACCTTGGACAACACGTCCTCGGCATTCTGCCGCGCTGTCCGGAGACACCTCCTGAGAAGCTTCTGGTCTCCAATTCCGCGCAACAGCGAATACTGCTCGATACAAATTGAAGCCTTCTGTGATTGGGGGCAACACTCTAGCCTGTAGTAGAGTTCTGCCAAGGCTTCCACAAGGTTGATTGGTTTGAGGTAAGGCTCAATGGATGGTTCAATTGTGTCAGTGGAAGGTAACTGAAGAGGAACAACAAGGTTTCCAACTTCTGAGGTTGTTTTGTTCCTTGGTTTGGCCTTTGACAACACAAGGGATACAACACCAGAAGAAGAACCATTGCTTCTTCTTCTTCTTCTGCTGCTGCTGCTGCCACCACTGGTTTCTGAGGAATTCAGGGCATGAACTTGTGTGCTCTTGAAGCGTTCACTTATCTTTAATCCACGCATTTTCTTCTCTTTTTTCTCACTTTTCCTTCAACCCTTTGTCAAAAAGAAATGAACTTTGAAATTGAGACCCCATAAAGGAACAAAAAAATACGAAACAAAAACCCTCTGGTTTTACTTGCATACAAAACCCATAAACGATAGAGACATAAAGAATGTGAATTTTCAGGTTTTATGACATCCCAATATAGTGAAACTAATGAAAAATGAAACCTTTTTGTTTTGGGTACTAATGTTCTGCTACTTACATGGTTGGTTTGGAAGGAGAACCATTTGGTCTAATCTGATGAACTTGGTGGTAACTGGAATCTTCTTTTTTGGTTTGGTGCTATAAAAGGTGGTGTCAAATTCTGGCTTTATAATCATGTGTGTTTTTGAAGATTGAAGATTGAAGATTGGGAGTAAACACAAAATAAATACACAATGAAAGGTTGGAGTTAGTGGTGCAAAAACCAAATACACAAAAGGAATCTGGTTTTTGGTGCTTAGTTTACAAACAACTCCATTTGTGTTCTTTTCAGAGAGAGAAAAGGGTGTTTAATGGGGGGTCCCAGTGGCAAATATTAGAGACACTGATTCATTCATACTACAAAGGAAGTGGAACCACTCCAATGGAAGCCATAGATTCTGGTTCTGTTTGGTTTGGTCAACTGGTTCCATAATCGAGGTGTGTTTAAACTAATTAAAACTTTGTCATTTACCTTAATTTTTTTTCATTAAAGCGCAAAGTTTGGATTGAGAAGATGGGGGAATTATTGAAGTGTGAAGCAAAGGTGGCATAAGGTGGAGTGAGTTGTGTAACTAATCCAATTATTTCTTGGTTAAGATGTCTCATCAACACCAAACAACTCAATCACATTTTTATATACCATTTGTCCTATTCTCCCTCACTTAGATAAACTATTAAAACGTCTCTTAATTTTTTTTATGACAAAATTATTTCTAAGAAACTAAAATGATAAAAATAGTTTAAAAAGATTTAAAAACATAAAAAAACTATTTTTTACAAGTTTTCAATGATTTTATTATTTAATAAATATTTTGTGCAGTTAATACAAATTTTATAAAATCAGAATAAAGTTTGATATTTAATTTTTTTTAACTTTCAATTCTAAAAGAAATACAAAAAAATTATTTGTCTTAAAATTATTAAATTTTAAAAATAAAAATATCTAAAAAATATCACATCAGAATTTACTAAAACTTTTGTAATATATATGTTATTTGGCTATTTTTGTCTACATTTAAATTTTTGAAAACTTTTTTTTGTGATTTACCCCTTCCCAAATATATATATATATATATATATATATATATAAAGAAAAGTAATTTTAAAATCAATTCATGTATATATAGATGATATTTCTAATACCAAGATTTAGTGCTATTCTAGATTGATTTTTTAAATGAAAAAAAAATTCAAATAAAATGTTTTTATTTAATTTAAAATCTATTTAGATAAGTCTTTTAAAAAAAGTATTTTTATTAAAAAAAATAAAAACAAAAAATATTTTTAATAATTGAAAATTCTTTTTAAAAAACTTATCTATGAAATAATTTTTGTCGGATAAAAAAATATCTTTTTTAAAAAATTAAAATAAATAAGTACTTTTTTAAAAAAAATCAATCTCCACTGACGCTTACCTATTATTAGAAATTTAGAATATTTAATTATATTGATGAAAAAGGAACAATATATTAAGTTTAGTTGATAATGATATATTTATACTCGAATAATTAATATGTCTAGTCACAATATTACGATGCTTTAATATTAGGGTTAAATACTCTTTTTGTCCTTAATGTATAGGATAAAAATTAAATTTGTTACTGACCTTTTTTGTTATTAAAATTATCCTTAACATTACAAAACGCTATAAAATCATCCTTTTATCTATAAATAACATTTTTTCGGATAATTTTACCTTTTAAACAAAAATAAAAAATATTAAAAAAATAAACTACTCCACCCCACCCTATCCCTTACCCCTACCTTAAACAAAAAACCAAAAGAAAAAAAAAAACAAAAGACACGGAACAAAAGAAGAGAGAAACAGAAAAGAAGAAGAAAGAAAAGGAAAAGAAGAAGAGGGAGGCGACGGCGGAAAAGAGTGCGGTCGCCGCCGTTGCCATTGTGTTGTGACTAGAGAGAGAGAGAAAACGAAGAGATGAGAGAGAGGATGAGAGAAGAGAGGAACAAAGGGAGAAGAAAGGAAAGGAAGAAAGAGGAGGTGACGGCAAGGAAGAGTGACGACAGAGAGTTGCTCTATCGGCGTCAAACTCCATCACTGTCGTCGAGTTTCTGGTGGTGAGGGGCTCTGCTCTTTTCCCTCACTCGATCTGTCCTCTCCTTAGCCCGGTGACAGCAGTAGCTTTCTACGTCGTCCCTTCTTCCTTCGCTTTCTTTCAACCGCGACGGCGACGGACGACACCAACACCACCCCTCTTTTCTGAGTTTTCCTCTTCTCTCTTTTTTCTCTCTTCTCTCTTTTCTGCGTTCTCTCTCTTGAGTTTGAAGGATTGGAATTTTGAATTTTCTGTCTTGAATTTGAATGTGGTGTTATTGTTGATAGATTTTTGAATTTGAATATATTATTGTTGTTGATTCTGTGTTAGTTGTTTAATTTTTTTGGAATAAAAAAAATAGTTGGTGTTATTGTTATGATTAATTTTTGAATTTAGATATATTGTTATTGTTGTTTATGTGTTGGCTTTGTTTGATTTTTTTTAAATAAAAAAAAAAGTAGTTGATATTGTTGTTGCGAAGATTTGGGTGAAAAGAATAGAATAGAAAGGAGGTTGAGGTAAACAGTAGAGTGAGGAGGGTAAAGAAAAAAGATGATGATAAAGAATATTTTAGCCTAAAATAAAAAAATAAAAAAGATGAACATTTTGTAATGTTAAAGATGATTTTAATAATAAAAAAAATTAAAAATAAATTTAATTTTTAAATCATACTTTAAGGACGAAAAAAGTATTTAACCTTTAATATTATTATAAGAGTTTTTATTTGTTTTACACGCAATTAATGTGAATTTTTTTTATAGTTTCATGTAATCATTATTATATATCATCACATTAACGAACATAATTATTTCCACGCCTATTATATTTAAGAAGAAAATTAGTTTTCTCTACATCGCATCGTATAAGATAAAATATCATTATGCAAGTGTTTTAAACTAATATGTATCAAATAAACTCTCATTTTAATATTAATAATGTAACAATCCGTGATAATAAACCATAAATTCATACCTAATTAACTAGTGTTAAAGAAGCAGTGTAAAAGAAGAAAGACTTTACTGACGAATTATAGTTCAACCGATATAATTTTTTATATTTATCTAAAAAATTACGGGTTCGAATTTTTCTACTTTTAGTAAAAAAAAATAAAAAAGAAAGAGACTCTAATAATATGTTTCCTTTTTATTTTTTTTTTCTCCAGCCGTTTTTTTTGCTCTTTTTTATTTTCTGTGTACAAAGCTTCAATTCACAACTTTTCTTCTAACGGTGATCACTACCATAAATAAATTTGGAAAAATTGGTTGAATGTCCAAATCATAAATGGCTCCCTTTCATTTTTTCTATTTTTTCGAGAAAGATATAATAGCATAATATATGGGAACGTCATTTCTTTCGATAGATTCAATGTGCGATCATATTATATATGTTCTTGTATATGTAAATGGTCCAATTAAGCTTGAATATCATAGAATAATATACGAAAAAATGATTAAAAACGGTCCACGACGTTTCCATTACACGTGAATTTGAGTGGATATTCTTGACTTCATCTAAATAAAAGTGCAAAAAACCCAACCATATGGCCAAATGTCAATAGATGCATGAGCCAATGAATAGTGGTCATCACCTAATTATTATTGAAGAGCCAGCAAGAAATTGAAATAGCCATCTAGCAACAACTTTGTGTTATTATTTTAGAATTTAATTCCGATATATTCTTAATAAATAACTAACATTTAGTTTGTAAAATTGATAGATACTTCAATTTTTTAATTAAAAAATTTTTGAAATATAAAAATCAATTTAAATTTGTTTAATATTTAGTTCATTAATTCACTTAAATAAATATAAAAAATTTGAATTCTGTTGTTTAATGATAAACATTTAAATGAAATTTAAATTAAATTAATTTTTGATCTGTTAAATTAAAAAGATATTATGAAAAACAAATATAGTCAATAAAATAAAAAGAATAAGAATAAGAAGAAAGAAATTTTACTAAAACAACTGGTGAAATAGGATTATGTCCCTACAATGACCTGTGACAGCACTGAACAAGTATGTTCTTTGTTATTGTGTTGTCCCACATTTATTTATATGATCCAGCTTGCGTGAAATGGATAATAATTTCAAACTAGCCTTTAATTACTAATAAAAACAATGTCCCCCAAATCTATGCTAGAGTCAATTACTGAATATTGATAATTTGATATCAATCAATTTATTCGTATGTAGATTTGATACAAGGCAGAAATTAAAACTTGTGGCACATATCAAACTAGGTAGCTATAGCATAAATCTTTTATGTATGTGGAGACAGGGGAGTACGCTTGGGTCAATTCTCCATATAGTGATAGCACATTCTTTTTAGGCTTAAATGTGTTCAGGCTGAGAAGATAAAATGACCCTTTATTTTTATTTTCTGAAAATTTACATTTAATAAACAATTAGGTTTTGTCTGTTTTAAATTTTTGAGAGGAGAGTTCAAAATAGAGGCAACACCACAGAGTGCTAGATAATTCGTGTGCTAGACTGCTAGGAGGCAATGCAAGATTTTATTTCGGTTTAACATCTATTGTATTAATATTAAGGATTTTAAGAATTAGTTCTTGTTTCGTCACAGCAAAAATTAGTACTCTTTTAGATTTTTTTTAGTATTTGGTGAATTTAAAGAATTAAGAATAATGAGATTTTTAATTATCAGGAGTTTTGAACATCCTTTAAAGTGGTTTGTATGGCGCTAGCCATGAAGAAAGAATTTTGAAATATTTTTAAATTCCAACTAGTTTTTATTTTTTTATGATTAGTTATTCTTGGTTTCCTTTTTATTGGATACGTTTAAGATCAATTGTGATGCTAGTTTTTTTTATTTTGGTGAACTGATTGTTTTTGTCTGTGTTAATAGGGACTGGAAGAAAAACTGACAAAGTGACTGCTTGAGAACAATTGAGAGCTACAATATTTTTTAAGAAGAGTTTTTTGTTATCTAGAGAGAATTTTTGCTAGTCTGAGACTTGGAACAAAGAGATGTGATTTGTGAAATAGACTGTCTGGAGACTTACAATCTTATTACCAATTCTCATGATACTACTAGTTTTATAGATAGATCATTTGATACTTAAAGTCACCGATATCATGGCTTAGAAGTGGCATGTTGATTTTCGCTTGATCTTAAGAAATGCAAACACCGCAGTGGACACCATAACAAAGACGGGGATTAGATTACACTCTCCTCATGTTGAGCTTTTAGTGCCTTAAAAAGAGTTTTAGTTGAGTATCCACCGAGACCGTCTTATGTTTTTTTAGTTCTTTAGGATTTTGTTTTTTCTTTTTTTTTTCTATTTAGTTGTTTTTCTTTTTCAATCACAAAAAAATTAATTACATGCATTATTTTGTTTCATTTTTATCAAACTAAAGTGTCATAAAATAAGCAAATTAATAAATAAAAGAGAAATGAATTGAAGCATTAAGACTTAAAATATATGAGTCGTGCTACACATTCAAATTTTTTTGCAACTAAATCTAATAAAGTTGGTCTAAATCCAATAAAAATTAGTTTTATTAGTAAGAGTGTGAATACACACTTTAACTACAGGAACGTTTATGCGATTCTCTCCTTCTCCTCTTTCTCTCTTTTTTTTTTCTCATTTCTCTTCTTCTTTTTTTTGTGTTGCTTCTTTTCTTCTTTGCGTGTTTTCCTTTTATCGTTTTTTATTGCTAATGTTGTTGCTGCGTGTTTTTCCTCTTTTTCGCGTTTCTTCTTCTTCGAACGTTAGAAAAATAAACCATTAAAAAGCAGTTATATATAATAGCGTATTTAGT
The DNA here is from genome assembly GCF_003086295.3 of Arachis hypogaea. Lineage (NCBI taxonomy): Eukaryota > Viridiplantae > Streptophyta > Magnoliopsida > Fabales > Fabaceae > Arachis > Arachis hypogaea. The sequence goes on from NC_092042.1 coordinate 22,113,762, forward strand.
GGTGTGTGAATATCAATTAAATTATACTAATTTAATTAAACTTAATTGAATAATTAACTTGATTGTAGAGTATTATTCAAAACATAGCCAATATATTTCATAGTATATACTATATAGGTCTAAATATTTTGGAGGGGAGCAAAAGAATTTTACACGGTTTGAAGTTTTTGGGTTGGTTGTTGTCCCGGGTTTTTTAAAATCAATTAAAAAACATTATCTTTTTTAAGAAAATTTTATCCTATTAAGTACGACGTATATGAAGAAAATTTCATGGATATAAGGTGATAATGTACTTAAATGTGTGTAGAGGGCTCTATTTTGAAATCCAAATGAAATTATTGAAAAAGGCTATATAAGTACATAGCATGATATAAATGTTGCTGAAGGTAACAAATGCTTACTGTTTTAGACAAATTCTGGAGTGGGCAGGGCAGGAGCTGCGTGCCAATATTAATGAATATTAATTAACAATAGAAAATTTTTCTGATCCTATCATTCTTATTACACCTTTTTTTTTTTCAGTTGTGGTCAAACTTTGTCATTATCACCTAACAGGATATTGTACCTCTCTTACATACCCAAAAATTCAGTAGCATTGTACATCAAAATTACGTGATTTGCAAGTGCGAGTCGAATGCATTATATGTATATTTTAGGAACATATACGATCTAGATGTGATTATGACGAAGAAGCAGTATTCAGATGAGCATTGGATAACTATTTAGAATGTTCATAAAAAATAATAAAATTTGATCCCTAAATTTTTATGAAAAAATCTAGGGACTAGCACTTTTTTAATAATCTGGTAAGCACTTAACCATAAAAAAAAGTGAGTGATTTTTCACCATTAAATGTAATATCACACCATTAAAAACACTATTGATGGTCAATTGATAGTTATAAAACATAAAACTTGATAGCTCCTTATCACTCCTCAATCTTTATTTTTAATTTTTTAAAAATTGTTAGCCATTCATAAAAAATAACTAAAAATAACATTACAACAAAATTTGATAGTGGTGGTAGTTTTTTGATAGGGTAGTAGCAGTAAATTATTGTCAGATGCAAGTTACGACGATTCTCTAAGTACGGCCAGTTCAACTGTCGATACAAAGTAGTGACAATTTTGAGCAACCGTTAGAACAATCGTCGTAAGAGACGCACGACAAGAAAAAAGGCTTGTGGTCACGCTTTTTTCTTGCTACGATTTAAAAGCGTGGTCAAAAGGGGTCAATGGCCACGCTTTTATGAGGGTGGCAATTGATTAGATATTTGGCCACGTTTTTACTTGTTACGCTTCAAAAGCATGGCAAAAGGGGTCAATGGCTATGCTTTTATGAGGGGGCAATTGATTAGAGATTTGGCGTGGCCATAGACAGAAACAAACACGCTTTTGAAGCATGGTGACATGATTTCTTTATAGTGACGTTTTAAAAGCGTGGCTGCTTCTTGTAACTTTTTTGGCACGCTTCAAAAGCATGGCCAAAAGGTTCCAAAAAAGTTTTAATTTTGTGTCTGAGAGTGAGAATGCAGTAACAAAACCCTTATTCCCTATTCCCTTAACCCTAATTCACGCAACAACAGCGCTTCCCTCTTTCCCTCATTTTCTTCATTCGAGCACTCCTCCTCCATCCTTCTCATGCGGACACGCAGGACGGCAACAGCAGTGGTGGGTTCGTCGTTGCTCTCACGGTGCCTTTGCGAGTCCCAGCTACAACACTCTTCTCCTCCTCCTCCATCCTTCTCACATAGGAGCAGTGGTCATTCTTTGCTGGCGCTCTTACTTTCACTCCCAATAACACTCGTTGGTCAACCTCTCTCACAACTCCTCCGTTGGTGCTCCCTCTACTGGTGCTCCCTGGGTCAGCACTCCTTTCGTGTCCCTCCATAGCTCAACACCCATCACGTTGATGTATCCCTCTCTGAAATCGTCATGCTGCCGTCTCCCTCTCCCTCACTTGTCGCACCTCCATTTCCCTCTCTCAACCCTCCTCCTCGCCACCCCCGTCAACACCAACTGTCAGCCACGTTTAGTGTTTGCAAAGCCGTGGTAAATTATTTGGTCAAATATTTTCTTGATCTAATTATTTGTTTTTGAATTTGATTTTTTGTTTTGATTTTCTTGGTTCTTCATTTTTTTATTTTTCTAAACTTTTTTTATTCTATTATGATATTTGGTTTAGTTTTTTTTCCTCTAAACTTCTGGATATTTGGTTCTGTTCTGTTGTAGATGTAGTAGTGCTTAGCTGTTGCTAGGTGGTGCTGAACTACTAGTGCTTTGCTTATTCTATTCTGCTAGTTTTTCTACATCAACTATCAGCAGATTAATTTTTTTCATACTTTAAGCATTTACGGTTAGAATTTTGACTTTATTTAATTTTTGTTGATTGGTATTGATGGTTTGATTTAATTGTTCAGAGTTTTCAGTTTTGGATTTTATTTGGTTTAGTGTTTCGTTCTTATCCAAATGTAAAAAGGGAGATGTTCTGTTTTGTTAGTTTTTCCTTATTCTAGTGTTGTGTTTAGTCTGCAATTTTTAGGTTTTATTTGGTTTGATGTTTATTTTTATGCAAATGGGAAAAATATATTGAGGATCATACTGTTATAAGTGTGATTAGTTCAGAAACCCGACCTCGCGGTATAATGTTTCATTTCAATTAAATAAGCATGCATTAAAAAACAAAGATAAAGGCTGCATCATGACAAATATCAATGTGAAATGATAGTACAGAATTGTCTTGTGGTGATTTGTAACCGTTGCCACTCAATGACAGAAAAATTTGGATAAAAATAAAGTGACAAATAAACTCCTAAAAAATTACATTTTGTACAATTTAATTCCTGAAGAAAATTCCAATGAAGTACTCCATGATAGCAAACATGAACAAGTTACATTCAAATTAATTAAGATCTTTTACACTAGTCATAAAGGCTAATTTGGAGGTAATATGTCTATGTCTGCTATTATAGAGAACTTCATTGGTATTTTTTTTAGTGACTAATCTGTTTGAAGTATACATTCTCAGAGTTTTATTTGTCATTTTAGTCTTTCGATAAAAATATCGCCGCGGTTTGTAACCGCCGCAAAAGTAATAATAAAATTTTTTAAAAATTTTTATGACAATTTGTAATCGCCGCAATATATCCATGTTCTCTCTCTCTCTCTCTCTCTCTCTCTCATTGAGGTAGAAAAATTCATGAAAATAAAATGAATATTGCGTTTCAAAACATAATATATATTTAGTCAGTTTTAGATAGTCATAAATTCAAAAAATTAAAGCTATAATCAACACAATAAGTCTTTAAGTAACATGTTTACGTAATATGTTAATTTAAATAACACAATCCTAAAATTAAATTACAAAAGAATACATCTAATATTTAACTATGTTAAAAATCTAAAATTAACAATCACTCAAGTCATAACTCAGATTCATGGTTAGTAGAAGATGGCCTTATCTTCACCGATGATTTTGCAACCTTACTAAAATTGGAAATAAAGAAAAATATAGAAGCCACTAACCTTAGAAATGAAAAATCAGAGGGATGTGAAGACAGTGAGGAGAGAAGTGAGAGAGAAGGAGAAAGTAAGGGCCTGATTCGGGGACAAAGAAAGAAGAGAAGAGACGTGTTTGGGTTAGTATTAGAAATTAGAAAAGTGAGCTCAAAGGATGTCTTTTGCGTACTCAATGTGCTTCATACCAATCTTTAAAAGGTTAAATGACATCTTCGTTTACTGATTAATATATTAATTCAGAGGCATGATTTTTATAATACAATAAGAATGCCTTAGTTTTCATCATACTATATAGACAATAATCATCAACTAGTTTACGTCTCACAAATTCTTTACTATAAGTGACAAATTGCAATGTCGAGCATTGACAAACTTTGAAGTATGTTTAGGAAAGAAAACAATTTTCTCTTAAACTAACTCGTCCAAAATAAAATTCAAATAATGTTAATAAGGATCTCATGGTTCATCTCGCTAAATTTTAGCGACAATATTTATATAACATGAACTAACTGCTACAGCAATTTGAGAAGAAACTGTCAACAAATAGAGAGCAATAATAGAATAAGACTAATTTTAGAGCAATTTCTCATCCAAAATGAACATTTCAATATACTCATACTTTTTTTCCTACTATTAATCGATTATTTAGCATGCTTTGAGAGCAGAAGAAAGGTAGAGAGTAACCTTTAATATGTTGATATAAAGACACTGGTCAACGAAGGTGCTTTCAGGAGGTGAATCAACTAGAGAATTATCTTTCGTTGGTGTAATAGATATCATTTTTCTAATCACTACCAAAAACAAGGGATTTAGCCACTTCTGTGGCTAACTAAAAAAAAACTGTGACAATTATGCTTTGGCAACAAATTAATATCCGTGGCTAAAGAGGGCGAAACGTTTTTAATTAGCCACGCTTTTCACTTTATTAGCCACAGTCTTAACACCCGTGGAGACATTTTGTTAGCCACAACTTTAGCACGTTTAGACACGCTCTTTTTCATGGCAAAATGAAAGGATGCATAACGAAATAATTGTTTCAGCCACACTTTATCCGTGACAAAATTGGTCAGGCCGAGCTTTTTTGCCACACTTTTTTCTGTGGCTAATAATAAAAGTTAAATTAAAAAAAATATCATAATAAAAATGCTCCTTAATATAAAATTTCATCAGATAAAATTAAAAAAAATAATAATAACATTCCTATACATATTATCCATAGTATAAAAATATGAAATTAACTAATACTTAGTATTGAAAAGCAAATATCTTGGATTACATGGGTTTAATGTTAAAAATATATTAAAATATAACTGTTACAAAATAAATATCAGGCTTTGCTAAAATGATATAAAAAACTGAAACCCTAAAAGTACCAAGACAAAATGAATTTATTAATCTCTACATTTCTTGTTACACATACACCCACATGCAAAAAATATAACTTCACCACTGAATTATACATCCTATCGATACTCCAGGCTTTGTGTGCTCCAATAAAATTTGCTAAGAGAGATCAAGAATCAAGCTAAGAAATTAATAGACCATGATTTGATTCTTTTGAGGATGATAGAAAAATTAAGGTACAATACTTACTTCGAGGATGTAATTTGCAATTACTTTGCAGCCTTCAATTGCTAGTTGCATAACATTTTTCAAAATGTCAATTGGTAGTTTAGAATCTATCTACAGCCAGTAACAAAAGAAAGAATGCATATTAGGATAACAAAAAAGAAAGGTCTAAAATTAATTTACATTGTTAACTAAAAGAAATATAAAAATTAAAATGATGCCAAAAAAATTAATGTGAAGAAGTGCAACTTTATTCAACGTTGGTAGAATTCTAACAGTAACATCAGGACCTCCAGTACTGTCTTCTATTTAGTTCAAATTTATCCATATTCATACAAGTTTCAATAATTACAAAGCCACAAAGCTAATCAAAAGTTGAACAGTTTAAAAGAAAACACAAACTTGCATGGGAATCCCAACATCGACAAGAACCAAAGTTGCAGCATCATACACGCAGATCTAGTTCCTACACAAAGAATATTGGAAAAGAGTTAGTGAATGGTCAAAAAATATTCTTTTAAATAAAAAAAGTAAAGATCCAACAAAGAGAGAATATTAAATAAACATAAAAAAGGGATGCTTAGGGTTCCTTCCAATCTTCTTTGTGATTTAAGATTACTTATAAAATCTTGATTTTTGCTATTTTGGGACCTTCTTTGGCGACTCAATGCTGAATTTACTAAGCATACAGAGAAACTGAAACAATAGTCTGAACCTGTAAGGGAGTTCTTCCGATTTTATAGTGAGTGGGCTTTACTTTAGTGCTAAGTGAAGGTTACTTTTAAGTTTTTCACTCAAAATTTCACTTGTATTATTGTAAATGTTCATTTGAATTTATTTCAGTCAAAGTAATTGAGATTTTTAATTTAAATTAATAGTTAACTATAATAAAAAATATAGAATTATAATATATACCATATTTTAAAGACGGTACATACTAATTAGGATTATGAATTTTGCCCCGTTGGATTTAAAAAAAAATTGCCGGAGAAAGAAAATATTAAAATTTTGTAACTATTTCAAAAATAAACCTACGTTAATTTATGTTGGATATTTTTTTACTAAATTAATCAAAAGATAATAGAAAAATAAAATTTAGGAAAACTAATGCATATTGTGAATTAGAGGCAAAAAAATGTACTCTTTTTTTATCATGAATTTTATATATACTTTTAACATTCATTTTCAATTAATTAAAGCAATAAGTATGTACTCTTTTTATACTATTTCAACTAATGCATCTTCGTTTACTCAATGCTGAATTTACTAAGGATACGAAAAACTGAACAATAGAGTCCTTCCGATTTTTTAATGAGTGGACTTTATTTTGGTGCTAAGTGAAAGTTACTTTTTTTCACCCAAAATTTCACTTGTGTTATTGTAAACGTTTATTTGAATTTATTTCAGTCAAGTAATTGAGATTTTTAATTTAAATTAATAGTTAACTATAATAAAAAATAAAAAATTATAATTATATATCATATTTCAAAGACAGTACATACTAATTAGATTATGAATTTTGGCTTGTTATTAGATTAAAAAAATAAAAAAGATTGTCGGAGAAAAAAATATTAAAATTTTATAACTATTTCAAAAATAAACCTACGTTAACTTATGAAGGATATTTTTTTATTAAATTAAAAGGATATAAAAAATAGAAAAATAAAATTTAGAAAAATTAATATATATTGTGAATTAGGGACAAAAAAACAATGTACTCTTTTTTTATCATGAATTTTATACTTTTAATATTCATTCTCAATTAATTAGAGCTATAAGTATATACTTTTTTTATACTATTCCAACTAATGCATATCTTATCAATTGCAAATGACTGGAAGAAGAGAGAAAAAATTAACTATTCGACAAACGATAAGCCTGCACCCTTAAAAATTGAAATTTATTATTAAGGTTTAAATTTAGAAAAAGTAAAAACTGCCTATAAAATTTTTGAAAGGGATAGAAAAAAACACTCGTTGACAAGCGCGTAATTTGAAAATAGACGTCGTTTGATTTCGCCACGATAAGCATTGGGTTTGTGGCTATTGAGAGAGTCCAATTCAAGTTGGCCACAGACAAACAAGAACGTGGGAAACTTTCGCACAATTTAACCACAGAAAAGTAAAACGTTGCAAACGGTTACCATGATCATGGAGATTTGTCACTGCTTATTGTTCATGAGTATTTTTCCGTGGTAAACTAACGTGTTTCTGGTAGTGAATCATAACATTAAAATCGTATAGAATTTTAGAGTAGAGTATATTTTTTTATCCTAAAATTTGTTAAAAGTTTTAAAATACTCTGAAGTTTTATTTTGTTTTAATTTTGTCCAAAAAATTTTCAATTTGCATTAAATATATCCCTCATAAATTAATCTAAAAATAATGTATGATAAATATGTTTGATTTGTTTATGTTAAAGGTTATTTTTATAGAGTTATTCTTGAATCGGTCAAAGTTTTTTTGAAAAATTAGTTGTTAAGAGTAAATTTGATACAAATAAAAAAATTTTAGAATAAAATTAAAACAAAACAAAATTTAGAGATATTTTTAGCAAATTTCAAGGACAAATAATATACTTTATCTAAAATTTTAATATCTGAACCTTTTAGTTAATTTTTTATTTTTATTTTTTATTTTTTTAGAAATATTTTTTCCGATAGCTAAATCTTTTGAAAATATTTTTAGTAATTTACTTTTTTGCTTTTTAGTGCTTATTCCCATAAATAAAGTGTCGTATTGGTTTTTATGGCCTTTTCAGTTTGCAGTATTGTGGGTGGAGTAAATCATATAATACTCATATTACATTACAATAATTCTGGCAGATAGTGCTGGAAATTTTGCGGTGATTTTATAAAACCGCTGCAAAACGACAATCCTGGCGCATATAGCGGTGGCTAGGAGTTGGGGCCGTAATCAGACCTACATTTGAACCGCTGCTATATTTCAATCAGGCTTGCATGTAGCGGCATCTTTTTTAAAACTGCCGCTATATGTATCGTTGGATGAGTTATTGTTTTACATTTTGCGATAGTTTGTTTAAACCGTCGCAAAATGTGCATTAACCACATATTGCAATGTTTTCTTTAGTGTAAGTCATGTCTGAAAATTTTAAACTTAGCTTACTTTATATATCGTGCTACTGTTAACTCATGCCTTTCCAATGTCTTGTATATTTGTAAGAAGCAATTGCGAATGTTGAGAGGCAGGATGAATCCTCTAAGCACCTTTTACAAAATGATTCGCTAGCACAAGTTTTCGAAAAGGAGCACTCAGGATGAGTTTGTGCCTTAGGTGCTGGACCATGTCCCACCCAAGTCTTTGGTAATGCTACTGGACAACCGTCGGGTTCTGCAGAGCCGAATGAAGAGTATGAGAGAAGGATTGCAAAATTGACAACTAAGCTAGAAGAAGCGCAGGCGAAGAGACAATCGATACATAAGGTCTTGGGATATCTAGTCTAACAATAAGGAGGCAATTTGCCAGCAAAGGTTGCTGCAGAGCTGGCTTTTTTGGGCAGTACGCTGGACTCGTCACGCGCAGGGCCATCTTCATCAGGCAATCATGACCCGCAACAAAAATTTTGAATTTCAATCAATGTTCTTAGATTCTTTTGCATTTAAGTTGGTTCAGTACTTTATGCTTATTTTCTTCAAGTTAAGCATTCTTACTTTATTTCAGATGATGTTATGACAATCTCATTATATATGTTATGTTTGCATATATATAATTTGGTTTGTTATGCTATTTGGTTGTTTTACTTGGTTGCAATTTTTTTAAATTAATTGAAAATAAAAAATTAAAGTTTAATAAACAGACGTTTTTAAAAGAGGCAAAATAATAAAAAAAACCTAAAATTTTAATGGGAATGTTGAATTTTGTGGCAGTTAGTATTGTTCATTTTTCTAATATTTAGCGGCGGTTATCACCCGCCACAAAACGACTTTGTTTTCAAATTACTGGCATTTAGCGGCGGTTTTCAAAATTGGAATATCATTTTTGACTCCCTACAGCAGCGGGTAATAACCGCCATAAAACCAATTCATATTTCACGGCGGTTATTCCAACGGTTGAAAAAAAAACTGCCGCTAACCGTTTGTCTGCGTCCCATCTTCCGGCGGTTAATTAATTGCCACATAATATTTTGTGGCGGTTCAAAACCGCCGCAAAGTGCCGGAATTGTTGTAATGATTAAGTGCACACTAAAATTAGTTATTAATATAAAATATATGTTAAAATATAAATATATATTAAATAATAAATTAAAAATATATTTATTTATTTGTGACTAGTTTTAATATATAAATAATGTTTTTAATTATCAAAATATCCCAAAAGGATTTTAGCATTGACAAGAAAAACTCTTAAAAAAAATTAAAACGTAAAAAATATTATAAAAAACTTTAAAATATGACAAAAGTATTTTTTAAATCGAATTTTAAAAATCTGATTTTGATATGATTTGTTATAAGTATAATTAGAAAAAGGACAAGCATATTTATTAGCGAGTTTAAGCGATATGAATTCATTTTTGTAATTTCCTTCCATAAATAGCCACAAAATTTAATTTGCTCATTTTTATGACCTTTCTAAATAACTATTCACATATTTAAAAGAAAAAGATAAAATGTTCAAAATCATTTATTAAATATAAAACTTTTTGTTATTTAAAAAAATATATTTTTTATTATTTTTATCGTATTTTTAAATCTTATTTAAAGATAGTTTTGTTATTTTAAGATTTCAACAATATTTTTATAAGTTCATAAACATCTTTTATGGTTTACTTGTTGCGGGATTTATTATTTTATTGGAAAAACTAATTAACTTAAAAATGATTTTTTTAATTCTTTAATATATTTGTAAAAAAATTTTAATAAATGTAAAAAAAAAAAATTAGAAACAAAGTAGAAGCTATATTTTCATCTTTTAAAAAGAGCTTTATAATACAGAAAGGTATTTATAAGTATAATAATAAGATTTTTAATGTTATATTTAAATAAATTTTATAATGTTTAAAAGAAATTATTTTTTTAAAAAATATTTTTAAAAATTTTTCGAACCAAAGTCCAAAATATTGTAGCGTTCCAAGCAAGCAAATGATGAATTCATATTAATATTGACAGTTTTATAATTTGTGTTTTTTTACCAGTTATTATAGCTTTGGAATATTGAGCATAGTTTTAAAACTAAAATAACTAATCATAAACCATTCACTGTTAGAAAAACATAAATATAATTCATGCATGCATAACATGAGGGTCTATTAAACATTATAAATGATTATTCTATTCAAATAACATTATTTTCTCCCTAGAATTATTTAATTTTAATTATTCCCTCCCGAATGGCTGGGCAGGGCCGTCGCTGGGTGCTAGAAAGTCCATATTATTAGCATGTAACACCACCACCTCATTTATTGGTGGCATTTCCACCTTCATTATTTCTGGTGAAGTTTCGTCAACATTATACTTCTCTGCAATTTGATCAACAAAAACCAATCATCAGCAGGGAAAAATCAATATGAACAAAAATTTTTGCACTCTTGTTTTTAAACCAGAAAAATCTCTATAGCCCAGTTTAGATTTTCAAAAATCGAAACCATGATAATGTGCATCCTCTTTATAATTTATGTTGGTGTTTTAGACTTATAAAATCTCCTATAGAAGAAGAGAAATTGTGAAATTATAAGCTTTAAATTTTGGTGCAAGTAAGTAGGCTTTTTTATTTATATACGCATGAAAAAATTATTTATTTTCAAAATGTGCTCAAAATGCGCAGTTTCATTTTATGCTAGACACCTACAAAATGATTGAAATGGTGAGTAATTTCATTTCGTAGGTGCTTAGTTTAAAATGAAGCTACGCATTTTAAACACAATTTTCATCTATACGTATTTTAGGAATAAATGATTTTTTCATGCGTATATAAATAAAAAAGTTCAAATAAATATTTTACTAGAGAATAAAATGGATCTAATATTCAAGAAACTCTTTCCCTTTGTCATTTTTATTCATATTAGAAGCATAACAAAATTGATATGAATATAACGTTTTAATTAATGAGTTTTGTATAAAACATGACATTGTATATGAGATAATTCCATCTGTTCCTTTATCTAACGACACACACACGGATAGATATATATATGGAATTTTAAAGAAAATAATGATAAATGCATTGTTTATTAGTTTTAGACTACCTCATTTCATGTATGTGGAAGAAAACAATTCTATCAGCATATAATATACAAAATAGTGTACCACACCAAAAACTTAACAAAACACCCCGTAAACTTTGATTGACAAAATATCTAATCGAAATCACTTGAAATTTTGGGATGTTTGGTTAAGATTTTGTTGCCCGATTCTAAAGAAAAAAAAAAATATGTCCACCGCCATGCCATTACCTAAGGCCGACACCACCACTTTCACCGGCCAATTCAAGCCGTCGAGTTATCACTACCCTCAATTACGATCACCTCCGTCGGCCAATTCAAACAAGTTAAATCAATTTTTTTTTTATTTTAATTATATTTTATTTTATTTATTAATTCCGATTTTGATATTATTTTTTTAGTAGTATTATTTCTTACTTATTAATTTTTAATCTTTTTTAAAATTCTTCATTTATTTGTAATTAAAATTAAACCTCCCGTTGTTGTTGTTAATATTTATTAAGTTGATATTGTTAAATTGGCCATATAATTCAAGCTTTTGGAATTTTTTATTTTAATAAATAAAATAAATATAATAATTACTGAATTAAATAATTTTAAAATTTATTATTAAAATCCGTCATCCTCTCTTATCTCATTTACACTGTGAACGAAATAATTTTATATGTATTTCGTTTAAAGTCTAAACGAGATAAGACATGTGTATATCTCGTTTACATCCTAAACGAAATACGTGGAAGTTTATCTCGTTCACAGTGTAAACGAGATAAGAGAGGGCAACGATTATATATACAACTCGTTGACAGCGTTTGACCGGACACCAGTTTGAACTTTTCAACCATTTTCTCATCATCTCTTTAACCCCTTTATGACCATATAATCGATAAATACGACGGTGGCGCGCGCAGCTGGTAATGATGAAGACATCAATAGGCTGAACGAGACTTTGCACTATGCGCGGGAGAGCTGACTTTGCCGTTAATTCTGTTGTGTTAAATTTTATGTATATATGTATGTGTGTAGCCATGGTTAGAGTAGTCGTCAAGAACTAGAATATATAGTTTGTATAGTTAACAATATGTCATTGGTAGAAATTTGAAACTCTCCTTTATTTCACTTGTGTTAGGTTGTTACTACATAATTATTAGTTTGAAACTTTATTTTATTTCTTTTAGTTTCATCAAATTTATAATTAGTTTTTTTATATTTTTAATTTAGTTATTATATCCCTTTTAATTAGATTTTTTTATATCAAATATATTAAAGCTAATAGAATAATATTTTTCTCAAAAGTATGTAACTAAATATCTAATTATGTTCTTAATTATAAATATCTATAATTTATAAAAAAGTATTTATTTAACTTTAATATTTTTTATACTGAAAAGATCTAATTACAAAACTAAAAATAATGTAGGAATTTAATAAAAAAAATATAGAAATCTATTTAAAAATTTAGTGATATTACAAGGACCGTTAAATTTAAAAGAACCAAAAAAGTTTAAAATTACTTATTCATCATTGTGAACATATATTTTTTCGTCAGAGGCCTCACCTTCTACGGCTCCAGCAAGTGAGTTATACCTTCCTTCACCTGACGCCATCATCTCGTATCTGAGGGAGGCTGGATTTGGCGATATGGTGCCTCTCAGGAATTTCACATTCGACAATGACTTAATTACGGCATCCGTGAATCAATGGCATCTGGAGACCCACGTTTCATCTCCCGTGGGGTGAGGTTACTATCACCATGCAGGACGTGGCGTACCACCTAGGGCTACGCGCCCACGAAGACCCTATTGGGGGTACTTCCGTGACTTCGGTAGGTGGTACCAGATGGAGACGTGGCAGTTGATGGAGCGGCTGCTAGGTGCCAGGACTCCGGTGGCTCCACAACAGGCGGCACAGAAGAAGGAGTCATTCACGCTAAAGCTCGTATGGCTGCGAGATCGTGTCTGCCAGATGCTCCCTGTAGACGATCCAAAGACCCTCTGACAGTATGTTAGATGCTACATCATATTATTGATTGGAGGATATCTGATGACGGACTAGTCGAATAACTTGGTCCACCTGCGTTGGCTCCCACTTCTTGAGGACTTTGGGAGGTGCCGGGTGTTGTCTTAGTACCCTCCTTGGTTCGTCGAGGAGGAAGAATGGGGGACATGGATGTCAGTTGTCTCCCTTGTCTGCTTCAATGTTGTGCAATTTCACCAGGTTGACCGGGTGAAGCGGCAGTTCAATAGAGAGCAGCATGTGACTGGCACTCCAGTCAACCTAGACAAGTATCGCTGAAGTCTTGTTTATCTTTACTTTTCTGAGTTTAGAGTTAAATTATTACAATTAACATATGTGCCCCAGTCAACCCCGTCAGACTAGTTACTTGTATCCAGTTCAGGAGGGGCACAACATCGGGACATCTAGGACACATCATCACCCGGATGGCATGATGTAGGGCCATCCAACAACCATAAGGAGGAGCAGATGGTTGATGATATTTTCTTCGACGACACCTTCCAGCTTCATACTGCTGACTCGGCCTCGATGCAGTGCCTAGCAGAGTCATTCTGGACTGGGAGGGAGTAGGATGTCGGATAGTATCAGCATCCATCTGCTCCCGCGTATACCTCGGTGTGGATGCCACAGATATATCCTGCATCTGGATCATCATATGGGGCGGGGGTTTGTTCGGGTGCCTAGTATGCCACCCCACCGTCTTACGACTACAGTATGTTGCTGACATCATCACGACCTCTATTTACCCCTCCGTAAGATCCACTATCTCACCCTCAGCCTCAGTTACATCAGTATGCCACAATTCCGTACCCTGGAGGGTACTACGTCCCACCTCCTCCACCACCTCCACAGGATCCTACTATGCAGCACATGCCTATGGAAGACCATTGACCTACCCGACCTCAGCATCAGACGCAGCCTCCACCTTGTGGTACCGGACACTGGCATCACTATCAGGATCCCCACCACCGCTGATGTGTAATTGTATAATGTTGTTGTTTATTATTATCTATAAGTAGTTTATTATAGTTATGTTGCATTTGGTTATATGTAGTAATTTTATAATGTGGTTGTTTTTATAATTTAAATAAAACTCAGTAGAGGTTGTATTGTAAACTGTTGTTGTTTATTACATTCTTGTAGTTTATATACACACACACACACACACACACATATATATATATATATGCTTTGTTTATATGCAGTAATTTTATGATACTGTTGTTTTCAACTACACGTCTTATAGAAGTACACAACTATAATAAAAGGAAACAACTAGAACATACGATTCCAACCAGAATATAACATAACAAGTACAATAAAAGAAAATAACAATAATTAGAATAAAACACTACAATAAAAGGATGAAACCATCATAAAAGGACTATCTACACTAAGCATCGTCCGTGCATTAATTAGGACAACCCCTTCTAGTATCACCGACTTGCCTATAGAGGCCACACCGCTTCTCTTGTCGCTTGACCTCATCTATGTCATTCCAGAATCTAGGAGACACGGGTCTCCCAGTAGCCTTCCAATGCACGAGTGGATTAGGATGGAGCATCGTCCCAACCCACTCCGGCCACAGGGACTCATCCAGTATCGGTGAAAACTCCATCTCGTACACCTTAAAGACTGCTTCCTATCTGTAAACTGGATGAACACCGGGGCCCACTTGATGCTAGCTGCGGCATGGGTAGTGGAGAGATTGAAAGAGGCCACAGTCACACATACCCACTGAAAGCCAAACATGGAAGGAACCTTGCAACCAACTCTCGAACGGCTCTAACTACTCCACGACAAACACGGAAGCCCGCCTATCACAATGAGTAACACACATCTTTGGAATGTTTTCTCTGTTCTTCTCAATGCCTGCCATTAGCCTCTGGGAGAAGCGGGTTCCAACAGCCAACTGTGACTGTGCCTCCCTGTCCTTTCTGAAGAACAACCTCTGTAACCGTTTGTACATGATACACAAGGAAGGAACCTTGTGACCAACCCTCGAACGGCTCTAACTCCTCCACGACAAATACAGAAGCTCGCCTATCATAATGAGTAACACGCATCTTTGGGATGCTTTCTTTGTTCTTCTCAATGGCTGCCATTAGCCTCTTGGAGAAGCGGGTTCCAGCAGCCAGCTGTGACTGTGCCTCCCTGCCCTTTGTGATGAATAACTTTTGTAACCATTTATATGTGATGCACACGATGGCAAAAATCGGCAAGTATCGTGTACCCTTGAGAACTACATTGGATCACTCAGATAGATTTGTAGTCATGTGACCAAATCCCCTACCACTGTCGCAGTGTTGCAGCCATATCTCTTTGTTGAAACGACCAGCCCAGTCTGCCATCCCTAGGGACACTCCTCCAAAAGCATCCATGTACCACTTATACCCAGTCTTGCTTGGACTATAAGCGACATTTATAAGGTATCTCTTGCCCTTGGCTGACTTAAAATGAGCCATGAAGTTAGCGGCCATGTGTTTGATAAAGTGTGGAACGCCCTAGGAGGATGCTAACCACTATCATCGGCACTGAGTGCAGCCTTGATGACATGCGATCTGTCAAAGATAACTAGCAAACATTCTTATGGGGAGACATGGCATCTCAGATTAGTAAGGAAGAACGACCATGACTCGGTACTCTCAGACTCCACAATGGCAAAAGCAATAGGCAAGATATTACGGTTGCCATCTTGTGCCACCACTATAAGCAACACCCCACCGTATATGCCATACAGATGTGTGCCAACGACAGAAACAAACGGTTTGTAATTCTTGAAATCCTCAACACAAGATGGAAAATCCTAAAATATTTTATTGAACATGCTACAGTCGCGTACTGTAAGAACTGCGACTAATTAACAGTTTAATTAGATTAAATTAATTGCCCAAAATATGTTCAAAAATTTAGAATGTTAATTAAGAAATTTAAATATAATTTTTGGACTTAGTAGAATTTTTTGAATTGGAAAATGTAATTTTCTGCAGAAAATTGCGTAAAAACGCATACCGGTAAGTTAGCTGGCAGTACCGGCTTAAGTCTATCCGGTACTGCGTGATAATAATAAAAATAGTAGAAAACTTAGGAAAACATTTAGAAATGAAAATTGGGCACTAATTTCAAAGGTTTGGCCCAAAGTTAGGCCAAACGGGCTAAAAATGCTAACGGGTTGGACCGGGCCCAAGTTGGGCCCAAGCCCAACATATATAAACACTCAAACACACCCATTTCAACTCACTAAACACTTGCATGAGAGTGGGATCTGCTGAAGTGAGAAGAGAGGGTTACTCATATTGAACTTCAATTGATCATATCTTGAGCTACGGTGCTCCGATTCGCGTGTCGTTTGCGGATCCCGAGCCCGTTAGTTTCATCTAACCAAAATGGTAAGAATCTCAAGAATCTATGCCCATTTTTATGTCCTTGTGCTATTCAAATTTTAGGTTTGGTTTTGAGTAAAATTTTGTGTTTTGGTTGTTTAGGTACTAACCATTAGTGAGGAATTGTTGGGTTCTATCCCAAATTTCAGTGGATAAGGTAAGGTTTCTCAAAAATCCTTGTGAATTGATATATTATGAGTATTGGGTTTTGATCTTTATGAAATATATGATGTTAGTTTGAGCATTGGTGCTTGTTGGAGTTGCCTTGGATATTTGGAAGCCTTTGGATTGAGATTGGTGGCTTGATTTTGGTTGAAAGCTTGGTTTGGACTCAATTTTGGGTATTGTGCATATTGGGAATCGGCCAAGGTACGATTTCGGTTTCCTCTATGTAATATGTAATATTTATGGACACTTATGCTAGTGGACCATAGGATAGGTTTAGAATTGATTGTTGATAATTGTGATGTATGATAATTTCGATGATTGTGATGATTTTGGTGAATGATGATAATAAATTATGATGTTTGTTGATGTTGAGGTATGTTGAGGATGGTGGATTGATGTTGAGATTGGATTATTGTGATTATGTGAAATTATGATGAAGTATGCGTGATGCTTATGAGTAATGAGATTGTGTCAAAGTTGGTTATGTTGAATTTTTTATATAGGTGTTGAATTGTGATGGAAAGGTAAAGTATAGCATTTAGTAGTGTTTTATGGTGAAATTGAATAAACTTTGATTTGGTTTGGTTGTGAATTTTGGAAGTTTGAAAACCTAACTAATATTGGTAAAAACCAGTTTTTAGTGAACCTTGAAGGATCATAACTTGAGCTTCAAACCTTGAAATTTGATGATCCTTGTTTTAAATTAAAGGTTGTTTTAAGAGTTTTAAATTGATATAAAGTTTGAGGAAAATAATTTTTCTTAGAGGAAGCTATGAACGTTTAAAGTTTGGTATTTGAACTGAAGTTCTGTAGATTTGAAAATTTTCCAAGTCTGGTGAGGGTTGCGTACGTGACACAATGCACGCAACGTGGCCATTCCAATCGGGTTGGGCATCACGCGTACACGGGCACTGCATGCGTATGCGAGCTATTAGAATTTTAACCCTTGCGTACGCGAACTTTAACACGCAACGCGAGCAACTCAGTCGGGTTGGGACACTCGCGTACGCGAGCAGGTGATTGCATATGTGACCACCCATATTTTGACTGCATGCGTACGCGAGACAAAGGTTTGCGTACGCGAGACCCCTGTTTATCTAGAAAACTATTTTTCTTCATTTCCAAAGGTTCTCTAGCTTTCCAAACATACTTCAAACGTTATTTAAGAATACTATCTAGTGCTTAGGCCATTATACTACTAAAGATGAGTTAAAGACTTAACTAGGTGAATTTCTATATGAATTTAGAAGATGGAGACTTAGATTTTTAGAGTATTGAGGATGGATTAGTCAAGAGAAATGGCGGGATACTATAATAATGATAAATGTGAGAGTTGTGAAATTCCGGATTAATGGTGGTTGAGATGAGTTTAAGACTTGGAGTAGAAATATGACTTTACTGAGTATTGAGAATGAATTCTGAAAACCATTGATACATTGTTTTATGCTGAGACTGTTGAGTCGCTATGCGCCTCAGGCAAGGGCTGTGGCGGTCTCCCACTTGTTAAGGTCGTTGCGCCGGCGTAAGGACGGTGGTTAATCCCGCTTACGTTGAGATGTGAGGGCTGGGGTGGTATCCCACTCGCATAACCTTCTCTGCTGCATGAGTGTGTAGGGCCTATATCTCTGGCGTGGCAGATTTTTCTGCTGCATGAGTGTGCAAGGCCTATATCCCTGGCGTGGCAGAATGGCTACATCCGGAAGGATGTGTCGGGTTGGCATTTATAGGCTGATAAGTGATATCACGAGCCACTTAGGACATGCATTCATCATGTGCATATTCTATATGTTTGTTTGCTTTGCATTGTTTGCCTAATTGTATAACATGTTTAATTGCTTCTTGGATTACTTGCTATATATGATAATTACTTGTGCTTTACTTGTATGAATTACTTTTGTTTTCTACTGGGATTGAGGAGGTTTGGTAGGCGGTGACAATGAAATCGTATGACGGTTAGGCTGGCGAAGGTTTTGGGATAGTGGTGTAAATGTTAGTTTAGAGATTTCTTAAGATAGAATACCCTGATTTATTTATGGTTTTAAAGTTTTGGTTTTAAATTTAGTTATGCTTTAAGTTTGAATCTTATGCTCGATGTGAAGTTCTAGGATTGCCTCTAGCATCACGGAATCTTACATCTTATATTACTGAGTACTGTTACCATACCAAGAACCTCTGATTCTTATACCATATTGTGTTGTTATTTTACAGATGCAAGTCGTAACCCACTTCGGTGAGTTACGTGATGGTGACAAAGCGGAGGATCTTTATCCCATTTTGGAGTCATTTGGATATTTTGCTTAGTACTATCACTTTTGTATTTATATTTACCTTAAAGGCTTTCTTTGAGAGAGATATATTGTATATGCTAGTTTTATTTTTAAAACTCTGTTATGTCTGTACATAACTAGTCGGCCTAAACTCAGCGCGCTGAAGCTAGTTCCTTATGATTATTATACTCATATATCTATTTATGTTCTCTTATCTTGTATCTATATCTTGTTCCTTAAGTTTGTAACTTCGTGTGAACATTTCGCGCTTTTGTAACTCTGTTTTTGAGCTTATTCTTTCATCAGACTTCTAGAATTACTACTTCCTTATATATATATATATATATATATATATATATATATATATATATATATATATATATATATAAGCCATAGAATTGTTGTAACCTTTGATTAACCTTTGCTTTACTGCATGAGGTAAGACTTAGGGTAATTAGAGTGTTACATTTAGTGGTATTAGAGCAGTTCGTCCCCATAAGCCTGAGCGATGGACCGATTGTGCTACATTGCATACTATGTGTCTCTTTCTTTCATGCTATTTAGGTTATTTGCTTGATATTTCATAGCATGCTTGTTTATGAGTACCTTTTTGGGATCATTGAAGCACTAGACTTTTGATATTGAGACTGATCACCTTGATATCGACTGTTTGGTGTAGACAGGAACCTTAATGGCTACTCGCAGACGAGGTCATACTCGTACACGGGGAGAAACTGAGAATGACCGACCGGCTGACAACCATGTCGAGTTTATGGCGGCGATGGCCAACCTGGCTAAGACTATGAAAGTGAATACTGCTGCGATTTTACAAGCTATACAGAGATTGGGTCAACCGGCGGGAAACAGAAACAGAAATGGGGATGGAAATGGGAATGAAGAAGGAGACGGTAATGACTTGGGAGGTGCTCCAATGACTTTGGCTTCGTTTTTGAAAGTTCATCCACCAACTTTTAGAGGGTCAACTAACCCTACCGTACCGGACAACTAGTTCCGAGCTATAGAGCGTGCCTTGCAGACTCAGGATGTCCTGGCTAACCAATATGTAGAGTTTGTAACCTATCAACTATTTTGAGAGGCACCACATTAGTGGCAATGAGAGTGCCAGTTGCTAAGACTTCCGAATGTAGAGATTCCTTGGGACGTGTTTCGAACGGCGTTAGATAGGAAGTATTTTCCAAAGTCGGTGAGAGAAGCTAAGGAGTTAGAGCTTATGTAGCTAAAGCAAGGCTCGTTGTCTGTGGCCGATTACACAAGTTGGATTGAGGAACTCTGTAGGTTTTCTAGGGTGTGTCAAGGTGCCTCGGAGTCCTATGAGAGTTGAAAATGCATTAAGTACCAAGGAGGCTTGAGGGATACCATTATTCTGCACTTTTGTATCTCTGCTTTTGAGCTTATACCTTCATTGGAATTCTAGAATTACTATTTTCTTCTATATATATATTATTGTATAAGCCTTAGAATTGTCGTAACCTTTGATTAACCTTTGCTTTACGGCATAAGGTAAGGCTTAGGGTAATTAGGGTGTTATACGTACTATAAGGTTCCCATCGTAGTATGGTACTGCCCGTAGCTCACAAATAGTTCCCAAGAAACAACTCTGCAGTACCTGAAGTAGTTTCGGCTCCTTGTTGTATGACTCTTCCCAATCCCCGTAGATCTGAGCAATTGCTTTCTGGTTCGGCATCCACACCTTTCTATAGGAGAGTTTGAAGTGATAGCTCTGTCGAACCACACCTTGTAGGACAGGGATGCTGACGGAGGGGTTGGACTGTATCAACGATAAGATGACCTTGCAGATGAGACTGTTACCCAGCTGTCGATGGTCTTGGGACATGGTGGGTGATAAACAAGTGTGTGCTCTACCAACCCTCTGGACCTCCCTGACGAAATAAGACAACCATGTTTAGGCGTCATGGTTCAAAAGTACTTAATATATGGCAACCATAAATGAGTAAGTACACCTCAGTTAAACTTGAACTCACCAGTATCCAAGGTTTTATCGAAGGGCAACACGGAGACTCCGTGGATAGCCATTTGTATATTGACGGCATTGCACATGGTACTTTAATCGGTCTGATTTGATCACCTGGTATTCCGCACTCCGGCGAATAATGTAGTTCTTCACACCCTGTATCACTGCATCTCAGCATTTAAATCTGTAGCCAACCCGAAACTCTACACCACTTTCTAAGTTGTAATCTTCCTCTCCCATGTTGGAAAATGGAGTTCTCTCATGCATGGCATCCAGATCTAACGTATGATAGTGACTTGGTACATCTGATAGCGCCGGAATTGGGTGGGGGGAGGCAAAACATAGTGCACAGCTGCCTCGGTGGGCGTCTTCAGTACATACTCCTCCTCATCACCCCCTCAGAAGAATCACTGCCGCCACTATCGGCAACGTACTCCTCATCAGTGTCTTCCTCACCTACCTCCATGTCCTCCACTGGAATGGTGACATGAAAGGGTGGTGGTGCGAGAGGTCGGTCGTCTTGTACATAGGTCGAGTATACAGAACCACCACCACCAACATCTCCAACCTCGGTAGAAAGCTCCATCACTTGCTCCGCCATGATTCTCCCATGGATGTCGAACATGAGTCACACATGCTCGTCTCCTAGAAGCTGAAATAGTCGAAACCGAAAAACGCCATTATCCAACAGTGCTAGTAACCTATACCCATCCTTCCGACCTCCCTCGTTTTTGTGCCACCAAGGTTGTTCAATATCAAACTCTTCAACTCGTACAATGAACTCACATGTTGAGTGTGCAATAGAATCAGATTGTCACACTCAAATATCACCCCATTGTTGCCATTTCTTATACGACAATTGGGATAAACACACACAACTATGTATATGCTATTACTAGCCATTGTTGTCTTTTTTTTATGAGAAAAAGGGGATAGAAGAAGATATGAAATTAATATGGAGAATGCCAACGGTTAGACATCTTTTTATAGCTATTGGAAAATTGTCTCACTGTATCTCGTTTACACTGTAAACAAGATATATATGTGTCACGTCCACGTGTCTTATCTTGTTTACACTATAAACGAGATATGTGTAAAATTATCTTGTTCACAGTATAAACGAGATAAGAGAGGGTGACGGATTTCGGTAATAAATTTTAAAATTATTTAATTTAGTAATTATTATATTTATTAAAATAAAAAATTCCAAGATTTTGGTACTTTATCTTTTTTAGTTCACAGTTCTTTTGGAGGAGAGCTTGAAGTGTGCATCTTGACTTGCTTTGCATGAAGTTGATGTTGATTTTTTATAACCATATTTAAGTTTAAATTTATTATTTTATGTTGGACTTAATTTCACTGAAATAGATTTATAAGAGGGAATCCTTTCTATGCTGGAAACTACACAATAATAAGGAGATTGCATGCTCGATTAATGCTTGTTTGAAATCACCTAGTCCAATCTCCTTTTGATCTACTGTTATGGCTGATGACATCATTCATCTTGGACTAGATGTCAGTGCACTTCCACTAGAAGATGACGATCTTTAAGAAGAAGACGGGATCAATGGCGACGAAGAAGAGGAAGATGAGTTCGATGATAATCAGAAAACTACATTGGAAGAGGAGGATGGTGAATCAGAGGAAGAAGAAGATGAATCTGATTAGTGTTAATGTAAACATAGTTTTGTGATATGTATTTCTTTATGAAACTTTGCATATTTGTAATATATGTTTCAGTGAATGTAAACATAATTCTGTAAATATAATATAGTTAGCATTGTTTCAAATATTTTAGTTACCATCATTCGCTATTTGTAATTTAAGTTTTTTGTAATTTGCATCAGGTTTGAAGCACTATTTTAATTGTTAATTATCAGGGTACACTAGAAATGGACGGAAAAATAAAATTTAAATAAAAAAGAATGCTACTCGTTGGAATTACTGTCGGACTATTCTGACGGTAATGTTTTTTTAAAAAAATTTTAAATAAGTTTTTCGCCGGAAATAACGTTAGATGAATCCGAGTGATATGGTGGGAAAAGCGAATGAAGTGGTGCCGAATGTTACCATCGGATTATTCTGACAATACCATCGACCAGGATCCATTTCATTGTTAACATATTCCGTCAAAAAAATAGACGGTAAGTTGGACAAAAAAAATCCGACGGTAAATATTTACCGGCGAGGTTTATACTGATTTATACCATTGAATATATTTGATGAATTCGACGGTACTCAACATTTTTCTTGTAGTGCTTGAATTTATCCCCACCCACTAATTAACCTTTTAAGACTAATGGGCATAACAAACTCTTCAATGGGTGAAGTTGCAGTGGATGATAAAAACTGACAAACAATTCAAAATTTTAAGGATGCATTTATCTTTAGTGGCAGTGAGAGCTTTAGTAGGACCAGAAGAAACCTTTCATTCTCCGTCATGTAAAATTGGAAGGCCACCACTTTTGGAGACTGTTTGAAAAAAAGCTGAATAGGGTTGGGTTTTAATTGAGTTTTGTTTACATTTTAATGTTGTTTTCACTTAATCAATTCAATATTAGGGATTCCAAGCTGGTAAGTAACCTGTCACATAGGATACATCACTAACTCCGTTAGAGCATAATTTAACGTTTGATCAGTATTGTCAGACGAAGTCAATCTTTGATAGTCATTAGTTTAAATCTTCTATTGTTAAATTTGTCAACGCTCGAATTTTTTATAATTAGAAATAATTATTTACTCAGAATATTTTATAGACTTGTAGATATTGTCCAACTATTATATCCTTTGGAATATTATCTAATGTAAATTATTTCTCAACTTTTCTTAGTTCTTCTAGGTTTTTCTAGCTTTGAAATATACGAAGAAATGTTGTATGTTGTATGTTTGTGTTTTAAATTTAGTTCCACATAGATGAAAATTGTGAACTGTAAACCTTTAAATATTGGTGTGCACAATTTGTAATAATTTTGTTTTAATACATCATAATTTAATTGTCTATAAATCTAATTCGTACCTAAAGTAACAAAAATATTATTTTTAGAAATTCATTTTCTAATATATATATATATAGACACATACCTTGACCTAAGTTGGGACGACTTGATATTGGATGTCGAATAGCATCCCAATTGAAAATTGGTACTCCAAACAGCTCTTCCAACTCGTTCTTCATTCGAAGTTCCTTCAGAATCTTCAATTCCGCATTCTTTTTTTCAGTTTCAGCTGAAAAAATATGTTATCATAAAGCTATATATATGCTAATATATAACAAGTAGATCAAATTACTAGACACAACTTAAATCAATCTGTTATATTAGTATCAAAAATCTAGTTAACAAATAATAAGAACAGTAGTTAATTTTAAAATAAAATGAGCAGTTTCAAAGTGAAAATGTATACTTGTGTTACTTGCATAGTTGAAATATATATATATATATATATATATATATATATATATATATATATATATATAAGGCAATAATCTTTTTTCTTGCTCGTATAATTACCATTTCTAAGTGATTTTTCTTTCTCAATGGCTTCTAATTTCTGGCGCAACATCGTCTGCTCCGACATCAAAAGCTGTTTTTGATTTGTGTAGGATGTAATTTGTGTACGGAGAATTGTTACTTTCTCCTACACATGCATAGTGAAACAAAATGAATATTGAAATAACTTTAGGGAATTAAATAAAATTGAGAAGTATTATCGAAAAAATTAAAAGATAAAATTTAGATAGAAAAGGATAGAAAAAATTAGGGGTGGCAAACGAGAAAGTCTGCTCCACCTGCCAAAATGGCAGTGAGGCAATCCTGAATTCTTTTCCTGTCCTGCCTAATAGCGGGCTGGCGGGCCAAGCTCGCCAAAGCTTTTTTTTATAATATTAAATAATATATATAGTTTCAAAACCATTTCAATAAATTCATAATTTTTAAAGGCATAAAAAATTATAATTTTTAAATTTACAAATATTAAAATTTTTATAATTATAAATATGTAATAAACATAATCATAAACTAAGTTTTTTGAAACAAAATAATAAAACCAACAGTGTCGAAAGCGAAACATTGTCCAAAACATGTAATTAAACATCTTCAAGTTTATAATCAATCAAACATAAAACATAATCTAAAATATAACTTAGAACATCTTCAATTATCATCTTCATTCTCTTGTAGATCAATAACATCATAGAAATTTGTAAAAAAAAAAACGGCCCTGACAAAAAACAAGACTTGGTCTGTTGCGGAAGCCCGCCCCGCCAAAGCCCACGGATTAGGCGGTGCGGGTTAAGCGGACTTTTTAAGTTTGGTAGCTTCAAATTTTTAACCCAACTCACCTTTTTGGCGGGTTATGCGGGTCGGGCCAATAGGTTTCAGCCTGTTTGCCACCTCTAGAAGAAATTAATCAAATTAAATCGCTATAATTTTATTTGTTGAAACCAATTAAGCAAATAGCAGCAGTTACAAAACTGCTGCAATTGATTTCCCGTTTAGCGGTAATTATGCACCGTTGTTAAAAATTATCGCAAATCCCTTTTCCTGCGTCTTAAGGACGATGGTTACTTAAAAATTATCGTTGTCTATTAATTTATGACAATTATAGTAGTGATTTGATGCTTTAGCCTCAAAATACCATGATATAGAAGATAGCTTTGGAATATTTATTTAATGTAGCTGTACTAACCGATAAAATATTTTAAAAAAACTCGCATCTCAAATTGCAACAGATCAAACAGACAATACAATTTTCATTCTGACTTGGGCTGCAAATAACAGATGTTATAATGTCGCAAATGTGTTTTCCTCATTTGGCAACAGTTATTTCAATGGTTGCTAAAAATTGGTGTTAAAATATTTAGCCACATAGGACATTGTGTGGTGGGCCACGACAATCCAACTGTTTGGCATCAATTAAAAACTGCCACTAAAGCTGAAAATAGCTGTTGCAAATATGTTGTGATTGTTACACTGTGATATCTTTGATTTATATTATGTTTATGATATTTAATATTTAATTTTATTTCTATTGCTTTGACTAAGTTCAATTATGCTCGTATATATAGACAATATATAGATATATAGGGGTAAAATATTTTTAGATAAATAGTATATTTAATCATGTATTATTATATACATAAATAAAATTTTTTATTTATCCTTTTATCATCTCAAACTTTGTACAACTACAATTACAAATATAAAAAAGTAATTAAATATTACTAGAAATAAAATTTTAGATATATAACAAATTTTAGTATATACCATCAAACTACGAAAAATTTGTATGTGTCCATTAAAAGAAAAAGTGTGTTCTTAATAATTTAAGTGTGTGTTAACAATAACAACTTGATTTATATTAGGGAAATCATCATAACCTGAAAAATTTTCATTTGCTCTTCTAAATTGAGTAGATATCGAACTTTCCTTTGTCTAGATCTCTGTGCAGAGAGCCGATTCGAGATCATTCTGTAGAGAAAAAATGCAAAGAGATAAAAGAAATTAAAATTAATAATTAAGCACATGCAACAAACACTTTTCTAGCTAATTATTTTCCCCTTATTTTTAATACTAGCTTATGTAACACTTCTATATACAAGAAATTACGAATAACATAACTTACTTGTTGATTTTCTTAGGATCCATGTTTGGATCAAACTTATTAGGTCCTAAAATGAGTTCAGCAAATTGGACTAGCTGATCATCTGGACCATTATTAGGGTTCCTCATATTAGGGTTGCAAACACTAATACCCTTGGAAAATTGGGGATAAGAAGAATTAGTGTCACCATGGCCACAATCTCCAATAATAGTGTGCACATTTTTATAGTGTTTTGGATTGGTTTGATCACTCAATCGCTCGTTCCCAGTTGTAGCTCCAACCACATTATTTTCCATTTCAGTGTTCTCCATATCTTTTTTGGACCTGGAAAAAAAATAACAAGAAAATTATTTGGGGACACAAAATTAATTAAGGGCTATACACACATACACTACATAAGCTAAAATCTAAACTGGTTAAGAAATCAAGGTACCTGAGAAGAGGAATTTCTAGTTAGTAGTTACTTTGGGAATCGCCCTTATTCTTCATTTATTTATAGAGTGTGCATATTATGTGGTTATTATATATTTCCCTCCCATCATATATAACAATTTATCTCATAAAAAAGGTAATTGTATAGTTAAAAAATGCCAAGCAGCAATCTTTTCTAGAATAATTATAATGTTGTCTCAGTTATTTAATTTTCTTGCTTAAAATTTTTTTATGCCTTTTCTCTTAATATACAAATTAAACTATTTGTACTATTTAATAACTATATATAGTTTTAGATATTATATTGACCAACTTTTAATAGTTGTACAGATTTTTTATTTAATAAATAAATTAAATATAATAATTACTGAAATAAATAATTTAAAAAATATTTACTAAAATAAATATCATTCTCTTATCTCGTTTACACTGTAAACGAGATATATGTATTTATAAATAATTAAATATAATTTTTAAAAATAATAAAAAATATTAATATTTTTAATTTGACTAAGCTCTTAAAAATAAAATGTTTCAAATAATAAAAAAGATAAATCATCTATTTTAAATAATAGGAAAGATGGACTGCCATTTTAACCAATCCAAAATAACAGTGTTAATAGTGAACAGTTAAACGGTGCATTTATGAACGTGTTAACGTTATTATTTTAAATGGACTGATCCAGCTTCCTTCTTATTTAAAATGAACGGTTTATTTTTTTATTATTTGAAATATTCCATTTTTAAGAGTTTGGTCAAATTAAAAGTATTAATATTTTTTATTATTTTCAAAAATTATATTAAATTATTTATAAATGTATATATCTTGTTTACAATGTAAACAAAATAACACCTATCTCGTTTATACGGTAAATGAAATATATAAAAATAAATATTTTTTAAATTATTTATTTCAATAATTATTATATTTATTTTATTTATTAAAATAAAAAATCCGACAACATTGTGATATTATACAGTGAATTAATGAGTCCCCAGAAAAAAATACAGCGAATTAATTATCAAGTTTGACCATGATGATATCATGGTTTATGATTTTACTTTAAAGTATTATCCTAACATATTTCCTAAGTACAAAGTTTTAGAGTACTATAAAAAATATTTTATTAAAAGTTATTGAAAAAATATTTATTTTTATATTTTTAATATATTTAATACATAAAAAAAGCTTGGAAAATTTCTATCATCAAATTATTAGAATGTATTTCAAAAACACAAATTAACTAAATCTATTAAAAAAATATTCTCATTTTGGCAGTATATATATTGGGTAATTTGGTCATCAAGTTAAATTATCGTTTTGCAGGCAGCAGGCTTGTTACGATGCAAATGTTATTTTTGACTTATACGTATATTCATAACTGTAGTTAGAATAAAATGACAATTAAATTTCTAAAAATTTATATTTTGAAGAGTTTAGTTTTTAAAAGAAATAAAAAAAATATCAGTAAAATTTTATAAAATAATAAATGTAAACATAATATAAATATTAACAGTTGTAGATATATTATTTTTAAATTAGTATTTATATTATAATAAAAAATTTTAATTTAAATTAATTTATCTTGTTATTCTAATTTTTTAAAAATTTTATTAATATTTTTTTAAAAAATTAAACTGTTCAAAATATAAATTTTTATAAATTTAATTGTCACTTTATTCTGGTTGTTATATATCTCAATTGGTAATCGTGACATTATAAGTTAGGAAAAGTATAATATTCTTTTCAATGTCTAACCTTTAAGTTTCAAATGTATAATTTATATTAAAAATTTGTTGTAATAAAAATAATATAAATATAACGTTACTAAACAACTCTTAATTAATGAATAGAAACAACAGTAAAATAATTTTCAATCCTTTTAGAAGTAAAATATATACTAATTATTACTTAAATAATAATTTTGCATAGAAAAATAGAGTAACAGATATTGTACAAGAAACGTTCTTTATATCAATTTTGACTACAATAAATTGAAAGAATCTTTAATTACTTGGAAAAGCTTAGTCAATGCCACATAATTAATAGAGTTGATTTGTCACTTCTATTATTTCTTATCGATAAATGGTTTGAATATTTATCAAATATTATTCATGAACTAATATATGTAACCGTAATTTATATATATTATAAAAAGGAAAACAGGAAATAATAAAGTTTCATAAAATAAAAATTATATAATAATGAAGAAAAACATAAAGAGCACCGACCTAAATAAATGTATTAAAGGTGTTTATTTCGGTACGATAATAAATTAATATATAACGACACAATAAAATTGAGAATAAATTAAATAAAAACATGACATGTAAATTATATTATTCATATTAGCGTTTAGTTTTTCTATATATATATATATATATATATATATATATATATATATTATTTTATTAAAATACTCTTATAATTAAATAAAAATAAAAAAATTTTATTATTTAATTTTGTTAAAAGACTATATTTTTTCATGTTAGACAAAAATTATATTTTTTAGATTAATCAAATTTTAAAATTCAACTAACTTTAATTTTATATTTTTAAACTTTAAAAATAAAACAAAAACATATATGAAAAACTAAAAAAAAAAACAGTGTTCATCTTCTCTAGAGTTCCATTGTCTTTCATCTTTTCTTTCCTCTTTTTTCTCTATGATAAAGAAAAAGAATAAAATAGGACTCACTCGCCGAACATTCTTTACTTAAGATACTCAAGTTTCTATTTAACTGCCACGCATTCACCTTCAGCCGAAAATCCTATTAGAAACAGTAAATGTTGTTTTTAAATACCAAAGCAGATAAAATTGAAATTTAACCGCAGAATGAGAATGCAATGAAAAAATTAGGAACCTTGTTGAGCGCAACGGAAACAATTTTAGAGCTGTCATGTGTAACATCTTGATTTTTTTTAAAAATTAGATAATGAATTATTTGTGAATTATTATACTTAATTATGATTTTATTTTTAAAAAATTATTTTACCAAAAGAAATTAAATCAAAGTTATGGGACTTTAAATTTAAATTAATTAAAACTCGTATACTTTTTATAATAATTGAGTATTTTACTACTCAAAACTTTAACCTAACCCTAAAACATACTCACACTCACACTCACACAACACTCACTCTCACCAAACCTTAGCTGCCATTCCCCAACAGAAATAAAAGAAAGAAAGAAAGAAAGAAAGAAATGGAAAGAGAGAAAAAGGAGAACAGAGAGGGAAAAATCGAGGGAGAAGAAGAAGAGGAGGGAGGAGAAGAAGGAGACGGCGATGGAACCGGTGGGGCTGGATGCCGTCGTCGCCGCCACTGTCGTGAGAGGGAGAGGGAACGCACGATAGAGAAGCAGAACTGCGAAGAGAGAGATCGATGGAGAAATTTGTGTCATTCATCCTTGTCGCTGCCATGCGTCGCCGCCGCCGCCGTTGGGTTCGTTAACGTCAAGCTTGAAGGAGGGAGAGAGAGAGAGAGAGAGAGAGAGAGAGAGAGAGAGAGAGAGAGAGAGAGAGAGAGAGAGAGAGAGAGAGAGAGAGAGAGAGAGAGAGAGAGAGAGAGAGAGAGAGAGAGAGAGAGAGAGAGAGAGAGAGAGAGAGAGATGATTGATGGAAGTACGTGACAGAGGGGATGTAACACCCTAATTAGCCTAAGCTTTACCTCGCGTTGTAAAGCAAAGGTTAATCAAGGATTACGACAGATTTAAGCTCATACATAAATATATATAGAAAGAATAGTACAATCTAGAAGCCCGATTAAGGATGCAACTCAAAAATAAGATTTCAAAAGTGCAAAACGTGCTAACAAAGCTACTGACTTGAGGCACAAGAAACATGTATAAAATAACAAAATATCATAGTATAATAGTATAATATCATAAGACTCTAGCCACGGCTCGCAGAGTTTAAGCCGGCTAGCCATATACAAACCATACATGAAACCAGACAGTAAAAACAGCTTATACAAGTTTTGATCTCTCAAATTCAAGTCTCTAGGCAAAGCAAAATACAAAAGATGAGAGACATACACAAAAGAGATCAAAAGATTTCAAAAACAGATAGATATCCTCCGCTCCTGTCACCATCAAAGCAACTCACCGAGGTGCGTTACGACCTGCATCTGAAAAACACAACAGAAATATGGTATGAGAACTGGAGGTTCTCAGTATGGTAACAGTGCCAAGTGATGTAAGATATAAGACCCTGGGACGCCAAAGGCAATCTTAGACTTCATATCCATCACAAGATTCAATCTTAAGGTATACTAAAACAAATAAGTATCATATATATTTTAACATAAATAGACAGGGTATTCTATCTTAAGGAATTTCTATTCTAACCAAACATCACTGTCCCACAGCCTTCACCAACCTATCCTCCATGCAATCCCATCGCCACCGCCTTCCGAACCTCCTCAATCCCAGCAGAATACACAATTAATAGCAATGCAAGTAAAACACAAGTAGAAGCATATAAGGCAAGTAGTTCGAGTAAGCAAATAGGCATGTTGTTCAATTAGGCGTACAATTACAGGTCAGCAGCATACAAATAGATAGAAAATGCACATGATGAATGCCTGCCCTATTGGCTGTGAAATCACATTGTCGGTTCAACTGCCAATCCGACACATCTCCATGGAGACGTTGCCCTTCAGAATCATCATATGGGAACCCCGACATATAGTGCTCGGATCACTGTCCAGGATTTTGCGCCTGCACGCTCTATTGATCTGAAGGGATGTGAGCGGGATACTCTTGCCACCGACCTTGCATCTTAACGCAAGCGGGACGAACCACCGCCCTTACGCCGCCGCCGCTACCTCGACAGGCGGGATCCAACTGCCGTCCCTGCCGAGCGCATAGCGTCTCATAATCTCAATATACAAATGATACAACAGTGGTTTTTAGAAAATATTTTTCAGTATGCCATGGATCCATCATCTCATTCCGAGTCCTCGACTCATCTCAACCACTTTCAATCCAATATCTCCATTCCTCGTTCTCATTCCACTAAGTCCATCCTCGGTACACCCGAAACCTAAGCCTCCGTTTTCTAACTTTTTATCAAATTACCAAGTTAAAATCACCTAGGACCTTCTCTACGTTTTGATATCCAAAAACGAGCCAAAAGTCTTAAATAGGTATCACAGAAGTTTACAAGCCTAATTCTCCGTCTCTAGACTCAAAATAGAAGTATCCTATAGATTCGAATCCAGTTGAAATAGTTTAGTTGAATAAAATAAAAAGAAAAACTATTTCTCTTACAAAAATTGATTTTAAGTTTGAAATCTCTGCACCAAGACAGCAAGCTACCCTGTTCTTAGAAAATTCACCAAAAATCATATTTTCATTTGATGTATCTGAAATTTTTCAGAAATAAAATAGACTCATAGAGCTTTAAATCAGTCAAAATATCATAGAAAAATAATTTTTCTGGAGAGAGTTATATTGATTACAAGCTTACTTTCAAAAACTAGTTTTGCTGTCAAAATAGTTAAGAGCTCTATTTTTAAAATGAGCACAACTCCTTCTACAAAATTTATAATAGTCTAAAATTTTGACACAAACAATAAAATAGTCCAAGTCTCAATGTCCTTTTGATCCCACTCAAAATTATGGTCAGGATTGGGAGATATAGGCTTGGAAAATTGCTGGTTTGATTATGTAGCAGCAAAAAATCAGTTTTAAAGTAACAAACTTCAAAAATTTATATCTCCTAATCCAACCGTTAAACTTTAACCAAATTTTTCAGGATTTTTCTACACATCACAAAGATTCGAGAAAAATTAATTCCATTTAATTGTGATTGTTAGATCATTCCCAAAAAGCGTCCGAAGCTACTGCCAGAAAACAGATTATGCAAAATTTTGCCAAACCTCAACTTTCAAAATATTTCAACCAAAATCAGACCAAAATGATACCAACTCCAATTTACCTCATAACTCACCCTTCAATATCCTCAACCTCAAATATTAAATATATAACACTGTAATAATTCCTCCACCAACCACATTCATCAATTTCCATTATCAAATACATAACAAAACATCCATTTTTTTAAAATCAACACATTAATCAAATTCCATTCCACCATTTCCAACAATCATCATAATCAATTTCAATCTCAATCCTCAATACCATACTATCAACATCAACATTTCAATTCATCAACAACCCAAATCATCAAATCATCATACATCATCATACAACAATTCCAACAACCAATTTAATTCAATCCTATCCTATGGGTCACTAGGCTAAGTGTCCAGAAATATTATATATTACATAGAGAAAACCAAAATCATACCTTGACCGATTCTCTATATGAACAAAAACTCAAAATTGAGCACCCAATGAGCTTCCAACCACAAGCAAGCCACCAATGTAACTCCAACAAGCACCCACAAGCTCCAAACTCACAATAATCAAACTATATTTGCATAAACATCACAAATCAACCTAGGGTTCCATTTAAACATAATATCACAAGGGTTTAATGTCTCTTACCTTTTCCAACAGATTTGATAGCCAAAATCCAATGCTAAGCAAGGATTAGAGCAAACCTAAACATCCAAAATCACAAAAACTCATTTAACCCAAAGCCCTAAAAGAACTCGAAATTTTGGAGAGAAGAACTGAGAGGATTTTGAGCTTTTCATACTGGTTTCTTATATGGGTTTTGTAGAGCTCTTCACAAGGAACCCGTAGCCGCTGACAGCACGCAAATCGGAGTACCGTAGCTCGAGATATCACAAAAAGAAGAAATATGTGAATAGTGTTTTCTTCTTCCTCTTCTTTCTTTTCTTTGCTGCTGAGTGTGTGTGTGTTTAATGGTGTTGTAGCTGCATGGGTTCATTAAATGAACCCTTATATAAGTTGGACTTGGGCCCAACTTGGGTCCGGTCCAATCCATTGGCGTTTTTAACCCATTTGTCTCAACTTCGGGCCAAACCTTTAAAATTAATTCCTGGTTTTTTATTTCTAATATTTTTCTAAAGTTTTTTACTGTTTCCACTTTTTCTCGTGCAGCATCAGACAGACTTGAACCTGTTCAACTGCCAGTTTATAGTTTTTCACGGTTTTTTATAGAAGACACATTTTCTGACTCAAAAAGACCCACTAAGTCTAAAAAATCACCTTTAAATCCTCAAATTCTCACTCCAACTTTTTGGAGTCTAATTTGGGTATTATAATCACTTAATTAACCGGTTGATTAGTTGCGGTTCTTACAGGGGAGGCCGATTCTGTCACCACCGCCACACCTAGTTGCCGTCATCGTCATAGGAGCACATCGCTGTCGCTGACGGGTGTCACCCCACTGCTGTCGCCAAAGCCACTATTTGTGTCACTTACTCAGCTTTGTCCCTGTTTTTGGTTCTCCTTTTGTATGCCGAAGTTGCTGCCGCCATGGTGGTGGCCGTAGGGTTTTTTGTGTTTATCAAAGCTGTTACTGCTGCTTCTCTATTTCCCTGTTTCATTATAAGTTTGTTAAATATTTTGAGATATCGGTACCTTAGGATTGAATTTTGGTAATTTTATGTCAAAATTAAAGGATTTAATGCGTTTAATTAAGCAAATTACAGTTAATTGAGGTAGGAAATTTATTTTAAAATTAATTGTTTTAAATGATATATGACAAGAAAGCCTAATGAATAATTGCAAACAATTTCTAATTGTTTTGTGTAGTTAATTGATGAATTGAGTTGAGTTTGTGTTTGGTTTGGAATTATTGTGATTATTGAGAATGAGTTCTTATTGTAAATTTTAGTTATATTGATAATATTACTTTGGTTTCTAAATTGAATGGATTGATAGCCTTGTTGTTTTTATCGTTGTTGGGATAGAGGGAACCTATAAGGGTGGATAGATCCTATTTTTAGGGAAAATTATGTCCGAATTATGATAAAAATATAAGGATTTAGTTAAATTAAATTGTGTTTTGAAGTTTATTAAAATATGAAAAAATCAAACTGGTTTAACATAGATTTAATGAAAATTGAAATGGATATTTAAATACTGGATTGATGCTGGTTATTGATAGTCATAAATTTGGAAAACGAATATTCTTTTAGGGTGTTAAGGTTAAATTTTTTTAAAATATTTGAGAATGGATTGAAAGAACGCTTAAGAAAGATAAAAAAAAAGTTTAAGGAAATATATGAGGGTAAAGGTTAAACTGAATTTGAGTGGTAAAAAGGTAAATTACGTAAAAGTTTAGGGGATAAGAAAGTAATCACGTAGAAGTTAAGGATTAAAGGATTAAAGTGTATATATATATATATATATATATATATATATATATATATATATATATATATATATATATATATATATATATATATATATATATATAAAAGGTTAAGGGTACAAGTAAAGAAAAGATAAAGTTAAAGAAAAGGTTAAGGAAAAAGTTAAGAAAAAGGATAAGAAAAGTTTGAAGACGCTCACTTGAGACTGGAAGGATAAGGCTCAGTGGGGACGGCGATACGTAATGCTTACTGGAGACTGGAAGGAAGGTTCCTTATGAGGACGACAATGCGTAACACTCATGGAAGGAATGTTGGCTGAGGTAGGGACGGCGATACGTAACGCCTATCTCAGG
The DNA here is from genome assembly GCF_003086295.3 of Arachis hypogaea. Lineage (NCBI taxonomy): Eukaryota > Viridiplantae > Streptophyta > Magnoliopsida > Fabales > Fabaceae > Arachis > Arachis hypogaea. The sequence goes on from NC_092042.1 coordinate 22,149,493, forward strand.
ACCACTAATGGGTATCGGGCAACGAACTAACATGTGAGCTCACAGCCTGAATAGGAATAAATATTCATCATGTGCATTTATATGAATTGCTTGGGTGTGCCTTCTATTACTGTGTTATGTTATCTGTAAAATTTTCTACTATTTGACTTGCATGAATTGCTTGTATGTTTGTATTGTATACTTTGCTTGTGCTTGTTGGTTTATAAATATGATTGTAAACTGAAGTGATTGAGGATTGATTAATGTAACTGAAAATTATTTTAAAGAAATGTAATTTGAAAGAAAACTACTAAATCATTTAAAGTATGAACTCATAATTTTAAAGGTTTAATAAAGGAGATTATTCTTGAAAGATATATAAGAGAGCTATGTGCATTTATTCTTTACTTTTACGGCATTCTCGACCTCTACTAAGAACGAGTGATTTAGTTCTCACTCCAAAATTTTTACCCCATTTGTAACCCCGAGTAATTAGTGAATAATTAGATAATAATTTAATTATTAATCAAATAAATTAGAAAATAAAATTTTGTAGTTTAATATGATAGAAAAAATTAAAACATGAATTTTGATACTAATTTCAAAAAATTTGGCCCAAGATTAGACCAAATGGACCGAACTGGATGAATCGGGCCCAAAATGGGCCCAAAGCCCAACCCAAACCCACAATACATAAGAGCATCAACTCTTCTTCTTTCCCAAATAAGGGAAATACGCTGAAAGCAAAGGGAAAGGGGAAGAACACAAGTGAAAAACCCCAAACCCTCATTCAAACTTCATTCTGTCATAACTTTCGATCCAGAGTTTCGATTGACAAGCCATTAGCTGCCACACGTTCATCTCAAAACCCTCTACGAAACCCACCCATCAATTTGTTAAGGAATCAGCTATTTCTCTCCCAGTATATCTCTCCTTAAATTCGAAAATGTTAGATTCTTGGGTTTTGAGATTTTGTGATTTAATGATGTTAGGTGTGTTCAAGTAGTACAAAATCACCGAGCCTTGTTCCAATTTCCCGTTGGTTAGGTGGAAAATCTTCAAACCTTGTGAAATTTTGTATATAGCAAACCCTATATTGATTTAGTGGTGTTTATATGATATTAGATGAACTTATATGTATTGGTGGCAAATTTGTGGAGTTGGAAGCTGAATTTTCTTTTTGAAGAGATTTGGAGCTTTGGGTTTTATGGAATGGTGGTCATTTATGGCATTCCGAGCTTAGGAGAGAAATTGGCAAAATGTATAATTTTGGTTTTTCGTATATAATGTAAGGTGAAAACTTAGGCTAGTTGACAGTAGGATAAGATGAATTGGTGTATAGTGCATGTTAGTGGATATAGGACGTAAATATTAAAGTTAATGTAGTTGTTAATGAATTAAAATGAATTAGTTGGCTGGGATGAGAAGTTGTGATATGTGTATGTATATGTATTTAAAGGAAAAAGATTGATGATTTGTGGTTGAAATTGGACTGAAATTCATGAGAAATGTGTTGAATGGGTTATATAGTTTTGAATGTTGATATGTGTAGAGCTAATGGAGGTATGTGATATCGTGCGAGTATAATTTGTGTTGAAATGATTGTAGCGAAGTTGAGTTGGTGAAATTATATATATATATGGTGAATATGACATTGAATTGATAAGGAAGAATTGGAATTTGAGGTAACTAAAGGATTGATGAGTGAGGAATTGGTGTTTAATGAGTTATGATTTTGGTAAAATAGAGGTTTGAGTATTTTTGTAAAAAAATTATTTTTGGCCAAATTTCTGCGAGTCATAACTTGGCTTTCAGACCTCCAAATTACTTCAAACTTGTTTCAAATAAAAATTGGGTCCGTGAAGTTTACATCGTTCGAAGAATGGATGAAAAATGTTTTAAAACAAAAGAGTTATACCCGTCGGAAGTTTAGTGCAAAAAGTGTGAGATGGTCTAGAGTAATTGAATTGAGATTTTAATGATGAGATTAGGGATGCCCGTGTGTGGCCGGAATGGTCGAAAGGGGAAGATTTGGGTGCGATCCCGCTTGCTTGTTAACTTGAAAATATTTTCGGATTGCAAGTTAAGGACGGAAGTTCCCTCTCTTGTCGCGATGAGGATGTGGGAAAAGTGGAAAGGCACTCTCCTTCGTATATCCTCTAGGAGAAGGTGAAAAGGCACACTCCTTCGATGTGGAAAGGCACTCTCCTTCATTTATGATTCTCCTGGAGATGCGCAACCTAGAGACAAATGTCTGGGTTAGCTACCAGATGTGTCGGGTTCTGGCAAAGTAACCGACGCGTGAGCTCACGGCCAGTAGAAAAGGCATGCATCATATGCATTTGTCTGTTTACTTTGGTTTACTTTCTTGGGATTGCCTACTTGTTATTTCATGCTTAACTGCTATATGTTCTATTTGTTATATCTGTACTCTACTTGTGTTTGCTTTGTTTGCTTTGTTTGCCTGTGTTGATCTTCTGGTATTTTGGAGGGTGGTAAAGGAAGGGGAATAATTGAGGGTTTTAGTGAGAGTTGAGTTAGAATGGAGAACCTTAATTAGTGGACCACCCTGATTATGGCTTTCGTATTTGAATCCTTTAAGTTTTATAATCAAGACCGTCGGAGTTCTAGAATTATCTCTGGCTTTTCCGAGACCTTATTTATTATATATGTGGGGACCTTAACCATACTGAGAACCCCGGTTCTCATCCCATATAATATTATTTTTTCAGATGCAGGTTGAGAAGCACCACTCTGTATTCGGGAGACTCGGGTGAAGCGAAGAACTTTTGAGGCTTGGGGACATATTTTGTTTATATTTATGTATGTATATATATAGATTCTCCACCTTGTATTTTATATTTGTCCCTCTTAGAGGTTGACTCGGAGAAACAGGTTGTCATTTTCTGCTTTGCGTCATTTTGGGATTCTCTTATATATATGTATGTATATACTTATTTGCTTTGGCCGGTTCTAGCTTCGCGAGCTGAGTCAGAAGCCTTGCTATATGTATCTTTGAATTTCTTCTCTCATACTTATCGCTTACGCGAGTGATGCGATTTTTTAGTTAACGCTTTGCTTAACTTTTCTTGACAGGCTACTAGATAAAATTCCTTTCAACTATTATTATATATATATATATATATATATATATATATATATATATATATGTATGTATGTATGTATGTATGTATGTATGTATGTATGTATGTATGTATATTTACTTTTAGAGGTCGTAATACCTTGCCACCTCAGTTTTATGACTTAAGCATAAGACTCTGTGTGGTAGGGTGTTACACTATGGTATCAGAGCAGTTCATTCCCGTAGAGCCTGGGAAATGGAATGACTATGCTTCTGAGCATACTCTGACTATGTGTACATGCTATTTAGGATGTCTGCTTGACATATATAGCATAAATATTCATGAGCATTTTTGGATATTCAAAGCACTAGACTTTAGATATTAAGACTGATCACCTTAATATCAACTGTTCTGTGTGGAAAAAGCTTAAAGAGTGTCTCGTGGACACGAGTGAGGTGATACGGTTGACGATATGGTGGCTGGTGTGTGAGCAATTGTTGAAGGAATGGAGCGATAATAGAGAAATTATGATGTAGGTGGTAATGAATTTGGTGGTGGAAGATAACTAAGGATTAGAACTCGTGCAATTGGCGTGGTGGGTAATGACTTTTAGTTGGAAAGGCAAAAAATTCTGGGAGATATTTTGGTGGGAACGAGTAAAGATTTTAGTTCATAGTGGTTTATAATCAGAGTGGTGCTGCGGAAGTGGTGCACGAAATTGCAATCACACTTTTGCAATCCCGCACAACTAACCAGCAAGTGCACTGGGTCGTCCAAGTAATACCTTACGTGAGTAAGGGTCGATCCCACGGAGATTGTCGGCTTGAAGCAAGCTATGGTTATCTTGTAACTCTTAGTCAGGATATCAATAATTCTCAGGTTTAATTGTGAAAAGTAGAAGAACATGAAATAAATACTTGTTTTGCAGTAATGGAGAACAGGTTGAGGTTTTGGAGATGCTCTATCTTCTGAATCTCTGCTTGCCTACTGTCTTCTTCTTCATACACGCAAGGCTCCTTCCATGGCAAGCTGTATGTAGGGTTTCACCGTTGTCAGTGGCTACCTCCTATCCTCTCAGTGAAAATGTTCAACGCGCTCTGTCACAGCATGGCTATTCATCTGTCGATTCTCGATCATGTCGAAATAGAATCCAGTGATTCTTTTGCGTCTGTCACTAACGCCCCACAATCGTGAGTTTGAAGCTCGTCACAGCCATTCAATCCCTGAATCCTACTCAGAATACCACAGACAAGGTTTAGACCTTCCGGATTCTCAAGAATAGCCGCCAATATATTCTAGCTTATACCACAAAGATTCTGGTTAAAGAATCCAAGAGATATCCACTCAATCTAAAGTAGAACGGAGGTGGTTGTCAGGCACACGTTCATAGGTGAGAATGATGATGAGTGTCACGGATCATCACATTCATCAAGTTGAGGAACAAGTGATCTCTTAGAATGGAAGCAAGCGTAATTGAATGAAAAACAGTAGTAATTGCATTAATCCATCAAGACACAGCAGAGCTCCTCACCCCCAACCATGGGTTTTAGAGACTCATGCCGTAGAAGGTACAATATGAAACGTGTAAAGTGTCATGAGATAAAGATACAATGTTAAAAGATCCTATTTATAGTGAACTAGTAACTTAGGGTATACAGAAATGAGTAAATGACGTAAAAATCCACTTCCGGGGTCCACTTGGTGTGTGCTGGGCTGAGCATTGAAGCTTTCATGTGTAGAGACTTTTCCTGGAGTTAAACGCTAGCTTTTGTGCCAGTTTGGGCGTTTAACTCCAACTTTTGTACTAGTTCCGGCGTTAAACGCCGGGAATTCTAAAGCTGATTTGCAACATCGGGAATTCTAAAGCTGATTTTTAACGCCGGTTTGGGCCATCAAATCTCGGGCAAAGTATAGACTATTATACATTGCTGGAAAGCCCAGGATATCTACTTTCCAATGCAATTAAGAGCGCGCCAATTGGGATTCTGTAGCTCTATAAAATCCACTTCGAGTGCAGGGAGGTCAGAATCCAACAGCATCTGCAGTCCTCTTTCAGCCTCTGAATCAGATTTTTGCTCAGGTCCCTCAATTTCAGCCAGAAATTATCTGAAATCACAGAAAAATACACAAACTCATAGTAAAGCCCAGAAAAGTGAATTTTAAATAAAAACTCATAAAAACATACTAAAAACTAACTAAAATGTACTAAAAACATACTAAAAACAATGCCAAAAAGTGTATAAATTATCCGCTAATCAGGAAGCACGGTAATTTTGGTAAATCTAGAACTGTAGCGATGTGAGGAAAGAGTTTTAGGATATAAGGGTCTCTTGAGGAACTGCCTTAGGATCGAGGAGTGGAAAGTGTGTGTGATTTAGGTTATAACAAATTGAATTAGACTAAGAGACTGGAGAATGTGAATTAGTATTTGAAATAATGTTGGGAGAATGACAAAATGAATTGTAAGAGGTCGGTTGAATCTAAGGGAGCGTATACTAAGATTTGAAAGCGAATTTTCGAGGACAAAAATTTTTGTTAGGGGGTAGAATGTAAACCTTGAGTAATTAGTGAATAATTAGCTAATAAATTAATTATTAATAAAATAAATTAGAAAATAAAATTTTATAATTTAATATGATAGAAAAAATTAAAACAAAGAATTTTGACACTAACTTTAAAGAATTTGGCCCAAGATTGGGTCAAACGGGCCGAACAAGTTGAATCGGGCCTAAAATGAGCCAAAGGCCCAACCCAAGCCCACAATACATAAGAGCATCAGCTCTTCTTCTTTCCCAAGTAAGGGAAATACGCTGAAAGCAAAGGGAAAGGGGAAGAACATAAGTGAAACACCCCAAACCCTCACTCAAACTTCATTCCACCATAACTTTCGATTCAGAGCTCCGATTGACGAGCCGTCAGTGGCCACACGTTTGTCTTGGAATCCTCTATGAAACCCACTCATCAATTTGGTAAGGAATCAGTTATTTCTCTCCCAGTATCTCTCTTCTTAAATTGGAAAATGTTAGGTTATTGGGCTTTGAGATTTTGTGATTTAATGATATTAGGAGTGCTCAAGTAGTGCAAAATTACTGGACCTTGTCCCAATTCCCAGTTGGTAAGGTGAGAAATCTTTAAACCTTGTGAAATTATATATATAGCAAACCATATATTGATTTAGTGGTGTTTATATGATATTAGATGAAATTATATGTATTGGTGGCAAATTTGTAGAGTTGGAAGCTGAATTTTCTGTTTGGAGAGATTTGGAGCTTTGGGTTTTATGGAATGGTGGTCATTTGTGGCATTTCGAACTTAGGAGAGAAATCGGCCAAGCTATGGTTTTGATTTCTCGTATATAATATATAATGTAACGTGAAAACTTAGGCTAGTTGACAGTATGATAAGTTAAACTGGTGTATAGTGCATGTTAGTGGATATAGGACGTAAATATTGAAGTTAATCTGGTTGTTAATGAATTAAAATGAATTGGTTGGCTAGGATGAGAAGTTGTGATATGTGTATGTATATGTATTTAAAGGAAAAAGATTGATGATTTGTGGTTGAAATTGGACTGAAATTCATGAGAAATGTGTTCAATGTGTTATATAGTTTTGAATGTTGATATGTGTGGAGCTAATGGAGGTATGTGATATCGTGCGAGTATAATTTGTGTTGAAATGATTGTGGTGAAGTTGAGTTGGTGAAATTATTATTATTATTATTATTATTATTATTATTATTATTATTATTATTATTATTATTATATATATGGTGAATATGAAATTGAATTGATAAGGAAGTATTGGTATTTTAGGTAGCTAAAGGATTGATGAGTGAGGAATTGGTGTTTAATGAGTTATGATTTTGGTAAAATAGAGGTTTGAGTATTTTTGTCAAAAATTGATTTTTGGCCAAATTTCGGCAAGTCACAACTTGGCTTCCGGATCCCCAAATTACTTTAAACTTGTTTGAAATGAAAATTGGGTCCGTGAAGTTTACACCATTTGAAGAACGGATGAAAAATGTTTTAAAACGAAAGAGTTATGACCATCGGAAGTTTAGTGTAAAAAGTGAAGGATGGTCTGTAAGACCTCGAATTTTAAAAAGTTATTAACAAATTATTTATGATGTATTATTATATTTATTTAACATTATATTTTAGAGATTTTTATATAAAAGTTGAGTAAGCTCTTATTTATTATTTAGTGTTCTTATAGTTAAAAAATAATGAATATTTTACATGCCTTGATTTTAATATATAAATTTTTAACCTTATTTTATAAATAAAGGAGAGTTAATTTACTTATCTCTAATTTTTACTAAATTGGTATTTAACTAAAAAAATTATTTAAAGATTATTAATTAGAAGGTATTTTTAAAGATAGATACTTTATATTGAATTTGATTTTTATTATTATCCTACTTTTTATTTATTTCAAAAAAAATTATTATTATACAGCACAAATCCTAATTTACCTTTACTAACCTAAACCCTTACCTAAACTAACACACACACACACGGTACCCTACCCCCCTTCACCGTCGGTCACACACACTCAACACACAGAAATTGAACCTAACCTAGAAGCAGCTAAGAAAGAAAAGAAGAAAGAAAGGGGAAGAGAGGAGGGGGGATCCGTGAGAGGGAGAGCGCCAGGTAAGAGGGAGGAGCTGTCGCACCACCGCCGCGCTGCTCAGGACGCCACCTCGCCACCGTGACCAGTCACCGTCGCGCCGTCGTGCTGCACAGAGGAGGGAGAAAGTGCGAAGAACAGAGGGAAGAGAGACGAAGAACGCGTGCCAGGGAGCTCAGTTGCGAGGAGAGGAGACGTGTGGCTGACCCGTCGTCGCCGGTCCATCTAGCTCGACCAGCTGCCGTCGTCATCTCTGTCCCAAACCATCGCCAGATCCGCCGCTGTCACCGGGAAAGGGAGCTGATGCAAGGAGAGCCGCGTGTGAAGGAGAGAGAGAGAGAGATCAGAGACTGAACTGGTTCTCCTCACCGCTGATCTGTCCAGCCGCCGTCGTACCCTCCGTCGTCGCCGCCGGTGATGGGTGGCCGAGCTTTCGCCGCCGAGAAATGCCACCTCCATTACCTACGACCACCATCGGTAAGGGTTTGAGTATTGGATTTTGTTTCTTTCAAGTTTTGGAAACGTTAAAAATATTGCTTGTTATTTTCAGTTGCTGTCGCCGTAAACCGGTTGCCGCTGTCGCGTGAGGTGGCTTTTGAGGCCGCCAAACCAGTTCAAATTTTGCCGCTATCTCAGTTTCGTATTGGAGTAAATATTTCTGTTTTGGAGACCCCGCGTTAGTGTTTCGTTACATGTATTAAAGTATTTGCGTTATTGATATTTTTAAGGATTAGAAATCGAGTGTTGCATGTCGCGATTGAGGCTGTTCTGCTATTGAGAAAGCAAGCGGAGCTGAGATTTCGGTTGCGGTTGAATTCAGGCTGAGCGAAAAGGGTTTAGTTGACACGTTTGGGGTTATATGTTTTGACTTATCGAGGTAGGGGAGCTTTTCTTAAACTTGTTTTACTTTTCAGAGTTGTTATAAATCGATATTAATGTGTAAAATACATTTTTTGTGATTTCATGAGTCTTATGAATTAAATTGAGTTGTTTTGGCTGAATGAGATTATTAGTTTGATTGATTGACTGATCGATTGGGAAAGTTGGATATTATGATTAGTTGATTGATGTTGTTAAAGTGGTTTTCCTTGAATTATTGGAGGAGATTTATTATTGGCATTTAGTTTAATTTTGGAAATGGTTTGAATTTAGAAAAGACTTAATATTAAAATTTGATTTGATATTAAACCCGATTGATATTGGAATTTGATTTTAAAATAAATTTGGAAAGGACTTGATATTTGAAAACGGTTTATTTATTGAAAATGATTTGCTATTTTGGAAGTAATTCGAAAAGGGTTTGAGGAATGGTTCGGTTTGAAACTGTTTGAGAAGACCGAGACTTCTTAATTGTTGATTGATGTTGTTGGTTGAAGTTGGGTTAAATTGCGATTTATAGGATTGGTTGATTGAATTCTGGATTTTGTAACTTCCTTGGATTGAGTATTGTTGTGATAATGGTTATTGGAAGTGATTTGACTGATTAGCAGGCATTTGGTTTGGTTTTGTTGGGACCCGAAAAGGGTGGCAGTATTCGAGTTTTAGAGGAGATGTTGTCGAAATTTTGTAAAATTGGAAGTTTTATTTGAAGTAATTGATTAAAAAGATTTGTTTTTAAACATTATATGTTTTAAGATTTAATTATTTATCAAAGAAATAATTATGTTTTGAATTGGGATTGTTAATGGATGGAATGGAAAGAAGGATGATGAGAATTTTCTTTAAGATATAGTTTTTGAATGAATTTGGAAAAGGGATTTGGATTGATGAATGATGATGATGTTGAAAATGATGAGAATGTTGAGATATGGATTGAGAATGTTGAAATATGATCTTTGAATTATTCATTTGGCTTATGAATTTGAATTATCTGAGATACGAGGTTCCCTGGATAAAGTACCGTGGCTTGCCACCACGTGTACCAGGTTGAAAACTCGATACTCTGTTGACCCTACGACGTAAGTGTGACCGGGCACTATATAAATTCCCGGGAATGTTACCCCATTGAGCAATATTGATTATTTGAGAAAAAAACCTATGCATAGACTCTTAGGGATGCACGTCGGGGGACAATCTAAGGACAATTCAGACTTGTCGAGTTGGCTGGATAATCGACAGATAAGCCTCATCAGGCATAGGACAAGCATGCATCATATGCATTTGTATGCTTTGTTTGAGTTTGAACTTATTTTGGTTTGCCTAATTGCTAAACTGTTCTTAACTGCTACTTGAACTATTTGCTATAACTGCTACCTACTTGTGCTTTCCTTGTCTGTCTTGCTTGTGTTTGTCCTGGCGTGCTACATTTGAGAATGAACTTTGATGCTGAATTAATGATTGTGTGGTTTGATTGCGTGGTTGATTTCTGATTGAGATTTTCTTATAAGAAAGGAAAGGTTTCGAATTTCTGAAAGATTAAACATTGTTTTCTTTGAAAAGGTTTTGAACAATTTCCTATTGGTTTTTAAAAGATTCATAAGGCAATGATAATCACTGAGCTTGGAAACAGTTTTCTTATTAAATATCTTCTTATGACAACTTTGAAACTCCGTGGTGAGACCGTGTGGTTAGGTTCTCACCCCCCTACAGCTTTATCTTTTCAAGAATCGGATGAAAAAGCATTAAGAAGAGTTATACTGCGTTTGGTTTATAAGTTGTTGTATTAGATTATTTTCTTCCCTCGTCTTTGTTATTACAAGTTTGTAAGAGGGATATGAATTGTATGTTTTATATGTATATTATATTATGAGTTATTATGTATGGAGTCTTGTATATGAATCTATGCCTGTTTGTATCTTTCTTAAGATAAAGTGTTTATTTTCGGTTTTCAAAGAAATCAGCGATACTGTGTCGAGTCACAGGCTCCTATTTTAATATTTAGTATATAAGTAGTCGTAATACTTCTTGCTATCAGAGTAGCACAACCGGAAGCGTGACATTTTGGTAGTGAGGGTGTTACATGGTCTAGAGTAATTGAATTGAGATGTTAATGATGAGATTAGGGATGCCTGTGTGTGGCCGGAATGGTCGAGAAGGCAAGATTTGGGTGCGATCCCGCTTGCTCGTTAACTTGAAAATATTTTCGGATGGCAAGTTGAGGACGGAAGTTCCCTCTCTTTTCGTGATGAGGGTGTGGAAAAAGTGGAAAGGCACTCTCCTTCGTATTGTTTCTCCCACATTCTTCTCTGGTTGCAAAGTGAAAAGGCACACTCCTTCGATCTGGAAATGCACTATCCTTCGTTTATGATCCTCCTAGAGATGCGCAACCTAGAGACAAATATCTGGGTTAGCTACCAGATGTGTCGGGTTCTGGCAAAGTAACCGACGCACGAGCTCACGGCCAGTAGGAAAGGCATGCATCATATGCATTTGTCTGTTTGCTTTGGTTTACTTTCTTGGGATTGCCTACTTGTTATTTCATGCTTAACTGCTATATGTTCTATTTGCTGTATTTGTATTCTACTTGTGTTTGCTTTGTTTGTTTTGTTTGCCTGTATTGATCTTCTGGTATTTTGGAGGGTGGTAAAGGAAGGGGAATAATTGAGGGTTTTAGTGAGAGTTGAGTTAGAATGGAGAACCTTAGTAGACCACCCTGATTATGGCTTTTGTATTTGAATCCTTTAAGTTTTATAATCAAGACCGTCATAGTTCTAGGATTGCCTCTGGCTTTTCTGAGACCTTATTTATCATATATGTGGCCACCTTAACCATACTGAGAACCCTGGTTCTCATCCCATACAATATTATTATTTTTCAGATGTGGTTGAGAAGCACCACTCTGTATTCTGGAGACCCGGGTGAAGCAAAGAACTCTTGGGGCTCGAGGATGTATTTTGTTTATATTTATGTATGTATATAGATTCTCCACCTTGTATTTTATGTTTGTCCCTCTTAGAGGTTGACTCGGAGAAGCAGGTTGTCATTTTCTTCTTTGGGTCATTTTGGGATTCTCTTATATATGTATGTATATACTTATTTGCTTTAGCCAGTTCTAGCTTCACGAGCCGAGTCAGAAGCCTTACTATATGTATCTTTGGATTTCTTCTCTCATACTTATCGCTTACGCGAATGATGCGATTTTCTAGTTAACGCTTTGCTTAACTTTTCTTCACAGGCTTCTAAATAAAATTCCTTTCAACTATTATTATTATTATTATTACTATTATTATTATTATTATTATTATTATTATTATTATTATTATTATTATTAATATATATATATATATATATATATATATATATATATATATTACTTTTAGAAGTTGTAATACATTGCCACTTAAGTTTTATGACTTAAACATAAGACTCTGTGTGGTATGGTGTTACACATTTCAGTGTCACAGGCTTGAAGAATCAGTGTGAAGCTGCGGATGAATAGTAAATTCTGTTTTTTGAACCTAATTGCCTTCATAGAGTCCCTTCGCTCTTGTTTTTTAATATTTTATTTTATATAGAAGGGTACGTATTGTATATGAGTTTCATTTGTTTTTACTTGTGTAATATTTATTATTATTAGTATCTATGTGATTATTATTACTTGTCGATCTTTGATATATGAATTTAAAGAATGAAAGCAAAATTTTTTTTGGAGTTTTCTTAAAACTGAAATGCGACATCGATATAAAGGCTTAATATTAAATAGATAATAAAAGAAAATAGGACAGTAATACTTTATTTTTAGTACGATCATGACGTGTTAGGAGTTGAGTCGTTACATCATGCATGTGAGAGTCTACCATGAAAACCTGGCAGAGCAGAGCTTATGCATCGTCATGATTGAAGAAGAAGAGACCCTGAGCACATGCACTGGCATATCCTTGATTTCCTCTTATCCTAAATTAATTCAGAAAATTTGACAGCATGTTATGGAGTAACTGGAAGAGAGCTTCTTCTTTTTTACCAGAGAAAAAGAAGAAGAGAGAGGAGATGAAGAACACTATAACTTTAGAGAAGATGAAATTTTTTGTTTTGTTTTCTAAATTATTTAAAATTTAAAAGTATAAAATTAAAGTTAGTTGAATCTTAAAATTTAATTAATTCAAAAAGTAGTTTTTGTTTGACATAAAAAAGATATTCATGTCTTTATGTAAAATTAAATAGTAAAATATTTTTTATTTTTATTAAATTATAAGAATATTTTAATAAAAATAATGATATGACATATATTTTAAAAAAAATAAAAATGCTAACGTGAATAATATAATCCACATGTCATTTTTATTTGTCCTCAATTTCATTATATTGACATATATTAATTTGTCATTGTATCAAAACAAACACCTATATTAAATAGAATTTGCTTGCTACAAAAGCATAAAAAGTTACGTATATTAATTAGGTAATGAAAATTAATATATTCTTATATTAAATAGTAATATGTTTACATCATAAAAAATATAATGGAACATATTTAAAGATGATAATGAGTAGTTGCAGGACACATATTGCTCCTCCGCCTTCATTTCCATTTAAAAATATATTCACATTTTTGCGTTATTTTTATCACGTGTCTTGATACGTTCGTATTATTAGTAATTTTTTGTGCATTTTTTTCATATTTTTTTAGAGATAATTATAATTTTTCTCATCTAAACCGATTGATTTGAAGTATTTTTTATTGCTAATATATTTTCTAATTAAATACTTTTAAAAAAATACAAGTAAAGAGAAGAAAATCAAAGAACAAAGAAAGCACCATTCAAAGACAAACAAAGAAAGTGGCGTGCAACACCAAGAACATGACGTTTAACGCCATGAAACCATGCAGAGAGGCCGGCGTGCAACCCCACAACAGGGCGTGCAACACCTTCGATGATCCACAAGTTGGCGTACCCGCCACCAAAGACGTGCAATGCCCTCCAAGCTAAAAAAAGCTAGCGTGCAACGTCCCCCAAATCAAAGCAAGCTGGCATACAACGTCGCCATCAACGGCGTGCAACGCCTTTGAGAGCTGATAAGTTGGCGTGTAACGCCACTTCAATGGCGTGCAATGACTTCAAGTCCTGAGAAGCTTTGTAAGAATTGGCATGTCATGCCAAGCCCAGGCTTGCAACATCTTCAAGCTCTGAGAAACTATGTAGAGTTGGCGTGCCATGCCAATCCCAGACATGCAACGCCTTCAAGCGCACAATAAGTTGGTACCATGCTACAAGCCCAAGTACAACGTCAATCAAGACCTACTTTTCCAGAGATGCAAATTAGCTCAAGGTTATGGAAGATTCTGGTAAGATAGAATTTGATTTGAATTAGTTTTAATTAGGATATGAATTATTGTTATTAATTATCTTATTCTCCTTACAAGATATGATAAAGATTTACAAGAGAACATTAGGATATAAATAAGTGAACATTGTTTACAAGAGTGGTAGTTTGAATCCTAATCGAATCTTTTCAACATTATTTTTATCTTTCTCCATGAATAACTAATTCTTCTTGTTAAGGGTTAGAAATTTTGTTTACTTTTTGTATGAATTATTAATCTAAGTGTTTTATTTTATTTTAAAGTTATGCATTAACTTATTTTCAAGATTGAGTTTTCGTTTTCTATTCTTTAAAAGTTAGAAGTATTAGAAAATATTCTAATTCTATTTTAAATTCTGTTATTTAATATTTGTGAACACTAATTTTCGCTCATCATGTCTCCATTTGATTCTTCTTGTGGGAATGGTGGATAGCTACAAATATCTATAGATATTACCTTTTAAAAAAATTAATATAAAAAATAATATAATCCAATACAATTTACCTTAATCTAACATAATATCAGTAAGAGGCAAAGACTAGTGTTTGGGAAAGGAAAACAATGACCCTCAAATTAAAAATTTTAATGTATAAAGGTCATTAATTTTTATATTAGTCCCTTTTAATTTTAATTCTTTTAGAATTATATTTTTATATTAACCTCTCTTAAGAATTACTCTAACTCCATCTCTAATATCTGTGTTAATTATATACCTGTTCAAGAATAAATTGTTGGTATATTAATTAAACATATATCTTTTACCTCTATTTAGCAGATTCAAAAGCAAACTTAGAGTGATCTATAATCACCTCCTAAGTTTGAGGGAGATATTAAGAATAATAAGGTTGTTAGCTTGTGGTTAGTTAGTTAATAGTTTTTTGTCCTGGTTTGTTATATTTCCTCTCTCATTCTTGAGGTTATTCTTTCTCTCTTGGTTTAGCTCTTATATGTAAGGATGTAATAACTTTAATGGAGGTTTATGATTCAATAACAAACGCAATTATAGCTTTCTTGATTTACAAGTTATCTTCCTCTGCTTCCTCTCCTTCACTGGATTGCTCTTTTGCTGCTTTTGCAATTTTGTGCATCATCATCATTGTTCTATTAGAAAGCTTTCTTACATAAGCTAAGGGTAATACAAATAGATAAGATTCACAACAGAACACTACTTAAAAAGGGGGAATTTAACAAAATATAACTATCTAACAGAAACAGCATAATAAAATTCGTTTTTAAGGCCAATACTTTTTATCAATATTAACCAACATTTTAATCAACATCTTATTTTTATACTATTATAATTTAAAATTTAACTTTTAATATTTCGAATTGATAAAATATTAGTTAAAAATAATGTTTTATGAGTCATGTAACATTGCTCCGTTGACAATAAGAAATCCCCATTCTTTTTAAACTTTTAAAATGCAATAAAAATTAAAGGCAACTAGATCACCCAATCATATAAGTGCAAGCGTGTGTGTGAAATACACAATTAATTTATTTATGATATAACTGTATGGAGTAATGCTACATGTACACTAAAATTAGCTACCAATATAAAATATATGTTAGAATACAAATATACATTAAAAATGAATTAAGCCACACATATATTTATACACAAATACATTAATAACTAATTTTAATAGCTAATTTTGATGTATAAATAGAATTTTTGAACCGGATATAATAATTGTATGTAGCTTGCATTGGGTGCACTGGAAATGAAAAATAAACACATAATAAAAGTTATTCGCAACTAACCGAGTTTGTTAGCGCCTATTCTACTTAAGTTTAACCAATCAAACAGCATACAATATCATGAACCACAAACCAATAATAATGTATATAGTTTCTATTTAATTATTCTAATGAAAAACAGAGTTTGTCGTACTATGCAATGCATGTAAGGCCAGATATTTTGTGGTTTATGATTCCGGGTCGGGCTTCGCTATGTTGAGATCAGGAATTGAGGTTCTCATCATCAATGATGTGTTATTCCAACTAGGCATCATCATCCCCTGCCTCTCATGATTTTGAGGATGTTGGGTGGTGCTATCCACTTGCCTTCTTGCTGTTTCAACTCCATTTAGACCTGCTTCAAAGAACCAAAATAAAACAAAGGATTTAGGATTTAGTGACCACCAGAAAAAAGCGAATGACAATTTTGAAATTAAACTTGAGATACTAATAGAGAAAAAAAAAATGAATGAATTAAACAAATGACTAAAAGCTCAACTTGGCTCCTATTTATTTTCATAAAAGATAAGGTGATTTTTTATCAAAATAAAAAAGGGGACTATGTATCTTTTAATATTATTATTTTAAGATAATATAAATTTTTCGTTCAAAAAACTGTCATATAATAACAAATATTAATCTTGTAAGAGATTTTATTTATAATCTGCGAGAGTTTTAAACTTCAATAAACGATAAAAAATTAACTATCACTACTAGTACCATGATTTTATCTATCCTCATCAATATAATTTTTATTTCTAATATTTTTATTGTATAATTATATATTATCACCATTGTTATTTCTATCATAAAATATAAGTTAAATCAAACTACAAACATAGCTAGGATTAAGATTAGAATTACGGTCGATAATAATTCTTCTAGTCTTACATTGCTATTAATTTTTTTTATTCATTCCAAACTTTGATTGTTATAAATATTACAAAATATGTCTTTAATCCTTCAAATAAAATAGAAGAAATATTATAATGATGAGAGAATAATTAGAATCAATTTATATTTATATAACATATTTATATATTAATTGTAGGATTTTATGTTTTTATTATTTTAATTCTTCTAGCACCTACTTATATATATCCCTTGTCCTTGTATATTGTACTTTTTTATATAACCAATCTTTTATATTACTTTCTTGTTTCTAACATGGTATCAAGAGTATAGGTTCTTTTTTTTTTCATGTAAATTTGTTTATAGTCCCTTTGTTTCTTCTCCTCCAATAGTGTTCTTTAGTCTCGTTTTTCGATTCTTTCTCGACGCTTTGTTTCGTCATAACCGTTACCGCCGTGTTTGTCTCGTCGTCCTGATTCCAACACATCCAGATTCGCCGTCATCTGCCGTCGAACGCACCACCACATGACGCTGTCGCGGCCAGTATTCTTCACCTTCCAGATTCATCCTGCGCCGTCAGATTGAGCTCTGCAATCAACGGCCCAACGCTCTCCACGTGTCGCCTGTCATTTGCTCCGCACTGACCCAACAACGCCCGCACCTGGACTCAACTCAATCCGACTATTGACCCATGTTCCAACTCACTCGCCAATGTGTCCTCTCCCTCCACTCAGACGTTGCCATGTGGCATCTATCTGCTGATGTGGCTGTTGACGTGGCGCTGACGTGGCAGACAGTGGGACCCTCCCTAAGATTTTTTGGTGAGCTCTTTTCGATTCTGCACTCTGTTTTCTCATTTTTTGCTCCGAAATTGTAGTTTTCTCTACTCTCTTTGATCTTTGTATCTACTATTATGGAAAAGTCAGATGCTTTGCTACCACAGACAGAAAGGTAAATTCTGTCAAAATTGTACCCGTTCTAGACACCTTTTTTCAGACTGTCCTTCTATTCAATGTTGCACATGCCACCAGAAAGGTCACATTAACTACCATTGTTCACAGCTGTTCTGCCATTATTGCAAGTTCTCGGGACATTTGATTACTACCTGTCCTACTCGCTCACCACGTCTTGATCAACTCAAGTATCATTCTCGTCCCAACTTCTCCAAAATTGTGCATGCTACTGCTATTGCTGCTACTACTGAATCTATCTCATCTGCTCCTTTTAACCTGTCTCTTGTCTCTCTATCTGATATTGCATATCTTATTTCCTTTTCTGGTAATACTCCTGCTGCTTTTTCAACTCGTCCAGGTAATTCTAAATGGTATTTTGATTCCGGTTGCTTTAATCACATGTCTCCTTTGCATCATCTTTTTTCGTCTTTGTCTACCACTACAAATTCACCTTCTGTCCATACTGCTAATGGTTCCCTCTTGCACGCGACACACAACGGTTCTATTTCTCAGCCAACTCTCACTCTCCCTGATACTTATTATATTCCCAAATTGAACTTTAATCTTCTTTCTGTTGGTCAACTTGTTGATCTCAATTTTGATGTTAATTTCTCCATTTTCTGGTTGTCGTGTACAGGATCGTCGGACAGGACAAATCACCGGGATTGGACGTAAGGTTGGAAGGTTGTTTGAACTTGAAAATCTTCATATTCCTCCTAAGACAAATCTCTGTGCTGCTTATTCTCCATCTACCCTTCACTTGTGGTATCACCGTCTTGCCCTCATCTCCTTCGAAAAATTGCGTTCTCTTGTGTCTTAGAGTGTTTTGGGTCAGGTTGATAATGAGTCTTTTGGTTGCATTTCTTATCAAACTGCCAAACAACCTGCTTTATCTTTTTCCAATAATTCATCTCTTGCTTGCTCTTTCTTTTAATCTTATCTACTCTGGTGTTTGGGGCCCCGCTTCTATCACTTCTATAGGAAGGGCTCGGTATTTTATCATTTTCATTGATGATTATTCTCGTTTTACTTAGGTTTATTTGATAACTAATCGCCGTGAGCTACCTCATATTTATATTACTTTTGCCACCATGATTAAAACTCAGTTTTCCAAGGTCATTAAATTTGTTTGACGCGATAATACTATAGAATACCGTGGCTCCAAACTTTTAAACTTTCTTGCAGAGTAGGGTACTTTGTCTGAGTTTTCTTGCCCTGGTACATCTCAACAAAATGGCCGAGCTAAACGCAAACACCGTGACATTCTTGACTCTGTTCGTGCAATGCTTATTTCCTCTTCGTGTCCTGAGCGTACTTGGGGTGAAGATGTTCTTACTGCTATTCATGTTATCAATAAACTTTCTTCTTCTATCCTTGGTAACATTACTCCCTTTGAGCGTCTTTATCATACCTCTCCAGGTTATAGTTCTCTTCGAGTTTTTGGTTGTGTCTGTTTTGTTCTTCTTCAGCCTCATGAACATAGTAAAACTGAACACAAGGGTTATCGTTGCTGGGATCCTCTCTCTAGACATATTCGTATATCTCGTCATGTTGTATTCTAGGAGCATCACATATTTTCTAAGTTCTCCTCATTTGAGTCCATTCCTCCTACTCAGTCACCATTTTTTACTAACCCCAATGTTGATCTTTTTCCTAGTGATGATTCTACATGTTCTATCTCAAGTCAACCTCTACAGTCTCCTACTCTTCTGCCTTCTCCATCTCCCGATGATTTCAGATCAGACGATGATCCTGCTCCTACTGTCATGCCTCCTCCTTTCACTCGTTCTTTTAGGGTAAGAAATTTACCTCCTCATCTTCTTGATTATCATTATTTTTCTATTATTCCTCATCACCATGAACCTAAGTCATTCAGAGAAGCCTCCACAAATCCAAGTTAGCAGCAAGCAATGCAGGAAGAAATTTAAGCACTTGAAAAAGTACACACTTGGGACTTGGTTGATCCTTCCTCTGATCAGGACATTGTAGGTAGTAGATGGGTATACAAGATCAAGACTCGCTCTGATGGTTCTATTGACTGTTATAAGGCACGATTAGTTGCTCAAAGTTGTACGCAAGAGTATGGTATTGATTATGAAGAGACTTTTGCTCCTATTGCTCGTCTCACATCTGTTCGAGCTTTCCTGGCCATTGCTGCAGTCAAAAAAAGTCTCTTAGTCAGATAAATGTGAAGAATACTTTTTTATGGGGATTTGAAAAAGAAGGTCTATATGAAACCTCTTCCGGGTTATCCTTGTCCTTTTAGCAAAGTTTGTCTCCTTCACAAGGCACTTTATAGTCTTAAGCAAGTCCCTCGTGAATGGTTTGACAAGTTCAGCACCACTATGTGCAATCATGGTTTCACTTGCAGTTCTAATGAGAATACTCTCTTTACTCATAAAAGTGAACGTGGAGTTGTTCTTCTACTTTTATATGTTGATGACATGATCATTATTGGAGATGATGTTGATGGTATCTCTGATCTCAAGCCTCCCTTTACTATATTTTTGAGATGAAAGATCTTGGTTCTCTCAATTTTTTTTCTTGGTTTAGAGGTCATATCCACAGATGACGGCATCTATCTCACTTAGGCTATGTATGCTTAAGATATTATTGCTCGCGCCGGGATTATAGATAGTCGTACTGAGTCAACTCCCCTTGAGCCTAATATTCGATTTATCCCTATGGATGGAACTGTTTTGGATAATCCTACTCTTTATCGACAGTTAGTTGGAGGACTCGTCTACTAACTGTCTCCCGACCAGACATTGCCTATTTGGTTCATGTTCTTAGCCAGTTCTTGTCAGCTACTCGTACTACTCACTATGCGGCAGTTATTCACATTTTTCGCTACATCAAAGGCACCCTATTTTATGACTTTTATTTTTCTGCCTATTCATCTTTATCCCTTCAAGCATACTCAGATGCTGATTGGGCTGGTGATCCCACTGATGGTCATTCAACTACTGGTTATTGTTTGTTTCTTGGCGATTCTCTCATTTCATGGCGAGCTAAGAAGCAAACGTTCACTGCTCGATCAAGCACAGAAGCTGAATACCATGCTTTTGCTAACACTACTGTTGAGGTTGTCTCGATTCGTTGGCTTCTCAAAGACTTGGGTGCTCCTCAGTTGTTTCCGACTGATGTTTTTTGTGACAATCGCAGTGCTATTCAGATTGCCCGTAATGATGTGTTTCATGAACACACTAAACACATTGAGATTGATTGTCACTTTGTTCGGCAACGTATCGTTATTGATGTTGTTTGTCTCATTGCTGTTGGAACACTAGATTAGACTGCTGATATCTTTACGTTGACTCATCATCCGACTCGTTTTCAAACTCTGGTATTCAAACTCAAGATGGTATCCTTAACCCCCACTTAAAATTGAGGGGGATGTTAGAGAATAATTAAAATCAATTTAGATCAATTAGTATCATTTATATTTATATAACATATCTGTATATTAATTGTAGAATTCTATGTTTTTATTACTCTAATTCTTCTAGCACCTACCTATATATACCTCTTGTACATTATACTTTTTCACACAACCTGAATAATACACTCTTTTAAATTACTCTTTTGTTTTTAACAATAATATTAGATATTTTTTAATTTTCTTTGAACACCACATAAAATTAAGTTTAAATGAGAAAGAAGAAAACAAATTACTAAAAAAGAAAAATCAAAATTGATGAAGTGAACATTACAAGAGACGTTTTGTGAAATTATAAGTATGTAATATTATAGCATTAACAAAGAATCACATGGAAAAATTCTAACCTTGAATTGAATCGTTGCGAATGAATGGTCCAAAGCCAGATGAAGGGAACAATACCCTTGCCTGCTTTGCTTCATCTGCTAATTTCAATTGCAGTCCTCTCAGCCTCTCAACTTCCCCTTTGTTCTTTTCAATCAAAGCTGGAATTGAAACAATCATTTTTAACTTATATATATTTGTGCTTTAGAGACTAACATATATTTGCATTTTTAAATTTATTATATAGAAATCATTCATAATATCTCTAAAAATTATTTTTAAATTATATATATATATATATATATATATATATATATATATATATATAAGAAAACCAGAAGGGGTGAGATATGCCACCTTCTTGAATTAATCTTTGCTTTTCACAAGTTGCCATGAGTAGTTTCAGTTTATGCTGCTCCATTCTCAATGTGTTGACTTGACTTTGTTCAGATTCAATTTGTGATAGAATGACCGCTATCTGCTCCTGATGAAAAGTAAAGTAAATAAATGAGTTCATAAATTAGCTTTTTATTTTTAGTATAGTGATTCAAGTGGTATTTTTTAGTAATGTGAATACTTGATTTTTTTTTTTGGTGTGAAAACTATAAATTTGTGGTTTTTAATTTTTTTTCACAAAACTAATTAGATAAAAACTTTAGTCCCCATAAATTTGTGGTTTATCTTTTTTTAAAAAAAAAATAGCCCACATAAATTTGAGGTTTAAATTTTGCTATTATTCCAAATCGAATTTTAAGTTTTGTTTCTAAAACAAAGTTGAGCTTTGGATGTGAGAATTTTTATTAAATTTTTTTTTATATTCATAAAAAACACATTATTTTTCTATAATTGAGCATAACACATTCTAAATTTTCATAACTAAAAAAATTAACCTCACAAATTTATTCCAAATATAAAAATAAAAACACAAACTAATTAAAATAATAAGATAAATTTTTTAAAGAAATATGATATCAATGTTTTATGACCAGTAAATATTATTACTTTATACTAGTATTTAATTTATAATAATTTATACTTAAATTTACAAAAATTTACATACAAAAATACATAATTTTTATATATTTATTGTATCAATATTTATTAGAATTTATATTTAAAAATTAGTAAAATTTATTTATTAAAAATAATTTGATATTTGTATGAATCAAATACAGGCTAAAATCGTTAAAAATAATTTATTTCTAAGAGTTTCTATATGCAAAACTACACTCATAATATGAAACGTTTATGTATCTGTTTTTTATTATTATTCACATTCCACCAAAATCTCGTTTAAAAAAAACTACTATGTTTAAAACCAAGACTTAATAAGAAAGCGTTTGTTTTAATGTATTGAAAAATTGGTACTAAAATTGAGATTTAATATTATGTTTGTTGACTCAAAAATTGATATTAAAATTTTAGTTTCTGTTTCTAAAATATTAATATTTCAGTATTTTTAAAAAGTGGAGACACATGAAACTAAAATTTTTGGAATCAAAACTTAAATTTTAATAACATTTTATACCTAAAATACCTCAATTTCAATTAATTAATTCCAACTTTACTCTTTGTATAAATTAAATTAGAATTTTATTTTTATCCACAAACCTGAGAAAAACTTTATCAGAGCGAATAAATGAATACGTTGCTTTAAAACATCTAGGGTAAAACACCTCAGTAAACCAAATGCACATCAATTTCACCTGAATGTTCCAAACTAGAAAATGCAACCTCAAAGTCTCAAAAAGATTTTTATATAAATCGAATTGATTAAATTTGATTTAATAAAACACTTAATAAATCGAATCCAATAAATTCGAATTAGATGAAGAACGTTAATCGAATGAAAATCAAGTGAATTCGAATTAAGTGCATGGTTAAAATGCTAATAAATCGAAGGGATTGGCTTCGATTTACATGTTTGCTTCGTCTCCTGTAGTTCGAATCTAATGGATTCTATTTGCGTGAATTTTGGGTATAAAGTTTTTGTTTTGAAAAATAATTTATTAAATTAATTTTTAAAAGATAATTTTTAAATAAACTTTTAGCATTTAAAAAGTTATTATTATTATTATTATTATTATCAATTTTTTATTTATTTTATCTAAAAAGGTCAACAATTCATACATAATAATCTTATTATTGAGAGTACCTAAAAAGAGTACTAAAATATGATGAGATTTTTTTAATACTCTTTTTAGGTACTCTCAATAATAAAATTATTGTGTATGAATTGTTAACCTTTTTTTGGACAAAGTAAATAAAAAACTTGATTATATATAATAATAATAATAATAATAATAATAATAATAATAATAATAATAAGATTATTGAGAATACTTGGGAAGAGTACTAAAAAAATATGCTAAGTGAATAAGTCTATAATAAAGTGGGTATAATATATTTTTATTTTTTTTATAAAAATATTTCTGCAAGTTATTAATTTATTTTTATTAAAATTAAAAATTTAATATAACTTTATATATTAATAAATATATAAATTTATTTAATTTTTATATATTTATATTTATTATAATATTTTTAAAATTAAAAAATTATTATTAAATATAAATATTATTAGTTGTACTTATTAAAAATTATTTATAGTTTAATTTATCAAAAATATCTCCTTTAAAAGTTTATTTAAAAATTATCTTTTAAAAACTAATTTAATAAATTGTTTTTTAAAACAAAAACTTTATAACCAAAGCCCACACAAATCGAATCTATTAGATTCAAATTATGAGAAACGAAATAAACATGTAAATCGAAACCAATCCATTCAATTTATTAACATTTTAACCATGCACTTAATTCGAATCCACTTATTCGATTTTCTTTCAATTAACGTTTTTCATCTAATAAATTCCCACTCTCTTCTCTGATATTGATGCCACCTCAAAACCTATATTCTCAGAAGCTTTCCTCTTCGCCCTGCCATTTACTGGTCTCGTGGATCAACATATAGGTGGCTCCAGCACAGGACTCGTTGATGGCAATACGGCCGCACAAGTACTCCATTTACTACGTGTTTCATTAAATCGAATTTAATCAATTTGATTTATATAAAAATGTGTTTTGCGACTTTGACGTTGATATTCAAATAATATTGATGTGTATTTGGTTTATTGAGGTGTTTTGCCCAAACATTTAACTAATGTTCAGTTATAGTGTTTAATGGGCAAACCACAACAAACTAATTTTATTCTTAATAATGATGAAAAATGAAGAACCCAAATCAAATGGTTCCTGCAAAAAATTTTGCATGAAAAGGAATTAAAATGTAACTGGTTAAAAATTTTGCATGAAAAATGTCAAACAATATAACTGATTAAAAATTTTGTATGAAAAAGAATTAAAATGTGTATAGAAGATGGTTGTAAAAGAAAATTTTGAAAAGATACATGGGTGGGAGAAATGTGCTTGAAAGAAAAATTTTCCAAAGTTGTCGCAATCTCTTCAAATAAAGTCTACGTAATAGTAAATTGTGATTTTGGGATGGTTATCCTGGCGTTGGAATTTTCAATGGCAGAAAAATTCTTTGGACTGGAAACATAAACTTTGTGAAGAATTACATTATCAGAGTATTTAGGATGAAGCAGTTTGGTCTTTTACTGAAGATGGTAGCTTCTCAATCTCTAATTGCTTTTTGGTCCACTTTGCCAAGTTTGGGAACCGATTGGAATGACTTCTTTCAACATATTTTCTTTAGAAACTCTTTCTTTTGCTTGAGCAACTTTCTCTTCAACAATTTCTTGTAATTCTTCCTCGTCTTTCACATCTTCGACCTCAATGATATCTTCGACCTCGTCTTTCACTCCTTGTGACTTTCCTTTTATAGTGTGGTGTCGGACCTCATTTCTGATCAACGCGGTAAGTAAAAAAAATCTAGGA
This sequence comes from Arachis hypogaea, assembly GCF_003086295.3. Classification (NCBI taxonomy): domain Eukaryota; kingdom Viridiplantae; phylum Streptophyta; class Magnoliopsida; order Fabales; family Fabaceae; genus Arachis; species Arachis hypogaea. The sequence continues at coordinate 22,174,635 of NC_092042.1, forward strand.
CTGTCTGAATCGAAACATATTTTTGATAATATTTGGAGGAAACAGTACCTCCAAGAGTTGAAATTATTACTTGGACAACAATCTTTAAAAGATTGAATATAAAAAAAACATTAACTAGACCGAATATTATAAGTCAAAATGAAGCGAAATGCATATTTTGTAGGCTGACCATGAAGGATGAGAATCATCTCTTTATACACTGTAAATTTGTGGAATTGATGTGGGCAAAGACAATGCATCTTAAAAATATTTGTTGGGTGAAACCGAAAAGGTTTAAAAACTTTTTTTGACTCTTGATGCAACCAAAAAGTAGTAAATCATACAAGAAAACAGTGGATCAATCTATAATTCGCTATTATTTGGTCTACATGGAAGGCAGAAAACAAAAAAAATTTGAAAATAAAAAAAATCAAGAGTGAAGAAATTTGGGATGAAATTACATTTCATTGGTCAGAATGGGTAAAGATCAACATAGAAGGACCTCAATGAAAAGTCAGTGTGAAAAGAAGTTGTTTGAGAGAAGACTTGCTACTAATCAAAGTAATGGCAACAAGTTATGGTGGTTCTGTGTGTAATTCATATGTGAAAAACAGATTGCTGTAGGAGGTTATCTCCTCAATTCAAATAATTTTTCTTTGGTGTTCTTATGTGAGCTCTACAGTGACGAAAATAATATTGCAACCGAGGTAGAAGGAGTAGAAAATGTTGTCCAATTTATTCTTGAAGAAGTAATAACTTCAGTGGAGGAGTTTGCCATTATCACCACTAGTCAAATCTTGATACACTGATCAACAAAAAAAAATCTCAAGAAGATAGGTTGATGAACCTGATAAAAAGTCTTGGATCATTGGATATTAAGTATGGGGTATTAAGAGACTTTAGCCTCCTGAATACTAAGAGGAGAAGTATTGCAAGATCATCAGAAACTAAGAGGATAACATGGTATAATAATTTTTTATTTTATCAAAGAAAAGTTGTATACATGGATGAAATTGAAGGGATGTAAATTAGGATTGTTATTTTCTACTATATGGTATATAAAATGAGATGTTTAACTACTTTTAATTTGGAACCATGAGTCTGGAATTAGATACACTATTTGACAGAAGTGTATAGATCAATGGCTTATATATATATATGAGGACAGGGTATTGTTTGGTGTTAACAAAGAAAGATGTCATTAGAGGGTGTTAAGAAGAGATAATGCATTTGATGTGAATAGCCTCAATTATTATGAGTGTTAATTTCTGCAGGAAGATGAAGCATGAATATTTGATTTGGCACTTATCATTGAAAGTCTATGAACTTTTTAGAAGGTAAAAATCTAGCTATGTTAGGTGTCTCAAGAGTGAACATTTAGTTGTTAGTTCTTTAATGTTTTTGTAATTTTTTAGACCTTATTTTGCTGTTGATATAGGGTTCTTTGTGTTTGTTTTTGGCTTGATTGGTTTTGATTGATTATTTATTTTTTATGGCAATGTCAAAGTAGATTTTAATTAATTAAAAATCAATCTTTCTATATTATGTAAATTATTTTAAGATGTTAAGTTTTACAATTGTTTTAAAACTCCACAAAGTATCACGATTTATCGCTTCATTTAGATTTTAGCATAACATTATTTGTTCATAAATAAATCCAACACCATATAGTTGGAAGAAAACAGAAGTTATAACAACAGCCATCTTTTTTTAATTAAAAATATTATTTGTATATTAAAATCAGTTACTAAAATTAACTATTAATATATTTATATATAAATATATACATAATTTAATTTATTTTTAATATATTTTATACTAATGACTAATTTTGACGGTTAATTTTAATATACATATAACATAACCCTTTGCAAGTTATATGAGCAAATATTAAAAATCTAAGCTCCTATAATCACATAAACCATGATACCTTATAACAATTTATGAACAAATCCAGTTTAGGATTATCTGGTTATTCGACCTTTTTCACTTTATTAATTTCCTTAAAAAACCTAAAATAATAACTATATATTGTAACCTCGTTTGCAACAAAAACCAGGAGTTTGAATAATCACCTCGTAACCTTTTGATTTGTTTTCCAAATCCGCCACGTATGCATTATTCTTCTCCCTTGTTTTTTGTGCAGAAATTCGATTTGTCATGATCCTGCGCACAACAAGTAAAATAAAGAGTAAAATAATAAATAAATTCTTAAAACTTTATATTTTAAATAAATAAATTTCTAAAAAAAAATCAATAAAGACTACTACAAATATACAAACCTCTTGAGCCTCTTTGGATCCATTTCTAGGTTGGTGTTGCTACTAGAACCAAGTTGGACTTCATTAGTGTTGTTGACCATGTTGTTGTCTTGGTCACAATCAATAATAATGTTGTCATGAGAGGGGTTTTTCCAAGGTTTAAATGATGAACCAAAACATAGAGGCGTCTTAGCTGAATTCCTTAGCGGTAAAGGTTTGATTAGAGTAGGTTTCTTTGGCCATGATTGTTCTTCTAACCTCTCATCATCGCTTCCTATGTTTCTCTTTCCATTACGGTCTATCGTCATTCCTCAATTCTCTTCTTGATTTTGTTTCTACAAAACAAAGAAATTAACATTGTCAAAGAGGCCGGTATTAGCATCATATCATAGATAGATTTTTTTTCATAATTTTTCATATAAAAATTTCTTAGAAATTGAATTGTTTTCTTACAAGAGAAAGTAGTGATTTGACTTGCGCAGTTGCACTCACTAAGAGTAATTAATCTCTCTCTCTCTCTCTCTCTCACACACACATATATTGCTTTAACTTAATTGGTAATTGGGCTAACCGCTTTATTAATACAAAGCAGTACAATGTATCTATCAAAATATAATTATTGCCAGAAGATTTTTTACCTTTTATATCGCGGGAAATATGTATTTCAATTTGAAAGTAATAAAATCTCTTAATTATACGTGAATTAATGCAAAAGTGTCATTGAATCATATTGGGCATTGAATTCTTTTTTGTTATTTAATTTAGAAAAAAGTATAGTTAGACAATAAAAATATTAAATAATATAAATAATGGATATATATCAATTTATTAAGTGTGTAGATGGTTATCTTAATATTAAGATTTAGGTGAGTAATTTGAGGATGTAATATATTTTTACTTTATTTGACCAATTTTAAAATTCATTATTCATATTGTTTACAAAAACTATTATTTATCTAACAAAATTCTTTAATTTATTTACTAATTTAGCTAATTCAAAGATACATGTATAAGTAATTATTAGTATAAATTTTATTTCACAAATATCTTAAAAATTTAGATTTTATATATTTTTCATAAAAAAAAATAATTGATAATCTTAACATGCATGTGTGATAAGAATATTTGTTAGTTAAATATTTATTTATTTCTTTTATGATTATCGGAATAGGCCATTTAATCATTTTTAAAAATGTTTAGAGACAATAAAAAAAGTCTAAAATATCTCTTAAAATTATTTTATTTTATATTTATTAATTATTGTTGATCTTATTTTGTATTTTTAAATTAATATTAGAATAATTAAATAATTTTAGATGTAATAAATATATAATTATAGATGTTAAGTCAAATAAAATAATTTTTAGATTATCATTTTTCTAGTATTATTGAGTCATTTTAATGATGACACATTAAGTCGAACAAAAATACTATGTGTACATGAAAAATTAATTATTAAAATTAATTATTATTAATTGTTATATATTTATATATATATAAATATTATGTTAGTCATTATATATTTAAATATATATATTGTTTAACATATTTTTAATGTTTTATATTATAATATATATTATATAAAGTGACTAATTTTTTTGTATATATTATATATATGTAAAATAATTGTTATGTATAAATATATGTATTATTTAATGGGTATTCTATATTTAATTTTAAGTATTCTAAAAATACGAACTGATTTTTTTTTTTTTTTTTTTACTATGAAGATCGAAATACTTGCTTGTATTTTGCTTGTATTATTAAGGGTGAGTACGGATTGGTTTGGTTCGGATTTAAGGTGAAATTAAAATTAAACTGATCAAAATGTAATTGGTTCGGTTTGGTTCGGATTTGTATTTTTTTGTATGTATCCAAATCAAACCAAACCGATTAAAAATGGATTGGTTCGGTTCAGATAATTGGGTACCCAGTGACTTTGAAATTCATAAAAAAAAATCAAATTTTATCTTAAAAATTCAACAGTACAATAAACATGTAACATCAATATAAATAATCTAAACATTTTAAACACCAAATACATTAAAAATTAAACTCATTAAAATCCAAACATATTAATAGTGAATAATCTCACTAAAAATCATATATATTTTTTTATTTTTTTATTTAATTAATATATGATCGGATTCACGGGTTGGTTCGTGTTCTGCATCCCTAAAACCGATACCCGAACTAATTACTAACAAAAGTCATTGGTTTGGTTCAGATTGGACACGATTACCCGTTGGTTCTAGAACCAATTTAATTGATTCGGTTCGAATTTGGACAGGTAATTGGGTATCCACTACCGTGCTCACCCCTATGTATTATCTTAGATATTAACTTAAGGCAACAATATTTAAGAAAGAAATAATTGCATATCTTATCCATATTTGAATAACGCTGTTGTTTAAATTTATTCAAAAATATATATTTAAATAGATTCTTATAAAATTTGTTCTGCAATATTTTTGTTTTTAAAAATTTTTATTATGTTAAGGTCTCTAAATTTTATAAAAATAAGATATTAAGTTTTTTTGTCATATTTTTAAAAAATTAAAAAATACTTATCTTAATTAAAATAATAAATTTAACTAAAATAAAAATTTATATGTTTTTTTTTATAAAATTTAGAAATCTTAATTTAATAAAAAAATTTTGGGAGACAAAAACGTTTAATGCAGATTTTTTTAGAAACCTATTTAAAATATACAATAATATTTTTATTATCAAAATATTATACTTAAGTCATGATATTATTAATAATAAAAGTACTATATGAATATTCTGTATTACTTACTTACATTCATAGAAGTCTTTAAGAAACGAAATTTAAAATTAAAGGGTTTTTTTTAAATACATATATACATACATGAAATTGTCTACTATAAAACAAAGTAAAAATTAGACCTTAAAAAAGTAACCTCTCAGATTCTATATTAGTGGTGAAAAATGACGCTGTACCATTATTTATGATATTTAAAAAATTTTCCCAAAAAATATAGTGAATTGGAAACATTCAGTCTCCTGGTTTGAAGGTTTAATATTTTTTTGTTAAATATTTTGCAATAATTATTAATAATATAATTATGAATAGAATAACTAATATAGAGATATTGTAAATTAAGTTAGACAAAAAAATATATTATTATTATTATTATTATTATTATTATTATTGTTGTTGTTGTTGTTGTTGTTATTATTATTATTATTAAATAAATTAAAAAAATTAGTTAAAAACATCATTAATTTTGCATCTAATTCTACCTATTATGCAAAATTTCTGTTTATATGATTTATTTCTCATTATATCTAAATTAGATCTCATTAATAATTTTTTTATAGATAAAATTTTTTATTAATTGTATTTTAATTTTTCAATTATATGTCAGAACTATTTTTTTTTTATCTAAAGTTAATATAAAAAAATAAAAAAAATATTAATACCAAGTCATCTAGATTCTAGAGTCATTAATAAATTTTTTGACTAATAATATGTTATTAATAATTTCTTCTAAAAGTTTAAGTTGCATAAATATAATTAAATAATTTTAATAAAAATAATACTACATATTCAAATCTTTTTATTAATCAAGTTCAATCAAGTTGGTCTAATGTAATAAAAACAAATTATGACTAACATTATTCTTAATCTTATTATTTAACTTAGTTGAACTTAATTCATAAAAAGACTTAGATATGCAGTATTATTTGAACTTCTCTAAAATCTAACCTCCATCCAACTTACTCCATTCCTCTTTGACCTTATTAACAAAGTTTCCATGCAACAATTAAGCATCTAAAATCCTAAAAGACTTAGGTCCAGTCAAGATCCTCTGAAGCTAGGAACAAAGAACAATGATCTAAAAAAGTCCTATTCAATCCTTTTAGGCATAGGTCATTAGTTACCTCTTATCACTCACAACTCTAAAAAAACACGGTCGATTCTACTACAGCACTTCTTCCCATATCACGTCAATTTTCTCCCACTCAAATTCATTTCAATCAGTTCTATGTGACTCACCCATTATTTAAACTCCTAAATGCTTTGCGATATAAGTCTATTTCCTTTCCTTTCTTCCTCCTTCAAAATCTCATTAAAATCCCCACCCTACATAATCAGAATTCCCACCATCTTTTTAACCTCCTTCAGACCTTTCTAAAAAACTACTTTTTCACCTCTTAGGTACGGACCATATACCAAACAAATGGCACAATCAAACCTCAGCTCTCTGATACAATCCATCTTTCACTTATAAAAATATTCGAACAAACAAAAAACTCTTTACGCCACATACAAATAATACCCCATGCTAAAAAAAAGACTCCACACCAGCCCACTCAATACCAATATTTTTTTCACAAGTTTCTAATCAACCCTCTATCAATTTCACCTTTCTTTGTTTTGAACAAGCCCACAAAATCAACTCTATTTCTTATACACACCCTTTTGACCATCTATTCTTTTCTCCTTCCCCCCAAACCTCTAACATTTCAAAACAAGAACTTCATATTGAAATAAATTTAGCACCTGAATGTAAAACTTAGTAGTAGCTCCCGTCGTTAGTCAAGCTTCCTTTCTTTCCTAGGTTCTTGTTTCCTCTGACATCACGCTTCCCTATTTTCTTCGTACCCTTTCGCAATCCTTGAAGCTCCTCCAGTATGACCTTTTTCTCATTTTTTGAGAAGATCATGCCACCTTCTTTACAGAAACTCATAGTTATTCGCGCCTCACACAGCTCCGCCTCATCGTCTTCATCAGCGTCATCATAAAAAAAGTTATCACTTTCACACTGGCATATCGACTTAAGGTCTGGGATAGGTGCTTGCTCATGTCGCAGACCCTAGTCACCATCCCTCCTCAATAGTTTGTGTATGTGGTTGCCATCCTTAAAAGGCTCATAGCCAGGTGGGAATAGGCAAGAAGAGTGAGAATCTATGCCCAAAGAATCCTTAATCTCTTTCAATCTACAACTATTCTCCTTCACTATCCACATCCAAGTAGTGTTCCGCATCAGCCCCAAAAGGCATATGGGTCGAAAAATCCAAAGGCCCACGTTCATTATGCATAACGACATTCCTCCTTTCCTGCACTATTCCACCTTCTAGACCCAATAGTTTTTGGGCCGCATCTAACTGCAGTCCAACGTCTTCACTATGTTCCTCCATCCGATATCCGGTAACACCCTTTGAACAAAGAAGCCCTATTCCCTTAACAACTCCTCCTTAATAATGCTTCATCAAGCACGATTCTGCTGGTTACGCCGATTCTCCGTACTTAGTTAGCATGCTCCAATCTCGCGCCGTCAATTCCTCGAGAATAATGTCATGCGCATAGAAAATGTCGTCACCTTATTCAATCAACTTGGACTCTTGGACGACACTTAAGCTTCGTAACGCCTCTTCCATGGCTACTGAGCTTAACGCCCTGCATTTATGCCCAGACACTGGACTGTTATTCCTTCCCGATTCTTTTTCTTCTCCCATACCTTCTTTCGACTTAGAAGGATACACTTGGGCACTATACATCTCTCTACCCATACTCACCCACCTTTAGGGTCAGCCATTCTTGAATAGGTTCCCACGAATAAGAGTCCACAAGGATCCTTGCAACACTAAAAGAACATGTCGTCTCCGCTATATCTTCCAACATCACTAATCTTCCCCACAAGCTCCCAAACTTTGAGAAAGATTTTCGAGACCAAACATGCATAGGAACACCCATCATTCCACCCAAACTCTCCGAGACAGACTCCATGTGTTGCCTCCATGGTGCTTAACCTCGTCAAACAAAGAGAGCAATACTTCATTTTCTAACGCCTTATCCCTAGATTCTACATATTCTAACGTCCGTAGGCATTTATAAGGACCTAGATCACGACATTCAATCCTACCTAGCCCAAACCACTTCTCATGTAGTCTTTCAATAACATCTCCAAACTTAATAGGGTGAAAGCTAGCCGCCACAATGCTACGTGCTAGGAGGTCCTTCTGTGGCGTAGAGACTTTAACGACCACCACCCTTCTTTCCTTTTTTTTTTCTGAGGCACCCTTCTATGAATGGAATACCTACTCGTCTCCTTCATTTCTATCGTTTCTTTGAAATTGTTGCCTTTACTATTCTGGATCTTCTCTTTCCTAAACCAAGCCTCCCCTCTTCTTGCTTCATCCTACGTTCAAACAGATCTACAAGCATGTTTTGATTCCGATACAATCAAAATTTTTCCATTAATCCAACTTCCATTAAACCTATCCACTATCCTGATGATCCCCCTTGGAGTCAAAACGAACAAAAGCAAATGGGTTTTTCCCATCCTTTCTTATTTTATGAGAGACGTAGACATCTACAATACCTCCAACTATACTAAACATTTTAAAAAAGTCCCTCCTCGAGATGTTATCTGATAGATTATCAACAAATAGGGTATGACTTCTTCTATTCTCACTCGCTACGTAGTCATTGCTACTTCGTACCCTTCGAGTCATACTTCTTTTCTGAACCTGCCACTCTTGTCCTCTTTGCTTACCCTCTTTCATCAAATATGAAAATTGTCTATATACTTATATTGGGCTTGTGAATCTACAAAAAAAAAAAGAATTTAAAATCTTACCATCAAATTTTTTCAAGTTTTTTGTAAGAATCTTTGGTTTCTTTACAATTTGAGTAATATATAATTTGAATAATATATGTTATTTTTTTAAATAATATTTTGAATGTCTGAATAAATTTATAAAAAAATATAAAATAATACTTTAGATTCTTAAAAAATTGTTAGTCAAACATTTTAATTATTAACAAATTAATAGTAATTCAATTTTTAAAAGAATATTACGTCTCACAAATTAATTTTTACATTAGATTATTTTTTTTTTGGTGCCAAAAGATTATTTAAAATAGACGGTCATAGACTAATTTAATCATTAAAATTTATTCAAAATTAAGTTATTCGATTAAATATTTTTTAAGAATTGAATTGTGATATCACTAAAAAATATAAAACAAAAAATTATGTGTAAATAGTATTAAAAAAATAGTAATTATATTATTATTCTATTAAATTATATTATTAACATTAATATTGTTAATAATCGTATGACTTTTATTACTAATAATAATATTATAATGAATTGAATTACTATTAATTACTAATAACATTAGTAATAGTAACAATTAATGTTATTAATATCATATATATGAATAATATCAATAGTAAATAATATTAATATTATAATTATTTATTATTAGTAAATAATGTAATTATTTACTACTACTACTACTACTATTATTATTATTATTATTATTATTATTATTATTATTTGTACCTGTAGTAGAGTATTAGTGGGGGCACGTATGCTTTCTGATTCCTTTTTTTTTCCCTTAATGTGAAACGGGGTGGTTTCATTATTTTCGGTTTGAGTTTCAATTGATTCATCGAGTCATATTCTTTTTTAATTAGTAGTACTAGTTTTTTTTGTTTTTCACGATATCTTTCAATTGGACAGGATAAAGACTAATTTATTACGGTATTAAATTCTATTTAAAAGTTTGATATTGGTCAATAAATTACTGTATGCATAAATTATATCTTTTTTTATAATAGACCCAATATCTATGCATCTCATACAATAAAAAATACAAAAAAATCCATATTACCAAGTGTAATTCAAACATGTACCTGACTGGACCAATAGATCAAGTGTAATTCAAACATTATTTTTCAATACCTGCCATACTTAACACACATACATACACTAACACACACAAAGTAATTTAGCTATATTTTACTAACTTAACAATCACGCATGTAATCATAAATATTATATTATCAGTTCTAAACACAAGATATTTATTAAAAGTTACTTTTATTTTAATTTATCAAACATATATAGCTGTTATAACCTTTTTAAAAAAAAATTAATAAACTACTTTTGAATAATAAAAATGTTATCAAAACTCGAATCTAATTCGACAGATACAAAATATTAATAAAGAAAGAAAGAACAACACTTTCTGTTTATTTATGTCATAGAGAACATAATATACATGTATGTACGTTAATTTGTATAACGCTAAAGAAAACAACTTAGAAAGGACAATTGTTTATCACTCAAACAATTCCCAATTTTGAGTGATGATAGTAGTTGATGATTTGAATGGAGTTGGTGACGTGAAGCTTCCAATTCCTGATTCAAATGGCTCCCATTTGGTGGTCACTGACACCGCATTGTTGTTAGCATCATTGCCTAAAGGAGCAGAATTTCTTGCTTTTATTTTGTCAATTTTGTCCACATAACTTTGTATACGCTGAACCTGTATGTGTTACAAAGAAATTACATGTGACCTCTTATTATCAATAATAACTGCATTTGACAAAATAATGTGTAACGTTTTTAACAGGGCAATTTACGTAAATAAATTGTTTGTCCTTTAAATTTACGCAATTGCATTCTTTTAAATATGAAGACGCAAATACATTATTTTATATATCTATAGAAATCCTGGCAATTAAAAAAATAAACATTACCCATACTATCCAGAATAACCATCCGGGTAGGATTCACCAAGTATCGAGCTCTGATACCATACCATATCATGAAACCACTCATCCCAAAAGTTTAAGCTGATGGAAAAAAGTAACACTAATGGTTATATCTCTAATAATGAATCGGACATCCTTAAACCTCCATTGTACACATTGTACAAATATTTTATTGGCTCCCTATACTTTCTCATAAAACAATGTATTTGCGTCTTCATATTTGAAAGAATGCAATTGCCTAAATTTAAAGGGCAAACAATTTATTTATGTAAATTGCCCTTTTTAATAACATCATCCATAATTTTAACAATGAATATATATGGTCAATTTGTTTTTTAATTGGTTTTCTATAGTGTCTTTTGTCTTACAGGTTAACAACTAATTCGTCGCAGATTGAAATTTCATTTAAGAGTTTATTAATGGCCAATAAATTGCTACATGTAGAAGACAGAATTCGAACTCTAACACTTATTTAAACAGACAAATAAGCTAGTAACTTAACCAATCCAAATTAGTTTATATACGGTCAATTTAGTATCTCACAATGCTAAATTTGAGTCACTTATTTTAAAGTTTGACTCAACGAGAGGCAGTATCATAAACAATGAGGTGTAGAATAAGGATTAGACTAATCATTTTTACATATAAACACTGATAAAATTATTCAAAAAATAACTAAATTAAACTTGTAAGTTGTAACCATAAAAATAAGCTTTATTTGATAAAAAGTACTTAAATGTTAAATTTGCATATTAAATCTCTAAATTAATCTTTCGATCATCTTCAATCATCCTCATAAACATTCAAAAGAAACAACACAAACTAAGTAGAGAAACAAGAACACCTAAAGTAATATCAAAACCTTCCAATTGTGAATCTAGACATTCTTGTAACATTATGTGTGTAATTATTTGTTAGTGCATTATATGGTGACTATGAAATTTTAGCGACACGTAAGCATCGCTAAAATTAAAGTTACATTTTTTTACTATATAACAAGAAGCTTTGTAGTTTATATCACTAACCTCAATTCTTCTCTGTACTTTAGCTTCTCCATCAGCAGCAATGGAATCCAACTCAAGCAATTGAACCATTAGTAGCTCTGTCAAGACAACAAACTCTTTGTCCTCAACCTTAATACCACCACAAACAGTCCTCTCCAAATCAACCACCTTAAAAAAAAAGTTTCACTTATTAAAATAGCATCTTCTTGAATAATTCGTGTGTATTAAATCACATTTTTATATATAGATGTTTATAATTTATACGATACAAAAATACAAAATCAATTATAATTTAGTGGTTGAAAGTAGTATGTAAACAATCTTCATAGTTTAAAGATATTAAGATCGATTCTCACTGTAGAACGAGTACACTTAACATAACTCTTTTTCGAAAGAATAGCATAATTACCAATGTTACCTTTGAATAGTATCTCACATCGGTCTCTAAAAAAAGAGTAGTCTGACAATTTAATTTTTAATAAATTTTAATCACTAAATTAATTCCTAATTTTTTATTTTGTTAGATAAATTTATTATTGTGTCAAATTATAATAAAAATTAGATAAATTAGTCTCTGTTTTTACTTAATAAAAGATATAATAGTCTCTAAAGTTTTTAAAATGTTCATATTAATCCCTCAACAATAACGAACAACATTATGTGGACTGTTTTAGTAATTAAAATTTATTGAGAACTAAAATATTTGACTAAAAATTTCTTATGATTGATTTGGGAAATTACTCGTTACCTTTTGTTGTAGCTTGTCAACTTGTGTTCTGACATTGGAGACTGATTCAATTGCCTTTGGAATTATTATATCTTCTTGCCTTCTCTGCATCTCCTGAAGCTTCCTCTCTGTGCTGGCTGGATCCTCTAACAATATGACCTTAGACATGTCTTTCACTCCTTCCATGTGCAAGCATTCTTCATCCTCCTTCTCTTTCCCTCTAAATATTAGCCTTTGTTCCTTAGGTTCTAGGCCAGTCTCAGATGCAAGGACTACTTTTAAATGCCCTTCAAAAATGAGACAACCAAAGCAGTTAGTTATGCATCAATCTTAGAATTTTAATTTGTAAAAACAAGGCAATACTAAAATTTGTCCCCCTTTAATTAAAGCCAAATTGTATCAACTTTATTACCCTAATAATGCAATAGCTGTACTCAGTAAAAGTTATACACTATTACTGCTTAAATTTATAAGATGTTTAAATTGTTAAAAGGTTCAATAAAATACTTTTTCTTATGAAATTATGTGATAATAGTAAATACATGATTATATAGTCGTATAAAACTTTTTACCTTATAAAAATGTATGTAAATTAAATCCAAATCATACTGCAATGTACTAAAAAACATAGAATAATACCTAACTTTATGATGAATTCTGAAGGCCAAATTCAGTAAGATTGAAACAAATTATTCTATACAGAGACAATTAGAAAATGCAGCTTTGCCCACTTGGTACCTCTCATCATCAAACAAAACCACACAAAAAGTTAACTTTTGATATTTTCATATTATTATCACCAAAAGGGGCAAATACTAAGAGAATTGTATAAAAAAGAAAAGAGTGAATGAAGAGAAATGCATAGAGGATCATCATATGTAATAATGTGATATATAATATGCTTACCAAAAGTGGATTGTGAAGGAACATTAACCTCATGGTGATTACAACCATGAGAGACCTTAACTTTGATCATTGGACTTGAACAAGAAGAAGAAAAAGAAGAAGAAGAAGAGTCAACAATTTTTTCTTGTCTCTTCTGAACAAGCATTCCACCAGGCCTCACCTCCCAATCTATACTAATACTACTTTCCTCAACCATCATATAATTATTGTTATTATTATTAGTTGCTGGTGCACGTTTTGACGAAGATAGTGATATTCTTTTCATTTTCATCAACAGTGAAATTGGTGAAACATAGCAATAGAAGAAAGAAAGAAAGAGAGTGAGTGAGTGATTGTGAGAGATGGAAGAGGAGGAGTGTGAGATTAGCAAAAGGAAAGGAAGATGAATTGAGTAAGCAAACAAAGTTGGTTTCAGAGAAGGGGACCCCTCAACTGTCTCTCTTTTACAAAAGCAGCGCTACGTTACTCTCATACTACTCAAAAGTTTTCTAAAGTTGCTACAAAAACTATGTACCGTACAGACCCTATAAAATATTCACACGTGTTGTTTCTGCGAATATTCCCCCACATCTCATCATGTTCATCGTGTTCGGCCACAAATATTTATGGGTGTTTTTTTTTAAAAAAAAAAATAAATGTATAATATAATTTAAAAAATTAATTAAAATAAATGACAATCTTTTAAATAAATATCTAATTATGTATTAAAGAGAATTTTTAATTTTTTATTAATTTTTTATCATAAAAAATTATATTATTTTTATTTATTGTCTATTATTTTTAGAGACCTGAGATTATTTTTTTTACTGACCACTCAACCAAAATTAACCTAATTTAACAAAATTAATATATTAAGCTAATATATTAACCTAAGTACATAATTAATGCAGATTTTTTAAAAAAGATCAACAATAAAGTTTCATAGCAATGTGCATCAAAACTAATAGCCTCACTAAATTGAAGCCAATTCACACCGTTCAAGCACCAGTTTAAATTTCTCAATCAAACATGATGTTACAATCCTAGTCAAGAGGATAGATAAGATAAAAGATGAACAAGAGGTGAAAAGCAGAGAAAAATTAAGAAAGACTATTCATGAAATGGTCAAATAAAATCTACATGTAAATGATCTGTCTGTAGACATGATACATAATAAAGTATAATGACACCGTTTGATCTATATAGCTGATCCCACTTAGTGGTATAAGACTTTGTTATTGTTGTTTTTTTATAAAGTCATAATCCCACGACTACAAAATTAACCAGCAAGAAACATGTCAAAAAAATATAGCCATTGATAAAAAATAGAAAAACAATAGAAAATCATACCTAAGAAACACAAGAAATTAGAGAATCACACAAAGAATGCAGAAGATACCGAGAAGCTACCATAAGGAGGAGGTAGAGAAAGAGGTGTTAGCGCTTCATTAGAAAGACAAAAATTAAACAAAGAGGAGAATGGCCATGTAGTGGGAGGAGAAGTGGAGCCTCACACATGACAGGTGCAGTGGCAACAGCCAAGCTCAGTGGTGGCGTTCCAGACAAACGAGAAAAAGGATGACGGTGGCTCATGTAGCAGCAAGAACGACGGCGGAGACGAGAACACTAACCATGATGGTACTTCAGTGAGGAGGAGGTGTAGCGGAGCTTCTCGCCGGCAACAATGGTGGCTGGTGGTGAGAGAAAAAAGAAAAAAGAGAAAAGAGAAGAAAGTAGAGGGAGGGAAGATGCAAAAATGATGGATAGGGTACGTGAATTCGAACTTAGGTTAAGTTTACCATCAGATTTTCCGTCGAAAAAAAAATCCGACAAAAACATTGGTTTTCTTTAATGAAACGACGCATTTTGAAAGCTTGATGAAGGTTGGGGTTGTAAGACCCAAAACCTTTGAAAAGTATTTTTATGAGTAAGTCTCAAATCATATAATTATTTATAACATTAATTTTTGAAATTATTTTATTAAAGATAATTAAGGCAATTTTTGATTTATTGGATTTGAGACGCATTATGATTATTATCCAATTTTATAATTATTGGATTATTTTCTATATTTGAATTATAAGGTTGATAGTTGCGAAATAATAAGGATTTTATATGTTTTGGACTAAGTAACTAATATTTTAAATATTAGTACTGCTATTTTGGAAAATAGAGAAATTAAGTATATTATTTCTAATTATTTGATTTGGGCATTTTATTGAAAGTAAAGTAATTTGTAAAAATTGATGATCAAATAGTATTTTCTATATACAATTAGTGTTGGATTTAATTTGGATTTCAATTACTATATTATTCCCAATTTTATGTGAAATTACTATAATGCCCTTAACCCTAATTTTCAAAAAAGAAAATGAACCCTACCCCCCATTTGCTTCAGCCGAAACCCTCTCCCACTGAACCTAACAGCCGCAATGCAAACACTACTCCCTTCACCACAGAAGAAACCGAGACAGAAGCAGAGAGGAGGAGAGGGAGAAGAGCATCGCGCCTCACCTCCGCCACCGTGCCTTGCCGCCGTGGCCTAACAGCGTCGCCGCCGGCCCGTGAAGCTACCACCATAGTTCGTCGTGGCAGCTGCAAGCTCACCGCGTCGCGCCGCCTTGGAGTCCGCCGTCAGGTCCGAGGCGAAGAGAGAGGTCGAAACAGAGGGCTACGCGAGGAAGAGGGTGGTCGTGGGTCGCCGTTTTGCCTCGCCATTGCCACTGAGGCCACGCCCAGTCCAGCCACGCCACCATCCCTGCGCCGTCACAGAGCAAATCTGAGGTGAAGGGGAGGACCGCGAAAGGGAAAAAGGGGTCGCGCCGCCCAGTCACCGGATTGCTCACCGCCAGCGTCGCCGGTGTTGTCGCGAAGAAGAGAGGGGGAGCCCCGCCAGAGGAGAACCGTCGCGGAGCTGTTCCTGCCGCTGTGCCCAGCTGCTGTTGGGGGCCTTATCACCGCTCATGAGGGTGCGCCGGTAAGCCTCTGCCGCTGGAAATGCTGCTGCCGTCGCTGGAAGGCCTCGTCGGTAAGGATTTTAAGCTGGTTCTCCTTTCCGTTGAGTTTCTGGGAACCTCATTGTCACTGCATATGGTTCAGGTCATCGCTGCCGCTTGAGGTGGCTGCCGGGTTGCCGCCGAACCGGTTCGGAGACCGCCGCCGTTTTGGTTCAGCCGTTTCTCCTTCGGTTCGGTAAGCATTTTCGGTTTGAAAGTCTTTTGGTTACTATTCTGTTATCTCACGCTGAGGTTTGTGGCGTTAATTGCTATACGATTGAGTTTTGGTTGTTGTATGTTGCGATTAGAGTGTTGAGACTGTTGCGAAAGTGGCTTGGAACCGAGGTTTTGGCTGTCGGGATTTTGATTGTTGATCTCGGGTCGAGGCGGAAAGGATTATGTGACGCGTTTGGGTTATGGAATTTGCGTTTTGAGATAGGGGCACTTTCCAAAAACTATGTTTCATGTATTGGAATTATTACATATGGATACTGATGTGAGATATTGTGTATTTGGTGATTGTATCTGCCTTATGTATTATTTGATTGACTCGAATGATTATGGATGTTGGTTTGGCTAAATTGTTGTGTGGCTTTGTGAATTGTAATGTTGGAAGCTGATTCCTTAAAGATTTGAAATCTAAGTTTAATCCGTTGAGGATTGATTTGATTTGAGTTAATTATTTTGATGATTTGAGAAGTCAAATGCACTTTTGAATTCATCCTGGTTTACTTTAATTGACTTGGTTTCAGACAAATGATTTATTGCTGAATCGATTCTTTAAAGCTTTGGAAATGAGTTAAATCGATTGATATTGAGTTGATTTTGAAATGGTATCCTTGAGATACACCACTGAGGCGATTGTTGGATTTAGCCTGCTTTGAATTGATTTCTGGTTTTGTGTTGTTGAAAAGGAATGAGGAACGGTTTAGTTGGGACCCGAACCGGGTGGCAAAAGTCCAAGTTTTAGGGGAGATGCTGCCAAAATTTCTATAAACTCTTAGTCTTGTTTGAAAGGTTATTTAAAAAAGGTTGGATTTGAGAAATTGTATTATTTGATTTATTAAGAGGATATTTATGTTTCCAAGCTTAATTTATTTTATGAACCTTATACGTTGAGTTCGGCTTATTTAGAACTGAACTATTTTTACCGTTTGAATCACTGAAGGAAAGAATGATGCTCTAATATTGATTTTAATATAAAAAGGAGTTTTTAGTGATTTTTAAAGGAACCTAGACTTTTGATTGAGTAATCAAGTTTGAGGCATTTTGGAAGAGTTGGAAAAATGGGTTCCAAAAAGAAATATGAAAGCGGTTTGATTCAAATGAACCGGTTCCGTTTCAAATGAGTTGATTTTTGGACCGGGTTAGAACTTGTGATTTTGTATGGTTCAGTTTCATAATAAATTCAGTTTTATTTACTTGAACCGAGAATCTATGATTTTAAGAGTTTCAATGAATTTTAAAGAATTGATGTAAGATGACCTTCCCTAAAGACTTGGAATTCTGCCGAGAAGCTTTTGTTATAAAATCCCATTGTTGGATGAGTGATTTTGGATACTTTGAAATAAATCCTTAACTTGCCATGGTTTTGGAAGTTTTGGAAAGAGAATGCCGAGAGTGGCTTTGTTTTAAAAAGGGAACTCACTTTGAGTAAAAGTGGCTTGTGAGCCTGAGATGATTTGAGAAATGAGATCTTTAAAGCCAAGGCTGAAAAGAGTTGAAATTTGATTTCAAAGTGAAATGGCTTGAGAAAAGTGATTTATGGCTTAAATGCCGGTTTTATGAATTTGATGATGTTGAGTGGTGGAAGTGCTGTTTTGTTATGGGCCAGAATGGCTGTGTATGATTATGAATATTGGCTGGTTTTGGATTGAACCGTGAGCCAAAATGGCTGTGTATGATATTGATTTATGGCTGATTGCCGAATGAGTTATGGGCCGTATGGCTAACTATGAATTATGAATTTAAGCCGGACGACTGAGATGGATGTTGATCCATGGCTGGGACTGAATGAATATATGCTTGAGATACCTGGGTAGTAGCAAGGGTTGTGGTTCATCCCACTTGCTCCAGGTCAGAGACTGTGACACCTGGGTAGTAGCGGTAGTAGTGGTGATTCCACTCGCTCCAGGTTGAGCTGTTAAACACCCGCCTGGGTAGTAGCCGCAGTAGTGGTTATTCCACTGGCTCTGGGTTGAGCGGGTAGTAGCAATGGGGTTGTAGCTCAAACCTACTTGCTCCGCGATGGGTGTTTCTGTCCATGGTTAGCTACCAGGACGTGTCGGGTTGGCTATATAACCGACAGATGATATCATCAGCCACTAGGGACAGGCATGCATCATATGCATCTATGTGACATTGTTTGGGTGTGCATATTGTACGTGGTTTGCCTTTGTGATTAACTGCTAATTGTTCTACTTGCTGTAACTGTTTGTTTGTGCTTGAACTTCCTATCTGTGTTTGCATCTGGGACTCTGTTGGATTGTGATGATTGATTGATGATTGGATTGTTTGGGCCTAGGGCCGTGGTTGAAATGAGATGGACCGACGGTTGATTTCGGTTTTGTATTTCTGGTTTGGAAAAGTATGAAAGGCTATTTTGGTTCAGCATAGATAAACCTTTTGAAAGGATTTTGAATGTTATTTTAAATGAACAGTTTCCTCTTTCAGAAAAGGATTTCATATTTATCTTTTATGGTAAACCGTTGTTTTTGAAAAGAGGCATAAGTCGGTTATTAATCACTAGTACGGTTTATCTTCATGTATCCTATTACAGTAATTCCCAAAAACCCTCTACTGAGAACCCTTTCGAGGATGATGTTCTCACCCCCCTACATTTTTCCCCTTTCAGGATATGGACAAAGATGTCACGAAGAGTTTATTTCATTGTTGTTGAGATGCTCTGTATTGATTTAGATTATTATTTTGCTGTACCCTCGCCTTTATCTTGATATCTTCTGTAAGAGGGATAGGAATTGTATTGGTTAATGCTTGTAATATTTACCTACTTATATGTATATGTATGAATGTACCCTTTATGAGCTTTTGTAAGTTGTATGGTATGTATGGATATACGTTGTATAGCAAAAGTATTTTTTTTGGGAGCGGTTTTGCGGTTAAAAGTTTAAAACAGGCTCATATTTTAGTAATAAATAGTATAAGTGTCGTTGTAATGTCTGAGCTATCAGAGTCGCGCAGCCGGAAGCGTGAGCTTTGGTAGTTGGGGTATTACATTATGGTATCAGAGCAGTCCTTCCTGTAGAGCCTGAGGAATGGACCAACTATGCTTCAATTGCATACTCTGAGCGTTTGTCATGTATTAGGTCTTGTCGAATGACGAGAATTAGAGCTTTATGCACATGCCGATCTATTGATTAACGCTGTTAGTCTTGCGTTGCATAATTCTTGGTATTAAGTTTGGCCGGCTTAATACTAGTGAATTATGTACATGAAAGCACTAATGGGTTATTATAGATAATATGCGAGTTTTGAGCAAAGCGAATCGCGGGTTTTGGGAACATGGGAAAATATTTCTCGAGGCTATTCAGTTGTGTATCTTAGATTTTGTTCGAGTCGACCTATTTTTTTTTCATGTCGTAACTTGAAGTTCTGGTTTGCTACTCCTCTTGAAAAGTAGTTTGATGTTTCCACCCTATTCTTTTATTCATACGCATTCTTGTCTGATCCTAAGTGCATATGCTTGTTTGAGATCCTTGTTGTATCTATCTTTCTCTGTTTGAATTCTTCTTGATTCATGTATTCTTTGATATGGCTTTGAACTTGTCCTTCTGCGTTGTGCATTTTAACTCCGGATTTCGAGTCCATTAATAGAGAAATTGTTGATTCAATTTTCCTCTTATTTAACAGTGATTACAGCCAATTTTGAGATTTTTACGAAAATTGCTGTTGGATAGATATATATACTCGTCTATACATAAAACTTTGAAGATTACTCATACCGTTTAGCAACTATCTATTTTTAATACCTCGCCTGTATTTTTACTGGTTTATGGAGCTGCATTTACTTTAAAATTATAATTTGACCTTCTAGTAATTTTATTATAGTTCCAATGCACATCTTCATTTGATTATGTATTTGAATATCTTTCAAAATTTTGGAAAGAAAGGATTACCACTTTTGTCTCGGTTGAGTTTCGTTTGATAAGCTTTACTTAACTTATTTTGAATTGAGTTTGATTTAGCATGCTATATGGTTTATGCCATTGTGATTCTTTTGAAAACGTTGGACTCGTAGCTTTCTTCTTATAAACGGACTCATTCTCTCTTAAGCCTTCCATTTCCATGAATGATATACTTGACTTTGTCTTTAACTAATCTTTTGCACCTTGTGAACATTACCATTGGTTTTGGTTTTCCTTCTCTTGTAAATTTCATCCTTATGTGAATAAGTTTGATTCGTTTCAAATTAGTGCATCGTTTATCTTCTCATTGTCTCTAACAGAGTTTTTAGTCAAAGATTTATCCTTGAGAAGTTACCAATGATTTAGTTGTCTTTTCCTATGATTTTTGTATTCTTTTGAATCAATTGAAAGTTGGTTTGATGTCTCACGCCTAGTGGATATTGTTTTAACTATTTTGATTTAAGATTCTTTCTTTTATGGCTTGACTCCT
Organism: Arachis hypogaea; assembly: GCF_003086295.3. NCBI lineage: Eukaryota > Viridiplantae > Streptophyta > Magnoliopsida > Fabales > Fabaceae > Arachis > Arachis hypogaea. Next base: position 22,195,662 of record NC_092042.1, read on the forward strand.
TTTAAGTACATTCTAATCTCCTTGAATATCCTTCTGAGATGGTGATTTCAAGAACACCTGTGAGTCTTGTTTTGGAACTTTTAAAGAAGCTTTGAATTCTCTTTGAAGAAATATTAAACGGAATTTATTTTCTGTCGTTTGATTGAGATTGGAACCATTGTACAATTTTGACAAGTTGTTTTAGAATTGGCATGCGCTGTTTTAAATGAAGTTTTGAAAGCTTTCTTGTTTATTGGAAGCCGGTTTGTTTGTAATGCAACAGTTAATTCCTTTACCAATTTATAAGCAAGCTTTTACCTCAGATTTTCTTTTCTAAATAGAGCTTAACTTTCTCTTTCGACCTTGCTAAGATTTTTATACACGCTTGTTTGAATATGGACTTTGGAGATTTTTGAACAAGTATTTGATTCCTTTTCCAAGTTTTATGATTGCTTTTGGTTAAGTTGTGCACCTAATTATCCTTCTAAAATATTTGAGGAGATATTTTAGCCTTTATCCAAACTTGTGTGCACCTTGTTTTTAAAAATTCTGCATGATCTGCTTCAACAGAAAATTGTATTACAGCAAAGCCACGTTATTTCTTTTGTTATTCTCTTGGAGAATGTTGGTTACTTAGCTTTTCTTCTAAATTGCGAAGTGATTTTCTGCAAGTTTTTGATTCTTTTGTGAACAATGCATTCGGAAGTATTTTTAATAATGCTCGAGTTTTGTGAGTTTTGTCTTGGGTTTGAAATCTTCTCTTCTGCAAACCTCATGCTTCTTCGACTCAGCTTGAAATTGTTTCAAACTAATGCACTGATTTTTCTGCTTATTGGTCCTATTAAATTTCTTTGATCCAAGGGTCATCTTTGAGGTTGTCAATTGATTTATTTCTAGCAAACTTCATTTGCTTGATCATCCTTGTTGTCTGGGATTGGATGCATTCTCTCAAATCTATGAGTACTATCTTTGACATTTGACTCTCCTTTCTAAATCTTGTATCCTTCTGAGTAGACTCGAGAATTGTTTTGATATCATGTGTGACTTGTAGACGTAGTAACGTGATGCGTTAGTTCTTTAAGACGTGATATGTGTATATGGAAGACGACGCGATAGGTGTGCAACATTATGAGTTGTGGGTGTTTTGTTCCTTGCGGACGGGTTTGCGATCGTTAGGCTTATGATCAGATATGGGAATTGTAAAGTGCTTGATGGAGTTGGAAGGTTGAAGCTTTGAGGTTGAGATGAGATTAGTGTGCGGATGTTGAGCACGTCGTTGTAACCTCATCCTGTTTTATAACCTTCAATGCCTTGCCTTACTATCACATGTTTGACCCATGTCACCTTTTGCATTGAGCTTACCTTGTAATATTTACTTTGCAATCACACTCCTACCCTTGTATCCTTATACATACGACCATCCAAGTATTTGAAAACCGTATATATGTTTATATTTTAAGATATTTTTGCTTCTTCCTTAAATGTGTTTAAGGGTGAACTGTTATGAGATTTCTTTCATTTTGTATCAATTTTCGAGGGCGAAAATTTTTATAAGGTGGGTAGAATGTAAGACCCAAAACCTTTGAAAAGTCTTTTTATGAGTAAGTCTCAAATCATATAGTTATTTATAACATTAATTTTTGAAATTATTTTATTAAAGATAATTAAGGCAATTTTTGATTTATTGGATTTGAGACGAGTTATGATTATTATCCAATTTTATAATTATTGGATTATTTTCTATATTTGAATTATAAGGTTGATAGTTGTGAAATAATAAGGATTTTATATGTTTTGGACTAAGTAACTAATATTTTAAATATTAGTACTGCTATTTTGGAAAATAGAGAAATTAAGTATATTATTTCTAATTATTTGATTTGGGCATTTTATTGAAAGTAATTTGTAAAAATTGATGATCAAATAGTATTTTCTGTATACAATTAGTGTTGGATTTAATTTGGATTTCAATTACTATATTATTCCCAATTTTATGTGAAATTACCATAATGCCCTTAACCCTAATTTTCAAAAAAGAAAATGAACCCTACCCCCCCCCATTTGCTTCAGCCGAAACCCTCTCCCACTAAACCTAACAGCCGCAATGCAAACACTACTCCCTTCACCACAGAAGAAACCGAGACAGAAGCAGAGAGGAGGAGAGGGAAAAGAGCATCGCGCCTCACTGCCGCCATCGTGCCTTGCCGCCGTGGCCTAACAGCGTCGCCGTCGGCCCGTGAAGCTGCCACCATAGTTCGTCGTGGCAGCTGCAAGCTCACCGCGTCGTGCCGCCTTGGAGTCCGCCGTCAGGTCCGAGGCGAAGAGAGAGGTCGAAACAGAGGGCTACGCGAGGAAGAGGGTGGTCGTGGGTCGCCGTTTTGCCTCGCCATTGCCACTGAGGCCACGCCTAGTCCAGCCACGCCACCATCCCTACGCCGTCACAGAGCAAATCTGAGGTGAAGGGGAGGACCGCGAAAGGGAAAAAGGGGTCGCGCCGCCCAGTCACCGGATTGCTCGCCGCTAGCGTCGCCGGTGTTGTCGCGTGGAAGAGAGGGGGAGCCCCGCCAGAGGAGAACCGTCGCGGAGCTGTTCCTGCCGCTGTGCTCAGCTGCTGTTGGGGGCTTATCACCGCTTATGAGGGTGCTCCGGTAAGCCTCTGTCGCTGGAAATGCTACTGCCGTCGCCGGAAGGCCTCGTCGGTAAGGATTTTAAGCTGGTTCTCCTTTCCGTTGAGTTTCTGGGAACCTCATTGTCACTGCATATGGTTCAGGTCATTGCTGCCGCTTGAGGTGGCTGCCGGGTTGCCGCCGAACCAGTTCGGAGACCGCCGCCATTTTGGTTCAACCGTTTCTCCTTCGGTTCGGTAAGCATTTTCGGTTTGAAAGTCTTTTGGTTACTATTCTGTTATCTCATGCTGAGGTTTGTGGCGTTAATTGCTATACGATTGAGTTTTGGTTGTTGTATGTTGCGATTAGAGTGTTGAGACTGTTGCGAAGGTGGCTTGGAACCGAGGTTTTGGCTGCCGGGATTTTGATTGTTGATCTCGGGTCGAGGCGGAAAGGATTATGTGACGCGTTTGGGTTATGGAATTTGCGTTTTGAGGTAGGGGCGCTTTCCAAAAACTATGTTTCATGTATTGGAATTCTTACATATGGATACTGATGTGAGATATTGTGTATTTGGTGATTGTATCTGCCTTATGTATTATTTGATTGACTCGAATGATTATGGATGTTGGTTTGGCTAAATTGTTGTGTGGCTTTGTGAATTGTAATGTTGGAAGCTAATTCCTTAAAGATTTGAAATCTAAGTTTAATCCATTGAGGATTGATTTGATTTGAGTTAATTATTTTTATGATTTGAGAAGTCAAATGCACTTTTGAATTCAGCCTGGTTTACTTTAATTGACTTGGTTTCGGACAAATGATTTATTGCTGAATCGATTCTTTAAAGCTTTGGAAATGAGTTAAATCAATTGATATTGAGTTGATTTTGAAATGGTATCCTTGAGATATGCCACTGAGGCGATTGTTGGATTTAGCCTGCTTTGAATTGATTTCTGGTTTTGTGTTGTTGAAAAGGAATGAGGAACGGTTTAGTTGGGACCCGAACCGGGTGGCAAAAGTCCAAGTTTTAGGGGAGATGCTGCCAAAATTTCTATAAACTCTTAGTCTTGTTTGAAAGGTTATTTAAAAAAGGTTGGATTTGAGAAATTGTATTATTTGATTTATTAAGAGGATATTTATGTTTTCAAACTTAATTTATTTTATGAACCTTATACGTTGAGTTCGGCTTATTTAGAACTGAACTATTTTTACCGTTTGAATCACTGAAGGAAAGAATGATGCTCTAATATTGATTTTAATATAAAACGGAGTTTTTAGTGATTTTTAAAGGAACCTAGACTTTTGATTGAGTAATCAAGTTTGAGGCATTTTGGAAGAGTTGGAAAAATGGGTTCCAAAAAGAAATCTGAAAGCGGTTTGATTCAAATGAACCGGTTCCGTTTCAAATGAGTTGATTTTTGGACCGGGTTGGAACTTGTGATTTTGTATGGTTCAGTTTCATAATAAATTCAGTTTTATTTACTTGAACCGAGAATCTATGATTTTAAGAGTTTCAATGAATTTTAAAGAATTGATGTAAGATGACCTTCCCTAAAGACTTGGAATTCTGCCGAGAAGCTTTTGTTATAAAATCCCATTGTTGGATGAGTGATTTTGGATACTTTGAAATAAATCCTTAACTTGCCATGGTTTTGGAAGTTTTGGAAAGAGAATGCTGAGAGTGGCTTTGTTTTAAGAAGGGAACTCACTTTGAGTAAAAGTGGCTTGTGAGCCTGAGATGATTTGAGAAATGAGATCTTTAAAGCCAAGGCTGAAAAGAGTTGAAATTTGATTTCAAAGTGAAATGGCTTGAGAAAAGTGATTTATGGCTTAAATGCCGGTTTTATGAATTTGATGATGTTGAGTGGTGGAAGTGCTATTTTGTTATGAGCCAGAATGGCTGTGTATGATTATGAATATTGGTTGGTTTTGGATTGAACCGTGAGCCGGAATGGCTGTGTATGATATTGATTTATGGCTGATTGCCGAATGAGTTATGGGCCGTATGGCTAACTATGAATTATGAATTTAAGCCGGACGGCTGAGATGGATCTTGATCCATGGCTGGGACTGAATGAATATATGCTCTAGATACCTGGGTAGTAGCAAGGGTTGTGGTTCGTCCCACTTGCTCCAGGTCAGAGACTGTGACGCCTGGGTAGTAGCGGTAGTAGTGGTGATTCCACTCACTCCAGGTAGAGCTGTTAAACACCTGCCTGGGTTGTAGCCGCAGTAGTGGTTATTCCACTGGCTCTGGGTTGAGCGGGTAGTAGCAATGGGGTTGTAGCTCAAACCTACTTGCTCCGCGATGGGTGTTTCTGTCCATGGTTAGCTACCAGGACGTGTCGGGTTGGCTATATAACCGACAGATGATATCATCAGTGATGAGCGGATAATTTATACGCTTTTTGGCATTGTTTTGAGTATGTTTTTAGTATATTTTAGTTAGTTTTTATTACATTTTTATTAGTTTTTAGTTAAAATTCACTTTTCTGGACTTTACTATGAGTTTGTGTATTTTTCTGTGATTTCAGGTATTTTCTGGCTGAAATTGAGGGTCCTGAGCAAAAATCTGATTTAGAGGCTGAAAAGGACTGCAGATGCTGTTGGATTCTGACCTTCCTGCACTCGAGGTGGATTTTCTGGAGCTACAGAAGCCCAATTGGCGCGTTCTTAACGGCGTTGGAAAGTAGACATCCTGGGCTTTCCAGCAATGTATAATAGTCCATACTTTGCTCGAGATTTGATGGCCCAAACCGGCATTGCACATCAGCTTCAGAATTCCCAGCGTTTAACGCTGGAACTGGCATAAAAATTAGAGTTAAACGCCCAAACTGGCATAAAAGCTGGCGTTTAACTCCAAAAAGAGTCTCTACATGAAAATGCTTCAATGCTCAGCCCAAGCACACACCAAGTGGGCCCGGAAGTGGATTTTTCTGTCAATTACTCAATTCTGTAAACCCTAGGTTACTAGTTCACTATTAATAGGATCTTTTGACATTGTATCTGTACCTCATGACACTTTACACATTTTACATTGTACCTTCTACGGCATGAGTCTCTAAACCCCATGGTTGGGGGTGAGGAGCTCTGCTGTGTCTTGATGGATTAATGCAATTACTATTGTTTTTCATTCAATCACGCTTGCTTCTATTCTAAGATATCACTTGTTCCTAAACCTGATGAAGGTGATGATCCGTGACACTCATTATCATTCTCACCTATGAACGTGTGCCTGACAACCACCTCCGTTCTACCTTAGATTGAGTGGATATCTCTTGGATTCCTTAATCAGAATCTTCGTGGTATAAGCTAGAATTGATGGCGGCATTCAAGAGAATCCGGAAGGTCTAAACCTTGTCTGTGGTATTCTGAGTAGGATTCAATAATTGAATGACTGTGACGAGCTTCAAACTCTTGAAGACTGGGCGTTAGTGATAGACGCAAAAGAATCACTGGATTCTATTCCAACCTGATTGAGAACCGACAGATGATTAGCCGTGCTGTGACAGAGCGCGTTGAACATTTTCACTGAAAGGATGGGAGGTAGCCACTGACGACAACGGTGAAACCCTACATACAGCTTGCCATGGAAGGAGCCTTGCGTGTTTGAAGAAGAAGACAGTAGAAAAGCAGAGGTTCAGAAGACAGAGCATCTCCAAAACCTCAACCTATTCTCCATTACTGCAAAACAAGTACTTATTTCATGTTCTTTTGCTTTTCACAATCAATCCTGATAATTTTTGATATCCTGACTAAGAGTTACAAGATAACCATAGCTTGCTTCAAGCCGACAATCTCCGTGGGATCGACCCTTACTCACGTAAGGTATTACTTGGACGACCCAGTGCACTTGCTGGTTAGTTGTGCGGGATTACAAAAGTGTTATTGCAATTTCGTGCACCAAGTTTTTGGCGCTGTTGTCAGGGATTGTTCGAGTTTGGACAACTGACGGTCTATCTTGTTGCTTAGATTATGACTGTTTTATTTTTGTTGGTTTAGAGTCTTTTATTTGAGTGTAGTTTCATATTTTAAGTTTGGTGTCAATTGCATGCTTTTGCTTTTATTTTAATTTTCGAATTTGCATGTCTTTAGTCCCTTTTTGATCTTTAAAAATTCTAAGTTTGGTGTCTTCTTTGTGTTTTCCTTTAGGTTTTCGAAAATTCATGTTTGATTTTCTGAAAAATTTTAAGTTTGGTGTCTCTTTGTTGTTTTTATCTTTCCTCTTTTCAAAAAAATATATATACATATATATCTTGATTACTATTCACATCAATTCCCTTTTCTCCATCATGGACATAAGTGGGAATGAACAGTCCAAAAGGACTCTGGGGTCATATGCTAACCCCATTACAGCTGCATATGGGAGTAGCATCTGTATACCTCCCATCAAAGCAAGCAGCTTTGAGCTAAACCCTCAACTCATTATCATGGTGCAGCAAAATTGCCAGTATTCCGGTCTTCCACAGGAAGAACCTACTGAGTTTCTGGCACAATTCTTACAACTTGCTGACACAGTGCGTGATAAAGAGGTGGATCAGGATGTCTACAGATTATTACTGTTTCCATTTGCTGTAAAAGATCAAGCTAAGAGGTGGTTAAATAATCAACCTACAGCAAGCATAAAGACATGGAAACAGTTATCAGACAAATTCCTGAATCAATTTTACCCTCCAAAAAGGATGACACAGCTAAGGCTGGACATCCAAGGCTTTAAACAAGAGGATAATGAATCCCTTTATAATGCCTGGGAGAGGTATAGAGGTATGCTAAGAAAATGCCCCTCTGAAATGTTTTCAGAGTGGGTACAGTTAGACATCTTCTACTATGGACTTACAGAAAAAGCTTAGATGTCTCTAGACTACTCAGCTGGTGGATCTATACATATGAGGAAGACGATTGAGGAGGCTCAAGAGCTTATAGATACTGTTGCTAGAAATCAACATTTGTACTCTAGCAATGAGGCCTCTACACAAAAAGAAGTTATGGCATTAGCCACTGATCCTAATCCTCAAGAACAGATGGTTGAGCTTAATCAACAATTACACCTGATGACAAAACAGTTAGCAGAATTTAAAGAGATGCTCCAAGAGACTAAAATTGCTAACAAGAACATAGAATCACAGTTGAATCAGGCAAAACAGCAGCTATCTAAACAGATAACAGAAGAATGCCAAGCAGTTCAACTGAGGAGTGGGAAGACATTGAATAACACTGCTCAAAGCAGCAAAAAGTCAATAAAGGAACAATTGACAGAGGATGGCCAAATCACTATCCAAAATCCCTCTGAGGACAGTAAGAGCCCAGAGAGGAATACTATTGGCGTTTAAATGCCAGAAAAGGGGGGAAAGCTGGCGTTAAACGCCCATTCCCTGCCCAGTTCTGGCGTTCAAACGCCAGAAAAGGGGGAAAAGTTGGCGTTAAACGCCCATTTTCCACCCAATCCTGGCGTTCAAACGCCAGAGGGGAACCAGACACCTGCAAGTGCTGATAGTAACCCCTCTAAAAAGGCTTCTCCAACCACTTCTGTAAGGAATAAACCTGCAGCAACCAAGGTTGAAGAATATAAAGCCAAGATGCCTTATCCTCAGAAACTCCGCCAAGCGAAACAGGATAAGCAATTTGCCCGCTTTGCAGACTATCTAAGGACTCTTGAAATAAAGATTCCGTTTGCAGAGGCACTTGAGCAAATACCTTCTTATGCTAAATTCATGAAGGAAATCTTAAGCCATAAGAAGGATTGGAGAGAAACTGAAAAGGTGTTTCTCACTGAAGAATGCAGTGCAGTCATTCTGAAAAGCTTACCAGAAAAGCTTCAAGATCCAGGAAGCTTTATGATACCATGCACATTAGAAGGAGCTTGCACCAAGACAGCCCTGTGTGACCTTGGAGCAAGCATCAATCTAATACCTGCATCCACTATCAGAAAGCTTGGGTTGACTGAAGAAGTCAAACCAACCCGGATATGCCTCCAACTTGCTGATGGCTCCATTAAATATCCATCAGGCATGATTGTCAAGGTTGGGCCATTCGCCTTTCCAACTGACTTTGTAGTGCTGGAAATGGAAGAGCACAAGAGTGCAACTTTCATTCTAGGAAGACCTTTCCTAGCAACTGGACGAACTCTCATTGATGTATAAAAAGGGGAAGTAACCCTGAGAGTCAATGAGGATGAGTTCAAGTTGAATGCTGTGAAGGCTATGCAGCATCCAGACACATCAATTGATTGCATGGGCGCTGACATTATTGACTCTTTGGTGGAAGAGATCAATATGACTGAAAGTCTAGAATCAGAGCTTGAGGACATCTTCAAGGATGCTCAGCCTGATCAGGAAGGACCAGAGGAAACAAAAGAATTTTTGAAAATCCCTCAGGAGGAGGATAAGCATCCCAAACCTGAACTCAAACCACTACCATCATCCCTGAAGTATGCATTTCTGGGAGAGGGTGACACTTTTCCAGTGATTATAAGCTCTACTTTAAATCCACAGGAAGAGGAAGCACTGATTCAAGTGCTAAAGACACACAAGACAGCTCTTGGGTGGTCCATAAGTGATCTTAAGGGCATTAGCCCAGCAAGATGCATGCACAAGATCCTATTGGAGGATAATGCCAAACCAGTGGTCCAACCACAAAGGCGGCTAAATCCATCCATGAAGGAGGTGGTGCAGAAAGAGGTCACTAAATTACTAGAGGCTGGGATTATTTATCCTATTTCTGATAGCCCCTGGGTGAGCCCTGTCCAAGTTGTCCCCAAGAAGGGAGGCATGACAGTAGTTCATAATGAAAAAAATGAACTGGTTCCTACAAGAATAGTCACCGGGTGGCGCATGTGTATTGACTACAGATGGCTCAATACGACCACCAGAAAGGATCATTTCCCTTTACCATTCATAGACCAAATGCTAGAAAGACTAGCTGGTCATGATTATTACTGCTTTTTGGATGGCTATTCAGGCTACAACCAAATTGCAGTAGATCCTCAGGACCAAGAGAAAACAGCATTCACCTGCCCTTCTGGCGTGTTTGCCTACAGGAGGATGCCTTTTGGTCTGTGCAATGCACCTGCAACCTTTCAGAGATGCATGCTATCCATCTTCTCTGATATGGTAGAGAAATTCCTGGAAGTCTTCATGGATGACTTCTCAGTATATGTAGACTCATTCAGCTCCTGTCTTAACCACCTAGCACTTGTCCTGAAAAGGTGCCAAGAGACTAACCTGGTTTTAAACTGGGAGAAATGTCACTTTATGGTGACTGAAGGAATTGTCCTTGGGCACAAAATTTCAAGCAGGGGAATAGAGGTGGATAAGGCAAAGGTAGAGGTAATTGAAAAATTACCACCACCTGCCAATGTTAAGGCAATCAGAAGCTTTCTGGGGCATGCAGGATTCTACAGAAGGTTTATAAAGGATTTTTCGAAAATTGCAAAACCTCTGAGCAACTTGCTAGCTGCTGACACACCATTTGTGTTTGACACACAGTATTTGCAGGCATTTGAGACCCTGAAAGCCAAGCTGGTCACAGCACCAGTCATCTCTGTACCAGATTGGACATTACCATTCGAATTAATGTGTGATGCCAGTGACCATGCCATTGGTGCAGTGTTGGGACAGAGGCATAACAAGCTTCTGCACGTCATTTATTATGCCAGCCGTGTTCTAAATGACGCACAGAAGAATTATACAACCACAGAAAAAGAGTTACTTGCAGTGGTCTATGCCATTGACAAGTTTAGATCCTATTTGGTGGGATCAAAGGTGATTGTGTACACTGACCATGCTGCTCTTAAATACTTACTCACAAAGCAGGATTCAAAACCCAGGCTCATAAGATGGGTGTTGCTTCTGTAAGAGTTTGATATAGAAATAAGAGACAGAAAAGGGACAGAGAATCAAGTAGCTGATCATCTGTCCCGAATAGAACCAGTAGTTGGGGCGTCCCTCCCTCCTACTGAGATCTCTGAGACCTTTCCAGATGAGCAACTTTTCGCCATTCAGGAAGCTCCATGGTTTGCAGATATTGCAAATTACAAAGCTGTGAGGTTCATACCCCAGGAGTACAACAGAATGCAAAGAAAGAAATTGATTTCAGATGCTAAGTACTACCTGTGGGATGAGCCATACCTCTTTAAGAGATGTGTAGACGGGATAATCCGCAGATGTGTACCCAGAGAGGAAGCACAAAGAATCCTATGGCATTGCCATGGATCACAATATGGAGGACATTTTTGAGGTGAGCGAACAGCAACCAAGGTCCTCCAATGCGGATTCTACTGGCCTACTCTCTATAGAGATGCCCGAGAGTTTGTGCTTAACTGTGACAGTTGCCAAAGAGCTGGTAACTTGCCTCATGGTTACGCCATGCCTCAGCAAGGGATCTTAGAGATTGAATTGTTTAATGTATGGGGAATTGACTTCATGGGTCCCTTCCCACCATCATACTCAAACACTTATATTCTAGTGGCAGTAGACTATGTATCTAAATGGGTGGAAGCAATTGCCACACCCAATAATGATACCAAAACCGTGTTGAAATTCCTCCAGAAACACATCTTCAGCAGGTTTGGTATTCCCAGAGTACTGATCAGTGATGGAGGCATCCATTTCTACAATAAACAACTGTACTCTGCTATGGTTAGATATGGAATTAGCCACAAAGTAGCAACTCTGTATCACCCACAGACAAATGGGCAAGCTGAGGTCTCTAACAGAGAGCTCAAAAGAATCCTGGAACGGACTGTTATTGCCTGTAGAAAGGATTGGGCAAAGAGCTTGGATGATGCTCTGTGGGCATACAGAACAGCATACAAGACTCCTATAGGAACCTCTCCATACCAACTGGTGTATGGGAAGGCCTGCCATCTGCCCGTGGAACTGGAACATAAAGCCTACTGGGCAACCAGATTCCTAAACATGGATGCTAAGTTAGCTGGTGAAAAAAGATTGCTCCAGCTAAATGAGCTAGAGGAATTCAGACTCAATGCCTTTGAAAATGCAAAAATTTACAAGGAAAAGGCAAAGAAGTGGCACGACAAGAAGTTGTCATCCAGAGTCTTTGAGCCAGGACAAAAAGTCCTGCTCTTCAACTCTAGGCTCAGATTATTCCCAGGAAAGCTTAAGTCCCGCTGGAGGGGTCCGTATGTGATTACAGGAGTATCACCATATGGATATGTTGAGCTTCAGGATACTGATTCTGACAAGAAGTTCATTGTTAATGGACAGAGGATCAAGCATTATCTTGAAAGCAATTTTGAGCAAGAATGCTCAAAACTGAGATTTGAGTGACTTCCAGTGAAGGTCCAGCTAAAGACAATAAAGAAGCACTTGCTGGGAGGCAACCCAGTGATTAGAAGGGTATCTGTTCTGTCGAATCAAGATTTAATACATATTCTTAAAGGGCAATTATCAAATTTGAAGGAAGTCACAGAGTTACAGAAGGATTCAGTGCGAAAAGCAGAGAAAAGAGCTTACTGGCGAAAAAACGCCAGTAAGGGGTACTTTGGGCGTTAAACGCCAGAATGGGCACCATTCTGGGCGTTTAACGCTAGTAATTGTGCCATTTTGGGCGTTAAACGCCAGAATGGGCACCATTCTGGGCGTTTAACGCCAGGTGTGCAGCATCCTGGGCGTTTAGCAAAATGCCCAATGATAAAGGGATTTCTGGCGTTTAACGCCAGCCAGGATACCTGGCTGGGCGTTAAACGCCCAAATAGGCCACCAAATGGGCGTTAAACGCCAGAAAGGCAGGGGGAGGAGATTTTGTTCCCACTTCAAATTTTTTCAAACTTTCTTGTTTTAATCCATATCTTTTTACAAAAACACATTACAAACTTTCATCATTCACCTTCCAATTTCAAAAATTAGAATCTTCTTCAAATTTATTTCAAATCCTTTCCTAGACTCTCTCAGAAAACTCAATTATCTCCTCAAATATTTCCATATCTTCTAAAATCTCCTTCAAATTTTCGAAAATCTCTCCTCCTCTCCTATTTAAACACGTTCGGCCACCCTCCTTCCCCACACCATTCGAATTTTCTCTCCTCTTCTCTCCCCTCTTTGCCTTCTTTTGCTTGAGGACAAGCAAACCTCTAAGTTTGGTGTGCTTTTCGTGATCACTAGGCCAAGATTTATCAAGATCATGGCTCCTAGAGGAAAACAAACCAATTCAAGAGGCAAGAAAGAGAATAATCCAAAGGATGTTTGGAGTCAAGAGAAGTTTTTAACCAAAGAACATGCAGACCATTACCACAAAATAATGGGTCTGAGGTCAGTGATCCCGGAAGTCAAATTCAATCTGAAAGAAGATGAATATCCGGAGATCCAAGAGCAAATTCGAAACAGAGGATGGGAAGTTCTAACCAACCCTGAGACAAAGGTTGGAAGGAACATGGTTCAGGAATTCTACTCAAATCTGTGGCTGACAGATAAGCAGAGAATGACTGGAACTGCTTTTCATACCTACAAAACCATGGTCAGAGGGAGAATTATTTACTTCCATCTGGACAAAATAAGAGAGGTCTTCAAATTGCCTCAACTGCAAGATGATCCTGAATCCTTTAATAGGAGGATGGTGAGAGCAGATAAAGGGTTGGATCAAGTTCTAGAGGACATATGCCTCCCTGGAACTAAATGGATAACCAATTCAAAAGGTGTCCCAAACCAACTCAAGAGGGGAGACCTCAAACCAATTGCAAGAGGTTGGCTAGACTTTATTGGGCGTTCCATATTGCCCACTAGCAACCGTTCTGAGGTCACCATCAAGAGAGCAGTGATGATTCATTGCATTATGCTTGGAAAAGAAGTGGAGGTTCATCATCTGATTGCTTGTGAGATCTACACAATTGCAAATAAGAATTCCACTGAAGCCAAACTGGCTTACCCAAGCTTGATCTCCTTGCTCTGTAAAGAGGCTGGGGTGAAGATGGGAGTAGATGAATTCATACCTATTGAACATCCAATCACCAAGAAGTCAATGGAAGGACAAATGCAAGACAATTCTATCAAAAAGAGGGCGCAGGAGTTCCTCCCTGAATTTCCTGAAATTGACTACTGGGCCAGCCTAGAAGCATCTATCACCAAGTTGCAAGAAACTATGGAGCAACTTAAGGAAGAACAGCAGAATCAGAATTGCATGCTCTGCAAATTGCTGAAGGAACAAGAGAAGTAGGGGCGTGAACTTCAAGAGATGAAACGCCAAAAGCTCTCCCCTCAAGTGGAGGGAGCATCCACTTCTCAAAATCAAGGTTGTTGAGTCCTAACTCTGTGATAACCTCTATCATTAGGAGCCTATTTAAATTTTTTGTTTTCTATTATTAGTCTTATCTTATATCTATTTTTGAGTCTTGTTCTTAGTTCATGATTAATAAAATTTAAAGTTCATGTCTTAAAGCTATAAATGTCCTATGAATCCATCACCTATCTTAAATGAAAAATGCTTTAATCACAAAAGAACAAGAAGTACAGGATTTCGAATTCATCTCTGAAACTAGTTGAATTAGTTTGATGTGGTGACAATACTTTTTGTTTTCTGAATGAATGCTTGAACAGTGCATATGTCTTTTGAATTTGTTGTTTTAAGAATGTTAAAATTGTTGGCTCTTGAAAGAATGATGGAAAGGGAGAACTGTTATTGAGGATCTGAAAAATCATCAAATTGATTCTTGAAGCAAGAAAAAGCAAAAAAAAAACGAAAAAAAAGAAGAAGAGAAAAAGAAAAAGAAAGAAATAAAGTTGTGATCCAAGGCAAAAAGAGTGTGCTTAAGAACCCTGGACACCTCTAATTGGGGACTCTAGCAAAGCTGAGTCACAATCTGAAAAGGTTCACCCAATTATGTGTCTGTGGCATGTATATATCCGGTGGTAATACTGGAAGACAGAGTGCTTTGGGCCACAGCCAAGACTCATAAAGTAGCTATGTTCAAGAATCATCATACTTAACTAGGAGAATCAATAACACTATCTGAGTTCTGAGTTCTTATAGATGCCAATCATTCTAAACTTCAAAGGATAAAGCGAGATGCCAAAACTGTTCAGAAGCAAAAAGCTACTAGTCCCGCTCATCTAATTGGAGCTAAGTTTCTTTGATATTTTGGAGTCTATAGTATATTCTCTTCTTTTTATTCTATTTTGATTTTCAGTTTCTTGGGGACAAGCAACAATTTAAGTTTGGTGTTGTGATGAGCGGATAATTTATACGCTTTTTGGCATTGTTTTAAGTATGTTTTTAGTATATTTTAGTTAGTTTTTATTACATTTTTATTAGTTTTTAGTTAAAATTCACTTTTCTAGACTTTACTATGAGTTTGTGTGTTTTTCTGTGATTTCAGGTATTTTCTGGCTGAAATTGAGGGTCCTGAGCAAAAATCTGATTTAGAGGCTGAAAAGGACTGCAGATGCTGTTGGATTTTGACCTCCCTTCACTCGAAGTGGAGTTTATGGAGCTACAGAATCCCAATTGGCGCGCTCTCAACTGCTTTGGAAAGTAGACATCCTGGGCTTTCCAGCAATGTATAATAGTCCATACTTTGCTCGAGATTTGATGGCCCAAACTGGCGTTGCACATCAGCTTCAGAATTCCCAGCGTTTAACGCTGGAACTGGCATAAAAATTGGAGTTAAACGCCCAAACTGGTATAAAAGCTGGCGTTTAACTCCAGAAAGAGTCTCTACACGAAAATGCTTCAATGCTCAGCCCAAGCACACACCAAGTGGGCCCGGAAGTGGATTTTTCTGTCAATTACTCAATTCTGTAAACCCTAGGTTACTAGTTCACTATTAATAGGATCTTTTGACATTGTATCTGTACCTCATGACACTTTACACGTTTTACATTGTACCTTCTACGACATGAGTCTCTAAACCCCATTGTTGGGGGTGAGGAGCTCTGCTGTCTCTTGATGGATTAATGCAATTACTATTGTTTTTCATTCAATCACGCTTGCTTCTATTCTAAGATATCACTTGTTCCTAAACCTGATGAAGGTGATGATCCATGACACTCATCATCATTCTCACCTATGAACGTGTGCCTGACAACCACCTCCGTTCTACCTTAGATTGAGTGGATATCTCTTGGATTCCTTAATCAGAATCTTCGTGGTATAAGCTAGAATTGATGGCGGCATTCAAGAGAATCCGGAAGGTCTAAACCTTGTCTGTGGTATTCTGAGTAGGATTCAATGATTGAATGACTGTGACGAGCTTCAAACTCCTGAAGGCTGGGCGTTAGTGACAGACGCAAAAGAATCACTGGATTCTATTCCAACCTGATTGAGAACCGACAGATGATTAGCCGTGCTGTGACAGAGCGCGTTGAACATTTTCACTGAGAGGATGGGAGGTAGCCACTGACAACGGTGAAACCCTACATACAGCTTGCCATGGAAGGAGCCTTGCGTGTTTGAAGAAGAAGACAGTAGGAAAGCAGAGGTTCAGAAGACAGAGCATCTCCAAAACCTCAACCTATTCTCCATTACTGCAAAACAAGTACTTATTTCATGTTCTTTTGCTTTTCACAATCAATCCTGATAATTTTTGATATCCTGACTAAGAGTTACAAGATAACCATAGCTTGCTTCAAGCCGACAATCTCCGTGGGATCGACCCTTACTCACGTAAGGTATTACTTGGACGACCCAGTGCACTTGCTGGTTAGTTGTGCGGGATTGCAAAAGTGTGATTGCAATTTCGTGCACCAATCAGCCACTAGGGACAGTCATGCATCATATGCATCTATGTGACATTGTTTGGGTGTGCATATTGTACGTGGTTTGCCTTTGTGATTAACTGCTAATTGTTTTACTTGCTGTAACTGTTTGTTTGTGCTTGAACTTCCTATCTGTGTTTGCATCTGGGACTCTGTTGGATTGTGGTGATTGATTGATGGTTGGATTATTTGGGCCTAGGGCCGTGGTTGAAATGAGATGGACCGACGGTTGATTTCGGTTTTGTATTTCTGGTTTGGAAAAGTATGAAAGGCTATTTTGGTTCAGCATAGATAAACCTTTTGAAAGGATTTTGAATGTTATTTTAAATGAACAGTTTCCTCTTTCAGAAAAGGATTTCATATTTATCTTTTATGGTAAACCGTTGTTTTTGAAAAGAGGCATAAGTCGGTTATTAATCACTAGTACGGTTTATCTTCATGTATCCTATTACAGTAATTCCCAAAAACCCTCTACTGAGAACCCTTTCGAGGATGATGTTTGGTGCGCGAAATTGTGAACAATACTTTTTCACAACTCTCATAATCCCCGGTAATGGCTCCAAAAACGTGGTAGCTCAATACCATGGCATTACACAACTTCGCACAACTAACCAGCAAGTGCACTGGGTCGTCCAAGTAATAAACCTTACGCGAGTAAGGGTCGATCCCACGGAGATTGTTAGTATTGAAGCAAGCTATGGTCATCTTGTAAATCTTAGTCAGGCAAACTCAAATGTATATGGGTGATGAACGAAAATAACATAAAGGTAAAGATAGAGATACTTATGTAATTCATTGGTAGGAACTTCAGATAAGCGTATGAAGATGCCTTCCCTTCCGTCCCTCTGCTTTCCTACTGCCTTCATCCAATCCTTCTTACTCCTTTCCATGGCAAGCTTAAGCAAGGGTTTCACCGTTGTCAATGGCTACCTCCCATCCTCTCAGTGAAAGCGATTGCATATGCTCTGTCACAGCATAGCGGAATTCATCTGTCGGTTCTCAATCAGGCCGGAATAGAATCCAGTGATTCTTTTGCGTCTGTCACTAACGCCCCGCCCTCAGGAGTTTGAAGCACGTCACAGTCATTCAATCATTGAATCCTACTCAGAATACCACAGACAAGGTTAGACCTTCCGGATTCTCTTGAATGCTGCCATCAGTTCTCACCTATACCACGAAGACTCTGATCTCACGGAATGGTTGGCTCGTTTGTCAGGCGAGCACTCGGTTGTCAGGCGATCAACCATGCATCGTGCAATCAGGAATCCAAGAGATATTCACTATGGCCTTAGTTGCTTGTAGAACAAGAGTGGTTGTCAGTCACTTTGTTCATGGGTGAGAATGGTGATGATTCGTGACAATCATCACCTTCATCAAGTTGAAGAACAAGTGATATCTTGGATAAAGAACAAGCGGAATTGAATGGAAGAACAATAGTAATTGCATTAATACTCGAGGTACAGCAGAGCTCCACACCTTAATCTATGGTGTGTAGAAACTCCACCGTTGAAAATACATAAGCATAAAGTCTAGGCATGGCCGAATGGCCAGCCTCCCAATGATCTAAGATAGCATACAAAATGAAGATAGCTACCAAAGTCTACTAATACAAGAGTAAAAGGTCCTACTTATAAGAACTAGTAGCCTAAGGTGTACAAAAATGAGTAAATGACATAAAAATCCACTTCCGGGCCCACTTGGTGTGTGCTTGGGCTGAGCATTGAAGCATTTTCGTGCAGAGACTCTTCTTGGAGTTAAACGCCAGCTTTAGTGCCAGTTTGGGCGTTTAACTCCCATTTGGGTGCCAGTTCCAACGTTTAACGCTGGGATTTCTTGAGGTGACTTTGAACGCCGGTTTGGGCCATCAAATATTGGGCAAAGTATGGACTATCATATATTGCTGGAAAGCCCAGGATGTCTACTTTCCAACGCCGTTGAGAGCGCGCCAATTGGGCTTCTGTAGCCCCAGAAAATCCACTTCGAGTGCAGGGAGGTCAGAATCCAACAGCATCTGCAGTCCTTTTTGGTCTCTGACTCAGATTTTTGCTCAGGTCCCTCAATTTCAGTCAGAAAATACCTGAAACCACAGAAAAATACACAAACTCATAGTAAAGTCCAGAAAAGTGAATTTTAACTAAAAACTAATAAAAATATACTAAAAACTAACTATATCATACTAAAAACATACTAAAAACAATGCCAAAAAGTATACAAATTATCCGCTCATCACAACACCAAACTTAAATTGTTGCTTGTCCCCAAGCAACTGAAAATCAAATAAGATAAAAAGAAGAGAATATGCAATGAATTCCAAAAACATCTATGAAGATCAGTATTAATCAGATGAGCGGGGCTTTTAGCTTTTTGCCTCTGAACAGTTTTGGCATCTCACTCTATCCTTTGAAATTCAGAATGATTGGCTTCTTTAGGAACTTAGAATCCAGATAGTGTTAATGATTCTCCTAGTAGAGTATGATGATTCTTGAACATAGCTATTTATTGAGTCTTGGCTGTGGCCCAAAGCACTCTGTCTTCCAGTATTACCACCGGATACATACATGCCACAGACACATAATTGGGTGAACCTTTTCAGATTGTGACTCAGCTTTGCTAAAGTCCCCAATTAGAGGTGTCCAGGGTTCTTAAGCACACTCTTATTTGCCTTGGATCACAACTCTTATTTCTCTCTTTTTTTTCTTTTTTTTCGATTTTTTTTTTCATTGCTTTTTCTTGCTTCAAGAATCATTTTAATGATTTTTCAGATCCTCAGTAACATGTCTCCTTTTTCATCATTCTTTCAAGAGGCAACATTCATGAACCACAAATTCAAGATACATATGCACTGTTTAAGCATACATTCAGAGAGCAAAAATATTACCACCACATCAACACAATTAAACTGTTATAAAATTCAAAATTCATGCAATTCTTCCTTTTTTAATTAAGCACATTTTTTTTAAGAAAGGTGATGGATTCATAGGACATTCATAACTTTAAGGCATAGACACTAAGACACTAATGATCACAAGACACAAAGATGGATAAACATAAGCATAAAATTCGAAAAACAGAAGAATAAAGAACAAGGAAATCAAAGAACGGGTCCACCTTAGTGATGGCGGCTCTTTCTTGCTCTTGAAGATCCTATGGAGTGCTTGAGCTCCTCAATGTCTCTTCCTTGTCTTTGTTGCTCCTCCCTCATGATTCTTTGATCCTCTCTAATCTCATGAAGGATGATGGAGTGTTCTTGATGCTCCACCCTTAGTTGTCCCATGTTGGAACTCAATTCTCCTAGGGAGGTGTTTAGTTGCTCCCAATAGTTTTGTGGAGGAAAGTGCATCCCTTGAGGAATCTCAGGGATCTCATGATGAGTGGGATCTCTTGTGTGCTCCATCCTTTTCTTGGTGATGGGCTTGTCCTCATCAATGGGGATGTCTCCCTCTATGTCAACTCCAACTGAATAACAGAGGTGACAAATGAGATGAGGAAAGGCTAACCTTGCCAAGGTAGAGGTCTTGTCCGCCACCTTATAGAGTTCTTGGGCTATAACCTCATGAACCTCTATTTCTTCTCCAATCATGATGCTATGGATCATGATAGCCCGGTCTATGGTAACTTCGGACCGGTTGCTAGTGGGAATGATTGAGCGTTGTATGAACTCTAACCATCCTCTAGCCACGGGTTTGAGGTCATGCCTTCTTAATTGAACCGGCTTTCCTCTTGAATCTCTCTTCCATTGGGCGCCCTCTTCACATATGATTGTGAGGACTTGGTCCAACCTTTGATTAAAGTTGACCCTTCTAGTGTAAGGATGTTCATCTCCTTGCATCATAGGCAAGTTGAACGCCACCCTCAGACTTTCCGGACTAAAATCCAAGCATTTCCCCCGAACCATAGTAAGATAATTCTTTGGATTTGGGTTCACACTTTGGTCATGGTTCTTGGTGATCCATGCATTGGCATAGAACTCTTGAACCATCAAGATTCTGACTTGTTGAATGGGGTTGGTAAGAACTTTCCAACCTCTTCTTTGAATCTCATGTCGGATCTCCGGATATTCACCCTTTTTGAGTGAAAAAGGGACCTCGGGGATCACCTTCTTCAAGGCCACAACTTCATAGAAGTGGTCTTGATGCACCCTTGAGATGAATCTATCCATCTCCCATGACTCGGAGGTGGAAGCTTTTGCCTTCCCTTTCCTCTTTCTAGAGGTTTCTCCGGCCTTGGATGCCATAATGGTTATGGAAAAACGAGAAAGCAACGCTTTTACCACACCAAACTTAAAATGTTTGCTCGTCCTCGAGCAAAAGAAGAAAGAAGAGAGTAGAAGAAGAAGAAATGAGGAAGAGGGAGATGGTGGTGTGTTCGGCCAAAGAGGGGGAGAAGTAGTGTTTAGGTTGTGTGAAAATGAAGGGTTGAAGAAGGGTATATATAGAAGAGAGGGGGTAGTGGTTCGGCCATTATGGGTGGGTTTGGGAGGGAAAGTGGTTTGAATTTGAAGGGTGAGGTTGGTGGGGATTTATGAAGGATGGATGTGAGTGGTGAAGAGAAAGATGGGATTTGATAGGTGAGGGGTTTTTGGGGAAGAGGTGTTGAGGTGATTGGTGAATGGGGGAAGAAGAGAGAGAGTGATGGTGGGGTAGGTAGGGATCTTGTGGGGTCCACAGATCCTGTGGTGTCAAGGAAAAGTCATCCCTGCACCAAATGGCATCAAAATTCACGTTTTGAGCCATTTCTGGCGTTAAACGCCGGGCTGGTGCCCATTTCTGGCGTTTAACGCCAGGTTCTTGCCCCTTTCTGGCGTTTAACGCCAGTCTGGTGCCCCTTTCTGGCGTTAAACGCCCAGAATGGTGCCAGACTGGGCGTTAAACGCCCAACTGCTAGGCTTACTGGCGTTTGAACGCCAGCAGCATCTTCCTCCAGGGTGTGCTGTTTTTCTTCCTGTTTTTCATTTTGTTTTTGCTTTTTTTCATTGTTTTTGTGACTTCTTATGATCATCAACCTACAAAAAAGATAAAATAACAAAGAAAATAGTTAACTATAAAACATTGGGTTGCCTCCCAACAAGCGCTTCTTTAATGTCAGTAGCTTGACAGAGGACTCTCATGGAGCCTCAGAAATGCTCAGAACCGTGTTGGAACCTCCCAACACCAAACTTAGAGTTTGAATGTGGGGGTTCAACACCAAACTTAGAGTTTGGTTGTGGCCTCCCAACACCAAACTTAGAGTTTGACTGTGGGGGCTCTGTTTGGCTCTGTTTTGAGAGAAGCTCTTCATGCTTCCTCTCCATGGTGACAGAGGGATATCCTTGAGCCTTAAACACCAAGGATTCTTCATTCACTTGAATGATCAACTCTCCTCTATCAACATCAATCACAGCCTTTGCTGTGGCTAGGAAGGGTCTGCCAAGGATGATGGATTCATCCATGCACTTCCCAGTCTCTAGGACTATGAAATCAATAGGGATGTAATGGTCCTCAACTTTGACCAGAACATCCTCCACAAGTCCATAGGCTTGTTTTCTTGAGTTGTCTGCCATCTCTAGTGAGATTTTTGCAGCTTGCACCTCAAAGATCCCTAGCTTCTCCATTACAGAGAGGGGCATGAGGTTTACACTTGACCCTAAGTCACACAAGGCCTTCTTGAAGGTCATGGTGCCTATGGTACAAGGTATAGAAAACTTCCCAGGATCCTGCCTCTTTTGAGGCAGTTTCTGCCTAGACAAGTCATCCAGTTCTTTGGTGAGCAAAGGGGGTTCATCCTCCCAAGTCTCATTTCCAAATAACTTGTCATTCGGCTTCATGATTGCTCCAAGGTATTTAGCAACTTGCTCCTCAGTGACATACTCATCCTCTTCAGAGGAAGAATACTCATCAGAGCTCATGAATGGCAGAAGTAAGTCCAATGGGATCTCTATGGTCTCATCTTGAGCCTCAGATTCCCATGGTTCCTCATTGGGGAACTCATTGGAGGCCAGTGGACGCCCAGTGAGGCCTTCCTCAGTGGCGTTCACTGCCTCTTCTTCCTCCCAGGATTTGGCCAAGTTGATGGCTTTGCACTCTCCTTTTTGATTTTCTTCTGTATTGCTTGGGAGAGTACTTGGAGGGAGTTCAGTAATTTTCTTGCTCAGCTGACCCACTTGTCCTTCCAAATTTCTAATGGAGGACCTTGTTTCAGTCATGAAACTTTGAGTGGTTTTGATCAGATCAGAGACCATTGTTGCTAAGTCAGAGTTATTCTGCTTAGAGCTCTCTGTCTGTTGCTGAGGTGATGGAAAAGGCTTGCTATTGCTAAACCTGTTTCTTCCACCATTATTGTTATTGAAACCATGTTGAGGTCTCTGTTGATCCTTCCATGAAAGATTTGGATGATTCCTCCATGAAGGGTTGTAGGTGTTTCCATAGGGTTCTCCCATGTAATTCACCTCTTCTATTGAAGGATTCTCAGGATCATAAGCTTCTTCCTCAGATGAAGCTTCCTTAGTACTGCTTGGTGCATTTTGCATTCCAGACAGACTTTGAGAAATCATATTGACTTGTTGAGTCAATATTTTGTTCTGAGCCAGTATGGCATTCAGAGTGTCAATCTCAAGAACTCCTTTCTTCTGACTAGTTCCATTGTTCACAGGATTCCTTTCAGAAGTGTACATGAATTGGTTATTTGCAACCATTTCAATCAGTTCTTGAGCTTCAGTAGGCATCTTCTTCAGATGAAGAGATCCTCCAGAAGAGCTATCCAAAGACATCTTGGACAGTTCAGAGAGACCATCATAGAAAATTCCTATGATGCTCCATTCAGAAAGCATATCAGTGGGACACTTTCTGATCAATTGTTTGTATCTTTCCCAAGCTTCATAGAGGGATTCTCCTTCCTTCTGTCTGAAGGTTTGGACTTCCACTCTAAGCTTACTCAATTTTTGAGGTGGAAAGAACTTTGCCAAGAAGGCATTGACTAGCTTTTCCCAAGAGTCCAGGCTTTCTTTAGGTTGAGAATCCAACCATGTTCTAGCTCTGTCTCTTACAGCAAAAGGGAATAGCATTAGTCTGTAGACCTCAGGGTCAACCCCATTAGTCTTGACAGTGTCACAGATTTGCAAGAACTCAGCTAAAAACTGATGAGGATCTTCCAATGGAAGTCCATGGAACTTGCAATTCTGTTGCATTAGAGAAACTAATTGAGGCTTAAGCTCAAAGTTGTTTGCTCCAATGGCAGGGATAGAGATGCTTCTCCCATAGAAGTCGGGAGTAGGTGCAGTAAAGTCACCCAGCACCTTCCTTGCATTGTTGGCATTGTTGTTGTTTTCGGCTGCCATGAGTTCTTCTTCCTTGAAGAATTCGTTCAGGTTCTCTAAAGAGAGTTGTGCTTTGGCTTCTCTTAGCTTTCTCTTCAAGTTCCTTTCAGGTTCAGGATCAGCCTCAACAAGAATGCCTTTGTCTTTGCTCCTGCTCATAAGAAAGAGAAGAGAACAAGAAAATTTGGAATCCTCTATGTCACAGTATAGAGATTCCTTTGGGTGTCAGAGGAAAAGAAGAGTAGAAGACAGAAGTAGAAAATTCGAACTTAACAAAGGAGATGGAGTTCGAATTTTGCATTAAGGGATAGTGTTAGTCCATAAATAGAAGGATGTGAGAAGGAGGGAAGTATTTTTCGAAAATTAAGTGGGAAATTTGAAAACATTTTTGAAAAACATTACTTAATTTTCGAAAATTAAAATGGAAAAGAAATCAAGTGATTTTTGAAAAAGATTTTGAAGTTAGAAATCAAAAAGATTTGATTGAAAACTATTTTGAAAAAGATGTGGTTAAGAAGATATCATTGATTTTTTTTAAAAAAAAAATATGATTGAGAAGATATGATTTGAAAAACATTTTAAAAAAGATTTGATTTGAAAATTAAAAACTTGACTAACAAGAAAAGATATGATTCAAACATTAAACCTTTCTCAACAGAAAAGGCAACATACTTGAAATGTTGAATCAAATCATTAATTGATAGTAAGTATCTTTAAAAATGGAAAGAGATTGGTTTTGAAAAAGATTTGATTGAAAAATTGATTTGAAAAAGATTTGATTTTGAAAAGATTTTGAAAACTTAAAAAAAAATTGATTTGAAAACAAAATCTTCCCTTCTAGCCATCCTGGCGTTAAACGCCCAGAATGGTATCCATTCTGGCGTTTAACGCCCAAAATACTACCCTTTTGGGCGTTAAACGCCCAACCAGGTACCCTGGCTGGCGTTTAAACGCCAGTCTGTCCTTCTTCACTGGGCGTTTTGAACGCCCAGCTTTTTCTGTGCAATTCCTCTGCTGTATGTTCTGAATCTTCAATTCTCTGTATTATTGACTTGAAAAGACACAAATTAAAAATATTTTTGGATTTTTAATAATAAGGAAAAATCAAAATGCAACAAGAATCATATAACAATGCATGCAAGACACCAAACTTAGCAGTTTGTATACTACTGACACTAACAGAATGAAAATGCATATGAGACACACAAAACAATCAAGTCAAATTGAATTCAAAGATCAGAGCAAGTAAATCATCAAGAACATCTTGAAGATCACTTAGACATATGAATGCATGCAATTGACACCAAACTTATGATGAGACACTAGACTCAAACAAGAAATATTTTTGGATTTTATGATTTTGTAAATTTTTTTGTGTTTTTCGAAAATTAAGTGAAAAAAAAAAGATATCAAAATTCTTAATGAGAATTCCAGGAATCAGTGCAATGCTAGTCTAAGACTCCGGTCCAGGAATTAGACATGGCTTCACAGCCAGCCAAGCTTTCAAAGAAAGCTTCGGTCCAAAACACTAGACATGGCCAGAGGCCAGCCAAGCCTTAGCAGATCACTGCTCCAAAAGCAAGATTGATAAGAAATCAACAAGCTCTTGTGGTGATAAGTTGAAACCTCGGTCCAATGAGATTAGACATGGCTTCTCAGCCAGCCAGATTTCAACAAATCATCATGAAACTCTAGAATTCATCTTCAAGAATTTCGAAAAAAAATAAATACCTAATCTAAGCAACAAGATGAACCGTCAGTTGTCCAAACTAGAACAATCCCGGGCAATAACGCCAAAAATTTGGTGTTGTTGCCGGATCTTGGCACTGATGTTACCAAAAGCTTGCTCAAAACTTGAACAATCCCCGGCAACGGCGCCAAAAACTTGGTGCGCGAAATTGTGAACAATACTTTTTCACAACTCTCATAATCCCCGGTAATGGCTCCAAAAACGTGGTAGCTCAATACCATGGCATTACACAACTTCGCACAACTAACCAGCAAGTGCACTGGGTCGTCCAAGTAATAAACCTTACGCGAGTAAGGGTCGATCCCACGGAGATTGTTAGTATTGAAGCAAGCTATGGTCATCTTGTAAATCTTAGTCAGGCAAACTCAAATGTATATGGGTGATGAATGAAAATAACATAAAGGTAAAGATAGAGATACTTATGTAATTCATTGGTAGGAACTTCAGATAAGCGTATGAAGATGCCTTCCCTTCCGTCTCTCTGCTTTCCTACTGCCTTCATCCAATCCTTCTTACTCCTTTCCATGGCAAGCTTAAGCAAGGGTTTCACCGTTGTCAGTGGCTACCTCCCATCCTCTCAGTGAAAGCGATTGCATATGCTCTGTCACAGCATAGCGGAATTCATCTGTCGGTTCTCAATCAGGCCGGAATAGAATCCAGTGATTCTTTTGCGTCTGTCACTAACGCCCCGCCCTCAGGAGTTTGAAGCACGTCACAGTCATTCAATCATTGAATCCTACTCAGAATACCACAGACAAGGTTAGACCTTCCGGATTCTCTTGAATGCTGCCATCAGTTCTCGCCTATACCACGAAGACTCTGATCTCACGGAATGGTTGGCTCGTTTGTCAGGCGAGCACTCGGTTGTCAGGCGATCAACCATGCATCGTGCAATCAGGAATCCAAGAGATATTCACTATGGCCTTAGTTGCTTGTAGAACAAGAGTGGTTGTCAGTCACTTTGTTCATGGGTGAGAATAGTGATGATTCGTGACAATCATCACCTTCATCAAGTTGAAGAACAAGTGATATCTTGGATAAAGAACAAGCGGAATTGAATGGAAGAACAATAGTAATTGCATTAATACTCGAGGTACAGCAGAGCTCCACACCTTAATCTATGGTGTGTAGAAACTCCACCGTTGAAAATACATAAGCATAAAGTCTAGGCATGGCCGAATGGCCAGCCTCCCAATGATCTAAGATAGCATACAAAATGAAGATAGCTACCAAAGTCTACTAATACAAGAGTAAAAGGTCCTACTTATAAGAACTAGTAGCCTAAGGTGTACAAAAATGAGTAAATGACATAAAAATCCACTTCCGGGCCCACTTGGTGTGTGCTTGGGCTGAGCATTGAAGCATTTTCGTGCAGAGACTCTTCTTGGAGTTAAACGCCAGCTTTAGTGCCAGTTTGGGCGTTTAACTCCCATTTGGGTGCCAGTTCCAGCGTTTAACGCTGGGATTTCTTGAGGTGACTTTGAACGCCGGTTTGGGCCATCAAATATTGGGCAAAGTATGGACTATCATATATTGCTGGAAAGCCCAGGATGTCTACTTTCCAACGCCGTTGAGAGCGCGCCAATTGGGCTTCTGTAGCTCCAGAAAATCCACTTCGAGTGCAGGGAGGTCAGAATCCAACAGCATCTGCAGTCCTTTTTGGTCTCTGACTCAGATTTTTGCTCAGGTCCCTCAATTTCAGTCAGAAAATACCTGAAACCACAGAAAAACACACAAACTCATAGTAAATTCCAGAAAAGTGAATTTTAACTAAAAACTAATAAAAATATACTAAAAACTAACTATATCATACTAAAAACATACTAAAAACAATGCCAAAAAGTATACAAATTATCCGCTCATCAATGTTCTCACCCCCTACATTTTTTCCCTTTCAGGATATGGACAAAGATGTCACGAAGAGTTTATTTCATTGTTGTTGAGATGCTCTGTATTGATTTAGATTATTATTTTGCTGTACCCTCGCCTTTATCTTGATATCTTCTGTAAGAGGGATAGGAATTGTATTGGTTAATGCTTGTAATATTTACCTACTTATATGTATATGTATGAATGTACCCTTTATGAGTTTTTGTAAGTTGTATGGTATGTATGGATGTACGTTGTATAGCAACAGTATTTTTTTTGGGAGCGATTTTGCGGTTAAAAGTTTAAAACAGGCTCATATTTTAGTAATAAATAGTATAAGTGTCGTCGTAATGTCTGAGCTATCAGAGTCGCGCAGCCGGAAGCGTGAGCTTTGATAGTTGGGGTATTACAGTGGTAGGTTTAGAGAAGGGGGGTTGAATCTATGCCTTCCTTTGAGTTGCTGTTATGACCTTTTAAAACAAACTTTCAATTCTGATTCTGTTTGTACTCAGCAGTGAAAATTTATGAGACAATTTATTTTTGTCTCATGAATATCAGAAAACAGAACACAACAGAGAAGAGAAAAGCTAACACTAGCATGTATCCTGGTTCGGTTGCCTTGTGCTATGCAACCTACGTCCAGTCTCTTCCACAACAATGGAAGAATTTTCACTATAGTTAAAAGTATTACATACACCAATTTCACAGGATTGACCTAATCCTTTCACACTCAAGTTCTAACCTAACTTGACATTGGCTATGCTAATACCTAACTCTTCACTCTTAGTGCTAACCCAACTAAGAAAGGGATACCTAATAGATACAAGATACAAGACACTTAATCAACCTAAAAAAATCTGAAAATAACTCTAGGCTTTTCTCTCAAGTGTATCACTCAGCCTTTTTCCACTCATGGCTTTTACTTGAACTCTCTCAATATACCTTTTCACACAAGAAATTACAAAAAGATAAACATAGAAAAGTACATTACAATCTGTAAAACATGAAAGAGATTGACTTCTTCAACAGCCTATTTGCTATGTGATAAACCAGATTATCAAGTCTCTGATTCAGTTCCTCATACTGGCGGAATGCACATTGACTAGGAAACACTGTCCAGTTAGATGAACTTCTTGAAAGAACACTTCTCAGAACAAAACCTCAATATATTGGTTATCTCTCCTTGGCTTCTGAATGAACAACAAACCTCTTTTATCTCCTTGCATGTTGCTGGGTTCTTCTTCCTAGGTCAACTCCTTGAGCACGGTGCTTCCCCAACCCATAAACTCACTTTTTCTCATTAATCCTCAGAGTAGAAACTTTGTCTCTGGCTTCTCTATCTTGACCGAAAGCCATAAAACAGCAACCACAAAAGTTTTCCAATGGTAAACCAAATCTGAGCCATTGAGAAGCTACTTAGCCCCCAAGATTTACTTGTGACCGTAGATACACAGCAGATTAGGGCAGAAATCAACTTTTCCTTGTATGCCGTTTTCGGACTGAGCAGAGAGTTGGAAAGAGGAGAAGAAGATATGTTGCATGTATAAGGAAATGGGTTACCTTTTAGCTTCTGATCTTTTCTTGATGTGGTTTGAAAATGGTTGATTAGACCTTACCCTTCTTTGCTTAACCTTCTCTTTCCTTCTTCTTTCATGACTAGCTTAGGGACTAAGCTCTCTTTCTTATTTTTTCTGAGTTCTGTGATTTGATTGAGACAGAGAAAAAGAACGTTGCTTTGGAAGCAAGATGGAGGGATTTGAAATAAACTCGGGTTTGGATCAGATATCCATTAGGCAACCCGTTTGATTTCTTTGACTTTGTTTCTTTTGAGTTTCGCTTGATTAACCAGCCCACCAGTCTTGATGTTTTATTTTCATTCCAATTTGGGCTGCTAGACTAAGTTTTGGCCTGCAATATTTAATAAATAATTAGCAATATATAATTATTAACACTCAATACTAATTATTTATTTTGCCAAAAAATAATATTTATCATCACTAATTAATTCAGTTAATTTTTTAACTCAACACTTGATTTCTGTCTGATTTATCCGATAATAATTCCACCAGTAATAGGCACGCTATTTTAATTTGGATTCAAGCCACCCGTTGCCATAAATTTTTTCGACAATTTTTCTAGTTCGACGATAATGTTAACAGCTCGACAAAACTGTCATACTAATCATTACGAAAATTAATGGTAAATTCACCGATAATGATCAACAAAAAAATCGACCGTAAATCTGCCGATAATGACGGACGCAAAATCATACGTAAAAGAAGTTGATCATTAGTAGCAACTTGATAAAGTTGATAAGAGGATGAGATTCAAGTTTATATATATTTATCAACTTGTCATGTAATTCGATAAAATCGAACAAGTTGTAATTTGTTTGTTTTCTTTATCACTACTTTTTAAAAAAAATCTTTAAAACATTTGGTATTGTATGACAACTTTTGTATAAAATTTAGTAAGTGAAATCATAGTGAAAATTAGTAAAGTTTTTCGAATATGTAAATTTCATAATATATAAACTTATTTATATATTTTAAAAAATTATAATTTTTATTATTTAAACATACTATTTTTATTATTGTCTAAATTATTTAATTCAATTTCTTCTTATTTCATTTAAAAATTTTAATTGTGTTATTTTGTTTCATAATTCTGGATCCAACAAATTTTAACAACTGAGTACTTTTTTTCCTGAAAGCATATATGACAATTTTAGCATTTTGATATTGAATTCTTCTTAAAATCCATATTTTGGTAACAAACTATCCATACATGGTCCATTTATTTTTCTTTTCAATAGTCACATTCTCTATGTCAAAAAATTATGGCTTCTACATTTTCATCCGTCAATTTTTATCTTTTTCTCTATAAAATTTACAAATTTTTTTATTTAAAAGAAAACCACTAAAATTACAGTGTTGATGCTAGTGTCTTTATTCTTTACCTGCCGGCTGCATATGGGCATTGACCAAGTCATTTCTCCAACACTACACATCCAAAATTTGTCGTCATTCCAATTCTTAACAACCTCAAAAAAAAGAAGAAAAAACAAAGTCGCACCAAGTCTACTTTGTAATTTCGTGTGGAATCCGAAAAAAGCATATTGCAAGTGACAAGAATAATCATAGAAATTAAACAACAGTCAACACAGTAAAGTCTTCGAAATTTCATCTGCAACTCTCTAATCAGTTCTCACTTAACTCCTCTTTCATCCTTCAACTAACTCTTTGGAAAGTGGTATTCATTCAAACTTTTCTTGTTTAACTGTATGCTTACTATCATGTTGTTCAAGGGGAATTTCATTTCATTTATTTTGAATTTCAGTTTAAGATAAAATCAAAGCATATGAAATTTGTTGATTTAGATAATTCCTTCTTTTCTCTTAACAAGATTTGATTCACAGTCTGAAGCAGCAGTTCACTTTAGAATTGTGAGCAAAATCGAAGAATTTGTTCATAGCAGATGGATTCGAATTCTCCAGAGGCTGTGCAAGTTAATTCAGGTTCACAAATGGATGTAGATTCACAAGAACAAGAAGAAGACATGCAAGTGGATTCAGAAGAAGCCGCGCAACAAGCCAATTCAGAATCGCAAGAAGCGAAAACAGATATTGCTCTGATCATGCCAAAACTCACTGCTTATATAAACGTGATAAGGACTAATAATTCCACGGTGATTGATGCGATTCACAACTACTTCGGACAATACCTTCGATCCGAAGAAATCGATGACTTGGACTTCAAGGAACATATCTCAATCGATGCCTCCAACTCGGTGATCAACGCAATTCATCCAGATATGATTGATAACCTCCACGAAGCAGTTATGATGATGCTCGAAGCAGGCTTCGACAGAGAATGTTGCAACGAGTACAGCAAATTTCGCACGAAGTGCTTAGGAAGCTACCTGTCATATATGAAGACTCTGCAGCCACAGCTTGGATTTGAGGAAAATGCTAAGAAGGGGACAAATTTTTTTAATCATGAGATTAGGGAATGGACTAAAGTTTCAAATGTAATTGTGAGGGTCTTGCTTCCAAGTGAAAGAACACTCTGCCAGCGCGCTTTCTTGCGTTACACGGAAGCTAAGAATCTTGCTTTAATGGAGGTTTGTAGGCCGTTGCTGATTAGCATACTAGATTCCGCGGTTAAACATGCAGTTGAACTTGCTCGCTCCAAGAAAATTGAATATTTTTCCAGGATCTCTAGAGTGTTCAAAGCATTTCATGACTTGATGCCGGAGATTGAGTCGCTGTTTCCCGGCCCTGAGCCACTTGGCGATTTGATAAGAAATGAAGTCATCAACACTAGAAAGAGGTTGGGGAAAGCAACTATGGACATTCTTAAGAGGCTAGAGGATTGGATTTACAAGGAGAATGAGATGGCGAGTTTTTATGGAGGGCTTTATCCGATAATCTCTTGGGATGTGATGAACTGCTTGGGGGAAATCTGTGAAGCTTGGACTGTCATCGGCCTTGAGAAAGTTCTAGAAGAGATTCCAATGGTTTCTGATGGAGAAGGAACTGCTCCTTGTTCTTCATTCTCTATTCAGTTTAATAGGATAATAGAGATGTTAAATAGCCATGTGGAAATCGAATCTAAGAAATATACTGACCCTGCTGAGGGCTATATTTTCATGATGAATAGTCAGAGGTATATACAACAGAAGATAATTGATTGTCAATCGAAAATGAGCACTATTTTGCTGATGGCGAATGGCGCGATCGATGAGAATAATGCCAAGGCGAGACAGAATCTCGAAGATTATCGCCAAAGCTCGTGGGATGAGGTTCTTGGGCTTTTGAAGCAGGGCGACGGAGACGAGCGAAATGAGGTGGAATATATGAAAGAGAATCTCAAATTGTTCAATGTTCAGTTTAAGGAAATATGCAGGGTTCAGTCTACATGGTTTGTTCTTGATGAAGAGCTAAGAAAGGAAATAAGAGAGACCATAGAGGAAATTTTGTTGCCAAGTTATGGAACCTTCATTGGTAAGTTTCAGAAAGTTCTTGGTTCTGATGCTGATAGGTACATTGAGTATTCAATGTATGACATTGATGCTCTACTCAATGATTTGTTTCGCGGAGGCAGTTGAGTTGTGTATCATGTTAGAAGCTTCTGCATTGTGGAAAATGGTTACAATCTTATAGCAAAAGAATAGAGTTGAAGAGGTTGTGTAACTAGTATAATTAGGGTTAATGAAAATTGGTTAGGGCCAAATAAGGCTTTCTTCTTTGTTTGGCACTCTGTTTGTTAAACCCTGTTGATCCAATTTAGTTGAAGAGGTATATATATGATATGATCTTTGGCATAGCAGTAAGAGAAGTGATGTCCCTGATAGTTATGATTATATAAATTCACAAATTAGGTGATAATAAGTTAATAACTAATAATCATAGACAATTGATAAGGGGCATACTGCATATAATTTATATCGTTCACTTAAATCATATTCCCATTGAGACACTGCTTCCTTGCTTTTGAAAAAATAATAAAAAAATCCTGACATATCACAAGAACATGGTTCAGTGGGCAGTTTGAAAAAACCATACCAGAGAAAGGGAAAAGGATCGCGATAATCCGAAAGGCATGTGCTCAATTTACAGTGTCTTCCCTAAAAATGCTGCACTGAGAAGCAAAAGCAAATGGCTTGCATAAGAGTATATGATTATGAAGAGAATGAGAATATATCTCTGATTAGTATTACTTGTATATTATTACCATAGTAGTAGAAACCGAACCGGACCGGCCAATTCGACTAAAAATTGGTGAATCGGATTATGAACCGGTTTGGTTCGTTTTTTGGACCGTTTAAGGATGAAAACCAACATGAATTGGTGAGAATCAGAGAAAACTGGCGAAAACCAGTTAAATTCGGTAAAACTGATTTGATACAGTGGACTCTATGGTGTTCCATAGCATTGCATCTCCACCTGTGATCCAGTGCATCCTACGGTCCTCCAACGTGCCACTTGTTAGGCAGTGTTTGAACAAATAATCTCTTGAGTACAATCCACCTTCAAAGCCACTCTGTCAACGTGCTTCTCATTGTTATATGTGACAAACATTAATTATATAGTAAATCTTTGAATTAAATAATTATATAAATATCTAACTTAATTTTAATTTTGTATTTTCTATTTTTCGAATTAATGATATTTTTAATTATGTACTATTATTAATAGAAATATAAACTTTATTAAAAATTTATTAATTTTTATCTATTTTAATGTTAGTATTGTGATTAAAATTATCTGTTTTGATACTAGTATTAAAATTTATTGATATTATGGATTGATATTCTTATCGTGTCAAATTAAAATACTATTGTAGTAGTACTAAGTAATTTTATGTCTATATTTATATTAATTGTCTTTAAAATTTGAAATTTAGTTGTTCTTAAAATATTGGTGAAGATGTGTATTTTAAAGTTTTTTAAATTTTTGACTATTTTATATTTTTTATTTACATATGATCGGTTTTACTGATTTAACAGTAATTTATCAATTAAATTAATAAACCAATAAACCAATAATCTTACTGGTTTGATTAATAATTCTGTTCTTATAACTATGATTATTACTTAAGTACTAAAGTTTCACCTCAACCTGGTTAAACGATCAATTTGAAAATCCTCAACCCAAATCAGAACTCAATTGCACACCTAAATGAATGAAAAGTTTAAAAAATTAATTAAAAGAAAAAACAAGAAAGAAAGAAAGAATAAGGGATACGATTATACGAAATATTAAACTATTAAAATTAGGTGGAAACTCAGGTGCAGTTGACTTCACGTGAAATTAATACCTGAGAGTCGTTAGATAATTTGACTGATTTGACTAAATTTTCATCTAATGATTCTCAGATATCAACTTCACGTGAAGCCAACTTCATCTAAGTTTTCACCTTAAAA
Source organism: Arachis hypogaea (assembly GCF_003086295.3). Taxonomy (NCBI): domain Eukaryota; kingdom Viridiplantae; phylum Streptophyta; class Magnoliopsida; order Fabales; family Fabaceae; genus Arachis; species Arachis hypogaea. The sequence continues at coordinate 22,229,790 of NC_092042.1, forward strand.
TTATTATCTTATATATAAAGGAACAACGCATACAGTAAACAAATTGAACAACAAATTAAAAAAAAAGTAAAAAAAACATTACCCCAGTCAACTCTATTTTTACTTTAGGAAACCTTCTCCTTCTTTCCATCTCTCATTTGCCGTCGCCCAGCATCCTCCATCGCGTCGCACGAATTCCCCCTTGCACTACCCCCACCCTCGTCGCGCTATCACAGCTTCCTCCCTGGCACGCTGCAGAAACCACCAACCATGAAAGCGCAGCCGCAATTCGTCCTCCTCTTCCTTGCATCGCGCCGTGCATTCCGGATGAAGACACGCCCTCCCCCCTCGCGCTATCACAGCTTCCTCTCCCCTGCACGCCGCAGCAACCACCAACCATGCAAGCCAAGCCGCCGCGAGTCCTCTTCTTTCTTGCGTCACACCGTGCATTCCAGACGAAGACGCGCCGATCCAATTCTGCATTCCACAGTCGTCGCCGGAGGCAGCCATCACCTGCGGTGCTTGTCTTTCCGACAGTAACCCGCGTAGTCGCAGCCATAATTGATTCACGACCCCGTTCTCTTGCAGTCGATGTTGTTTCCTTCCCTAGATCATGTTTTGAATTGCTATCACGACCTGCCTTGAATTGTTATTCATTTTATTAGGTATGCGGATGGTTATTTTCATTCTAACGTAAATGTTTATTTAATTTGGATTGGATTTAAATATATACAATGAAATTTGGTGGATGTTCATTTTATTAGGTATGTAAATAATTATTTTTATTCTAAATTCAATGTTTATTTAATTTGGATTGAATTTCAGTAGATACAATGAAATTTGTTAGATGTTCATTTTATTAGGTATGTGGATGGTTATTTTCATTATAAACCGACGACTTGATAGAGAAAAAGCTCGGCTGGCCGGTGAGGGAGGGACCGATGGTACAATGAGGGTTTGGGGAGGAGATATGCAACAGTAAAATGGTTAAAAAGTGGATAGTTAAAGTGTAAAAAGTGAAAATAAAGATTTTTTGGAGAATAATTTGTGATGAAATGTGTTTTTTTCCATCTTCTGTAGACTAAAAATATAATCTATTATTTACGTTGTTCACAATCTCTATCATGTTTTCTATTATAAATAATGTGAACAATATATTAAAAAAACACTAAAATTAATTATAAATGTTATCAACCTAACAAAAATAACGGCAAGACTTCTTTGAAATTTCGTAAAAATGAGAAAAATAATGTCTTAGAAGAAAAGAATTAATAATGGTGCAACTCTTCTGTGGAAGCTTCATGTGAAACAGGGAAGAAGCTAAAAACTTCGGTTCAGACGAAAGAAAGAGGCTAGTTTTTCACATGCATGTTGGGCTCTTTTTTCTTTCTTTGGTAGCAAAATGCTTGATGACACCAAATTGGCATCAATTCGGTAAGTGTCTATTTGCTTGTTGCGGTTCATGATTGAAGGGTCAATTTGGATTGATTTAAAAAAAAAATTTAACAAATAAATTTTTTTTATATTTACATAGACTTTTTAAAAAAAATTTAAATATTAAAAACATCTTTTATTTAAAAAAAAAACAAAATATTATTAGCTAAAAAAATAAATAATTTACTTTTTTAATAAAAATATTCTTTTATTAAAAAACATATTCAAATAGATTTTAAATTGAATAAAAATATTTATTTTTGAATAATTGACACCACTAGATCCATTGATTTCTAATATTACATAATTGTTCTAAAAGCAAAAGTGCTACGTGGATGTCCAAATTTACATTACATGAAGTATGTATAAATCGAATGAACTAACTTGGATTTATCAAGAGAGAAGCGTAGTGGCACATCAATAAAAGCTATTAGGATTGATTTACTTGAACGTAAATCGAAGTTATCTGATTCGATAGATATATATATATATATATATATATATATATATATATATATATATATATATATATATATATTTAGTAAGTTCAATTTATCTATGCATCACCTATACAAATACGAACAGAACGTTAAACCCTCATTAAAGTGGAACTCACAATAGCTAGTGAAGATAGTTTTTTATTTTTTTTTAATGTATTTAAGTAAATCGACTTTAATAGATTCGATTTACTTGTCAATACGTTTCTCTCTTGGTAAATCAAAGTCGATTTACACGTACTCTATGTAAATCAAATCCAATAGCTTCAATTTACATAGTTTCCATGTAAATTCGGACATTCATGTAACACTTTTGTTTTTAGGACAATCACGTAATACTAGAGAGCAATTGATTTAGTGGTTTCTATTACCCTTTATTTGTTAAGAAAAGTACTTTTTTTTTTCACTTAAAAAAAGCAATCCAAACTAGCACTAAGTTTGGCAAACATGTTTCCATAACTCTTAGGTAACCAACTAGAGTACTAGCCAACATTTTAAATTTCAAAAGACTCCCGCCGCTGCGTCCTCTTCTTGAAAAGAAACATCTCAAAACCTAAGGAAAAAAACATCTAATAATCCACATAAAAAAAAACTATCAATTTATTTAGAGAGAAACCTCTGAAACCCTGTAAAAAAAATACACATTTAATCTGAAAGAAACACTTGAAAAAATAGTTAAAAAAATTGGAACGCACTCTCAAAAAGAAATATCCCAGAATCTAATAAATAAAATCTAGTAACCCATATAAAAAATTATGGAAAAAACATCCAAATCCTGTAAAAAGAACATTTATTTACTTGTAAATAAATATTTGAAAAAAAAACTAATATACATATAGTGAAACATCCAAAACCCAATGAAAAACATCATCTAAAACTCACAATGCATTGAAATCACCTTCCATCAAAACGGGCGTGATTCGGGATGGCCGACGACGAGGTGATCGAGTTGACTGCTTGGACAACGCAGGTAAACGCCCTTGCGTGAACCGCAGTGGAGGGTAACGCTGCGGCAGACTGCTTCACAGGAGACAATCGCAAGGATTTGGAATGTTGCGGAGCGATGGGGTGTTTGATCCTACGCGAGCACTTCTGTGTGATGATGGTGGAGGCCCGCGATGGCAAGGACGACGCCGACATCAATAGCATGACCATGACGTCACAATGGAGAGTACGAGATGCTAGCGATGTTGAATGGCTGCAAGGGATGATGTCGGGGAGAGGCAACTGCATGCGATGGAAGACCAAAGCGGAAGTCGATTCGCGCAGCGAGATGACGCAACTAAGATAGGATGGCGGCTTGACAGCGTGGGAGGAGGCAGACGTCAAAGTTATTCTAGATCGGAGGAGGAGGAATGAGAGAGAGAGAGTACTTGCGCCGCGTCCTCTTCTTGAAAAGAAACATCTCAAAACCTAAGGAAAAAAACATCTAATAACCCACATAAAAAAACTATCAATTTACTTGGAAAGAAACCTCTGAAACCATAAAAAAAATATTCATTTAATTTGAAACAAGCACTTGAAAAAATAATCAAAAAAATAGGAACTTACTTTCGAAAAGAAACATCCCACAATCTAGTAAATAAAATTTAGCAACCCATATAAAAAGACTATGGAAAGAAACATCCAAATCCTGTAAAAAAAAATTATGTATTTACTTGTAAAGAAATATTCAAAAAAAAATGGATACACATATAGTGAAACATCCAAAACCCAATGAAAAACATCATCCAAAACTCACAATGCATTGAAATCACCTTCCATCAAAACGGGCGTGATTTGGGGTGGCCGACGATGAGGTGATTGAGTTGACTGCTTGGATGGCGCGGGTAAACGCCCTTGCGTGAATGAACCGCAGTGGAGGGCAACACTGCGGCAGACTGCTTCATAGGAGACAACTGCGAGGATTCGAAATGTTGCGGAGTGATGGGCTATTTGATGCTACGCAAGCACTTCTGTGTGACGACGGTGGAGGCCGCGCGATGACAAGGACGATGCCGACGTCAGAAGCGGGACCACGGAATCGTAATGGAGAGGATGGGATGTCGGCGACGTGGAAAGGCTGGAAGGGATGATGCGTGGGGAGAGGCGACTGCACGGAATGGAGGGCCAAAGCGAGGCAACGAGGGTGACGCAACCAAGACATGACAGCAGCTCAACGGTGTGGAAGGGGGCGAACGTCAAAGGTATTGTGGATGGGAGGAGGAGGAACGGAAGAGAGTACTCGCGCCACGCTCTCTTCTTGAAAAGAATCATCTCAAAACTTAAGGAAAAACACATCTAATAACCCACATAAAAAAACCATCAATTTACTTAGAAAGAAACCTTTGAAACCTTGTAAAAAATCCATTTAATCTGAAAAAAATACTTGAAAAAATAGCTAAAAAAAATAGGAACTTACTCTCGAAAAGAAACATCCCACAATCTAGTAAATGAAATCCAGTAACCCATATAAAAAACTATGGAAAGAAACATCCAAATTCTGTAAAAAAAAAATATATATATATCTATTTACTTGTAAAAAAATATTCGAAAAAAGAAACGGATATACATATAGTGAAACATCCAAAACCCAATGAAAACATCATCCAAAGCTCACAATGCATTGAAATCACCTTCCCGAAACGAGCGTGATTTGGGGTGGCCGACGATGAGGTGATCGAGTTGACTGCTTGAATGGCGCGAGTAAATGCCCTTGCGTGAACCACAGTGGAGGGTAACGCTGCGGCAGACTGCTTCACAGGAGACAACCGCGAGGATTCGAAATGTTGCGGAGCGATGGAGTGTTTGATCCTACACGAGCACTTCTGTGTGATGACGGTGGAGGCCATGCAATGGCAAGGACGACACCGACGTCAAAAGTGGAACCACGAAGTCGCAATGGAGAGGACAGGATGCCGGTGATGCAGAATGGCTGCAAGGGATGATGCACATGGAGAGGCGACTGCACGCGATGGAGGGCCAAAGCGGAAGTCGATTTGCGCAACGAAGGTGACACAACCAAGACATCACGGCAGCTCGACGGCGCAGGAGGAGGCAAACGTCGAAGGTATTATGGATGAGAAGACTGAGGAACGAGAGAGAGTATAGGAGCACATATAGAAAATAGTGTGTAGCTTAAGATTGTACGAGATCTGTATGGAGAGTGCACAAAAATAATTTTTTTTAAAAATTTTAAAATTAGGATTAGAAAAAAATTGGCTATTAATCTATGTTATATACTATAGTTAATTTTTTATAATTTTTCATGTGAAATTAATATTTAAAAATTATTAGATAATTTAATAAATTTAATTAAATTATTATCTAATAATTTTTAATTATAAATTTTATATAAATAAATATAACTGAGTCTTCACCTTTACTAGATTGGTTTGCACAACATTTGTGAATTGGTTATTGCACGGTTAATTTCAGAATTTGTGTAATTGACTAATTGTTTTAGGCCGTGGTAGCTAGGACTCTTCTATAATTATATCTCTGCAAATAATGTAATAGGGCGCCCCTTCTGTAATTAGTAATAACTTCTTGGGGTACACATATTTCTTCGTGTTGACTTTATGAGCGTTCTTGATTTTCGATTGCTGCTGATTACACTTTAGTCAAACGAATAGAGTTTTCGAAAGTCCCACCATAACAAGTGTTATTGTCTTCGAATTGCTTATATCGGATGAATTATATATTACTAATTTTATAATAAAAATATATTATATATTATTTTTTTATTATAATTAAAATTAAACTTTTTTAAAATTAATTTTTTTTATTTTTTCATTCAATTTATTTTTTTAATATATTATTATTAACGATTAATTTAAATTTGACAATTAAAATATAAAATATAATATTTTTTAATTATATTTAAATTAAAATTAAAATATAATTATATTATATATTATATTTATATATTATTAATTAATTTAATAATAAAAATGTGTCACATGATATTTTTTTATTAAAATTTAAAAAAATTATTTTTTTTAAAATTAATAAATAATCTTCTTAAATTCTTTTATCTACTTTTCTCTTTTTTTTCTATTTCTCTCTATTCTTTCAACTTTATATATAATTTATACTTTATATTAATAATTTGATAAATCAAAATATGTTCACTAGATATTTTTTATTATAATTAAAATAAATTTTTTTCTTAACTTTTAAAATTAACAAACTCCCTCTCTCATTCTTCTTCTTTATCGTTCTCTCTCTTTTCTTTTATTCTCTATTTTTCTTTACCTTTTTATTCTACAAAAAATAAAATTAATAGCATAATGTAATTTAAATAAAAAATATTATTATATACATATTTTTTTATTTAGTTTTAAATTTTTACTGCTTATCTTTCTAATTTATATTTTTACTTCTTTTTTTTTAAATATTTATTACATATAATTTAGAGAAAATACTAATGCTGTGATTAAAAATTAGAATCAAGATTCAATTGTTTTAGAAAAAATAAATTTGAGTTAATTTTATAATTATCAATATAAATTTTTCTATGTTAATAATATCAAGTTATATTTTATATATATATATAGTGAAAAAATATTATTTTTAAATAATAAGCATAAAAGTTAATTATTTTTTTTTGTGCAACATACTTAATATATAATCAAATATATATATATATTTTATCTATAGAAATATTGGCCTTCTTAACCGATGAAAACTTTAGTCCTTTACGATCTTTTTATAAAAGTAGTTTAATGTTATAAATTTTTATGTCATAATCTATAATATCATAATTAACATAATTTTAAAAGATTTATATTATCATAATTTTATTACGATAAAAATACTAGTTTTAAAATTAAAAAAAAAAAGATTAAATATTCTTAGAAGTTCCTTTGAAAAACATTTCAAGTGAAATGGAATATGATCACTCTAGGCCTCATCTGGTTTACCGTGTAATGTAATCTCATCCCATCTCAAACAAGCATTTTGAGTCAAAGTGTGAAGTGTTCTACCGCAATTCTCATCACTCAGCGTGAGAAAACAAACATGGCGGGGTCACTCACTAAAATTCAGAGATATCTGAGGCAAGCACATGTATGGAGGTTTGTTGGTCTGGCTTCAACTACAGTTGGATTATCATGTTATGCTCTCAGCTCCTCCTTTAACCATCTCTTTGGAAGGTGGAACTTTCTCAAAATCTTTATCTATATTGTTTCCAGTATCACCATTTGTTTCATGATTTTATTTGCAAAGTCATGGTAATGCTCCACCGCATTGCGATTCAAAGCTCACCTGTCTTTTCTGGTTTTGACAATAACCGCCATCTACTCCTTTTTCTTTGATAAAGATGTCAACGGAAAACCGGATGTTTACGGCCTAATTTCTTGTGCTGCGTTTGCTGTGATGTCACTGAGCTTGTCGAGGCAGAGCCACTTGGGATTTGAAGTGGATTTGTTATATTTCTTCTTGGGAGCTTTGATTGTACAATTCATGAAGATACATTTGTTTTTAGGTATCTTTGGAGTGGGACTCAGCTACTCCCTCATCATTCTCCGTTCTTCTTTAGATTTGGAAAATGAGCATCAGAGGTTGGATGATCAGTATCACTCAGTTGTGCAAGTTGACTCAGATTCACAACAACAACAAGAAGAAGCTGCACAAGTGGATTCAGATTCACAAGAAGTCAACACTGATATTGTCATTATGAAGACACAATTCACCGCTTGTATAAATGCTCTTAAGTTATGTGATAGGGAGCTTATTAATATGCTTTCCAATTATGCAAAAGATAACGTCAAGACCTTCATTGAATCCAACCTTGAGGACCATGTCCCGGTTGACAGCAACATGGTGATTGATGCGCTGCCGTCAAACATTATCGATGACCTTCGAGAAGGAGTGAAGTTCATGGTGGCAAATGGACTTCAGAAGGAGTGTTGCGATTCGTATAGCAGCTGCCGCAGGGAATACTTAGAAAAGTTCATTTCTAGTTCAAACTTGAAACTCCCAAATATTGTGAATGTGGTTGAGGTGGAATCAACTGCTCTTGAATTTCAAGTTAGGAATTGGATTACCACTTCAAATTTAGCAATGAGATTGCTGTTTCCCAACGAAAGAAGACTGTGCGAGCGTATCTTCATGGGGCTCAGCACGGCTACAGATATCGTATTCACCGAAATTTGCAGGGAATTCACGATACATCAATTCAAATTTTCAGGTTGCTTTACATTTGAAGTTTTTCCCATGAGCGTAAGAGTTTTCAAGGCACTGAATGACTTGATTCCAGAGTATGAATCATTGTTTTCCCAGAAATCTTGTGATTCAATTAGAAATGAAGCTATCAGTAATTGGAAGAGACTGGGAAAGCAACCAAAGGGATATTCATAGAGTTGGAGGATTGGATTTGCAATGATGAAGCCATATCAGATGTTCCTGACGAGCTTTATCCGATCTGCAGAAAAGTGATAGAGTGCCTTAATGTTGTTTTCAAAGCTTGGGTCATCCTTCCCCTTGAGAATTTTTTCGAAGAACACCCCATGGTTGTTCATAGAGAGGGAAGCCCGTCTTCATTCTTTATCCAGTTGATTAGGATAATAGAGCTTCTAGAGAAGCATCTGGAAGTCAGGTTCAAAAGCTGTCCGGACCGTGCTCTGCGCTGCATTACAGCGATGAATAATGTAAGGCACATTGAACAGAATGCAAAGAAATGGAACTGGGATACAAGACCCATGTATAATAGTGGCATAATTAGAAAACTGAGTGCAAAAGTCAGACAAAACCTTGAAGACTACCTAAGAATCTCGTGGGATGATGTTGTTGGGCTTTTGAAGCTGGGAGATAACGAAGCATACTCAGCGGAGTCTATGAAAGAGAATCTCAAATTGTTCAACTTGCACTTTAAGGAAATATGCAGGGTTCAGTCTACATGGTTTGTCCTAGATGAGCAGCTAAGAAAAGAAATAAGAGAGTCCATAGATAATATCTTGTTGCCAATATATGGAGTCTTTATTGGAAAGTTGTATGATGTTCTTGGTTCGCATGCCAATGAGTATATTGAGTACTCAATGCTTGACATTGATGCTCTGCTCAACGATTTGTTTCGTGCATAACTTAAGATATAGTGTGTCAAATTGTAATACAAATGGCCATACTCATAATGGACTTTATTAAAGGGGAGATCATAGTTGTCATGGTTGTTTAATTTACTTGTATATTGATTGTGATTAGAAACGTAGGTAAGCTTTCACCAGATTTTTCACACCTTTGGTCCATGCCTCTTGATTCCTCTGTATTATTGATTGTAGTAATAATGCTTTTTAATCTTTATCTAGTTTTTTTTTTATATATTAAAGGTTAACAGCGAAAACGTGTGCTTTGAATAGAGTATTGTCTGTGAAGTTGAAAGGAACAGAACAAACCTATCTAATTGAGTCGAGAAGACACAGACTTGAGCTGTTGAAGATCAACGCTGAGTCGAGAACTTGCACACAGCAGAAAAATGTCCTTTAGTTAATCTTAACTCTTAAGTTGGCAGAAACTCACTTGCAGTCCGACTGCAGGTGAAGTTCTTCTGGATGGCTGACACGTGTTACTATATGATTTTAAAAAAATCGGTTTATTTTATATAAATGATTTATTTAAAAAAACTGGTTTGAATTGGATCAAGCAGTTATTTTTATTCCCTTCTTCTTCGTTTCGCACGTAAAATTCGTTCTCTTTCAATCCCTTTTCAGAACTAATATGAAACTTTCAATTAGGTATGTTCCTTTTATTTATATTTTTTAATCAAATTTATTATTTCAAATGTATTTCTTAATTTATGTTTTTATTCATTCCTCTGTGAATGATGAAAATGATTTAATAAATACGTACATATTTATGTCATCACACCATTTTGATGTTAGGATCATAAATGTCAAGATAATTCATAGCAATTTCATGTGATGGAAGACAAAAATGTAATTATGGTATAACGTAGACTAGTTGATAGCATGAGCATTGTTGAAATTTTGGCATGATCTCTTTCATATTTGTTATATGTCTCTTTAGTTGGTGATGTTATAGTTTATTGTGATGATATGATGGTAGTTTAATTGTATGAGTTAGATCCTTTTTATTTGGTTGAATTTTTTCTATGGCTATCCTATTCTTGATGGCAATGTCAAAATAAATATTTTCATTAGTTGTTCTTTTTTTTCTCTATTTTTGAATCAATTTTATTTTGAAAAAATTTATTAAAAATTTTTGTTGTAGACAAAATTAATAATATTATGTTCAATTATTTAAGGAGACCAACTTAATATTTTGATTAGATACTTTTGTTTTATTGAAAATAAATTCTAATTTTATTAAAAAATAAATTCTAGTTGATAAGTAAAAACACAAAAACGTGCATGACAGTGAAATCATAATTTTTAGATAAGTAAATTATAGTCTTATTATCTTAAAAAAATAATTTATTTATAGAATAATATTGAAAAATTAACAATAATTTGCACGAAAATAGTTTATTAGTAAAATAAAAGTTAATTGATTGATTACCATAAAATTTAATTTAACTATAAATTTGCAATTGAACATATTTTTACAGCTTAATTTAAAAGCAACTGAAAATGTGAGTTATGGGAAACAAAACAAAACTCATCAAGAAAATAGAAACAGGGACAAAAAAAGGACAGATGATATCATTTATGTCATTCCTATAAAAAAACCGTGATTTTTTTTTTCAGAATACTAAATTTTACTTTTTCAAACAATTTGTATACATATATTTGACAAAAATTAAATAAAAAAAAGTTTCAGATAAATTTAAAGAAAAATTGGTCAATATGAATGAAGAAAAAGAACATATCAAATTCATCTGTTAGGAATTTAGGAATAACACGCAGAAAGAATTTAAATTATTTTAAAAGTAGTTATTTGATTTATTCAAACCGATTTTTTTAAATAAACTATTTGTATAAAATAAATCGGTTTTTTTAAATCATACATAACACGTATCAACGATCCAGAAACAACTTCACCTGCAGTCGACTGCAGGTGAGTTTCCACCTATAAGTTCAAGTACTGCTAAAGAAAGAACAGAACTAAACTATGATGCATGCATGATACTAATACGGACATGAGACATGATACGAGAGACACGCAGGTACGTGAATTTAAAATTCTTATAAGGTACAAGATATGTCATATATATAAAATATAAAATATTTTTTAGATAAATTATAATAATATTTTAGTATTTTGTTAAGGAAAAGTCTAGGGGGCAACAGTTTTATTGAATTTTGGCTAGCATGTAACCAGCAGAAGAAGGTGAGCCATTGGATGAAATCTCACACCAATCTCACACCATCAAATCATCATTGATGGCTAGTTGATGACTAACAATCACAAAAATTGCTGGCCCCTAGCATTGCTCTTTTATTAATATTAAAATATAAATTAATTTTTTTAATTATTTTAACAATCTTTTTTAAATATATAAAGTATTTAAAATATATTTTATTTTAATAATTAATAATATATACTATTTCTAAATTCACTTTAAAAATACATATTAAGAATAAGATTAGACACACTGACACGTGATAATATTTAAGTGTATTTAAATATGTCTAAAATTTTTTTTATTTTTTATTAAGACACACCTAAAAGAATGTCTATACTTCATACGGATCTCACTAGGGAGATAATTGACTATTTGTACAATGTGTACAATGAGATATTGAGTTACAAAATGAACATCCTCCATATTATCTAGAATAATCATCCGAGTACTAGGGATAATAAACATCTTCCCGAAAAATTAACCTAATTTTGAAGTTCACCAAAGATTGAATTATTGATCTTTCAAATCTAGTGTTCTAATACCATGTTATAATACCACTTATCCCAAAAGTTTCAACTGATAGAAAAAGATAACACTAATAATTATATTTCTAATACTCTATAAACCTCCATTGTACATATTGTATAAATATTTTATTAATTACTCGTATTTTTCCACTTCATACGAACTAAATAAATAATAAAAAAAAGTACTTGGTTTAGGTACCAAGTGTTAATGAATTATGACTTATTAAATTTAAGAAACCATTCTTCCAATAGAGTGACGTTGCTTCCAATGCCATACAATAATCTAATTCCATAGTACCAGATGCAGATAACAAAATATGCTAGTACAAATTTCATTACAAAGAAATTAAATAATGATAAGATTTAAAATCTCTTATACAACTATGAGGTATTTTACACGACATCAAATTAAACATTATATTGGAATGTACAGCACAGTGAAATGAATATACCTAAGTACCATATTTGATAACTGGTGTAAGGCAGACAACGTACCACCTAATAGTTCTTATATTGGAACTGCCTTAAATCATATTCAGCGGCAGTTTGAGAAAACAATACTAGAAAAAGGGAAAAGCATTGCGATAATTCTCAAGGCATGTGCTCGATTTGCAGGATCATCCATAAAAATACTGCAGTGGGAAGCAAAACGATTATCTAATGGCTTGCATACGAGTATCTGATTATGTAATTATAATATCCATACTTTATTAGTTTTAAAATTATTCACTCATATAAATGATATTATTATATTTTTTATTACTCAATTTACTAATAATCATAAGAATATAAGAGAAAATTTTTAAAATAAACACTAAATATTTTTATTCATAGAACGATAATCATTACATAAATATATATACCTTTATATAGGTAAAATTTATCAATAAAATAATTTTTTTAATAACTAATACTTAGTTGTATACATAGGTGGGATAATGAAACTTGTAGAATTTGCTTCAAGTTGTATGTATGTTTTAAATTGCTCACTATTCTATGAGTTGACTTCATTATTCTTCCTATTACTTGTCAAATTTGGTGTCTTGTACTAAAAATTTGTATTAATGTAGTTTTTATAATCTTCTCTTGTATTTATGTAGTTTCTATAGCTTTTAAAATTAGGTTGCAACTTGGTTTCAATTCCAATTGTATTTGATTTTGAATTTTTTTAATGTTCGAGCATATTATATTTACACTATTTTTAAATGTTTTTTATTTAATCATCTAATATTGTCTCCATTAAATCAAATTTGTAAAATTTATCATTCTAAGTATTTTCTTTAACTTGTAAAATAACTCGATTTTCAATGACTTTGTAAATATATCTGCAATTTGTTCTTCAATTGGACAGAATTCAATCACAATTTCTTTCTCATTCACCAATTCTCTAATTTTGTGAAATCGTATGTATGTCAATATAATTCAATCTTCCATGGAACACTAGATCTTTGCAAAATGCAATAGCTGATTTCTTATCACAAATATCATTGTTGGAGTACTTTGTTTCTCGTTTAATTTCTTAAGAATTCTTCTTAATCAAACTGTTTATGTTGCACAACTTGCTGCTGCTATATATTCTACTTCTGCTGTAGAGAGTGCTACTACTGGTTATTTCTTTGACGACCATAAAATTGCACCACAACCAAGATCAAATGCAAATTCCGAAACACTTTTTCTTGTTTCTATATCTCCAACCCAATCACTATCAGTGTAACCTACAAGATTCACTTCATTAGTATTTTCATAATAAATGCCATAATTTAAAGTATCTTTGATATATCGAAGAATCCATTTTACAGTTTACAAATGGTTGGTATAAGGCTCTTCCATGAATCTGCTAAGCAAACCAATTCCAAACACAATATCTGGTTTAGTTGTAGTGAAGTACCTCAGACTTCCAATCAAGCTTTTGTAATATGTAGGATTTACTGCTATTTCTTTATCTTCTCTCAGCAACTTGAACTTCTCTTCGACCTGAGTAGGAACTGGTTTTGAGTGCTCCATTTGAAATTTTTTCAAAATATCATTTGCATATTTCTTCTGAGAAATAAAAATTCTATCATCTTTTTGAACTACTTCAACACCAAGAAAGTAAGACATCAAGTCCATATCCATAATTTCAAAGTGCTTTATGATAGTCTCCCTAAATTTTGCAATTATCTTCAAATTGTTGCAATTAAAGATTAAATCGTCAATATAAAGACACATGAACAAGATATCTCCAAGTTCAACAAATTTGGTATAAAGCGTATGCTCAAATGGACATCTTTTGAAACCAGTCTGAGTGAAATAAGAACCAATCTTCTTGTACCACGCTCTTAGAGCTTGCTTTAACCCGTATAGAGCTTTCTTCAACCTGTAAACTTTATTTTCTTCTCCAGGAATTTCATATCCTCTAGGTTTCTCAACATACACTTCTTCTTCTAAAGTGCCATTTAAAAATGTCGACTTAACATCCATTTGATGTATCTTTTACTTATTTTGAGCTGAGACTGAAATAATCATACGAATAGTGTCTAATCTAGCAACAGGAGCAAATACTTCAAAGTAATCGATACCTACCTTTTGTTTGTATCCTTTAACAACTAATCTTGCTTTAAAACGATCAACTTCACCGTTGGGTTTATACTTAGTTTTGTAAATCCACTTTACTCTAATCGGCTTCTTATCTGCTAGTAAATCTGTCAGCTCTCATGTGTCATTCTTTTCAATGGTAAGAATCTCCTCATCCATTGCTTTCTCACAATTGTTGTCTCTAGAGGCTTCTTCAAAATTCAACATGTCACAATCTGAAAATAGAACAAATTTATGATTTCTTCATCGAACAGATCGTTGTCATTGTCAACTTCATAATCTGCTAATCTAGCAAGTAGTCTCCACACTCTTTGAGGCCTTCTATATGATTCTGGTTATTCGGTTGTGTCCAATTGTCTTTCTTCTTCATCATCACATATATTTGAAATTACAATCGGCTGCTTTTCTGTCATTGTATTCCAGTTTCACATGCCTTTCTCGTCAATTGTCACGTCTCTGATGATGATTACCTTCTTTGATTCTAGATTATACAGGTTGTATGCTTTTGAGTCTGTGCTATAGTCGATAAAGATACTTCTCGCCTTTGTCATCTAACTTCTTTTTTAATTGATCTGGTATGTGGGCATAAGCGATATACTCAAATACTCTGAAATGATGAATAGAAGATCGCTTTCCACTCCAAGCTTCCTCTGGAGTTTTATCACGAATACTTTTTGTCGGACACTTGTTTAAAATATGAACTGTTGTTTTCGATTGCTTCTGTCCAAAGCTCTTTAGGCATTTGTTTTGACTTGAGGATGCATCTGACCATATCCATGATGGTTCTATTCTTTATTTCAGCAACCTAATTTTGTTGAGAAGTATATCTAGTTGCTAGTTGGTGTTGAATTTTGTGTTGTTTAAAGTATTCTGAGCATGCAAGATATTATGTTCCTCTATCTGTTCTGAGGATTTTGATTTTACAGTCATTTTATTTCTTAACAAACGCCTTGAATATCTTAAATACATCACATACTTCTGATTTCTATTTCAGAAAGTATACCCATGTATATCTACCAAAATCATCAATAAAGTGATAAAGTACCTACTACCACTGTTGTTTGAACTTTCTGCAGAACAAAAATTTGAATGCACAATTTCAAGTAATCTTTCGATTCTCCATGACTTTTCTATTGGGAATGGATCTCTGTGCTTCTTTCTTAATTGACAAATCTCACAAACATCATTGGGAATATGAACTCATGATAGACCCAAAAAAAATGTGCAAATCACATATGCCACAACTAGTTATCAAGTATCACAGAACTCATGCAAGAGGGATTAACATGTTGAATTTTTAATGGAAGCATTATGTTTGAAGTCATCTTTACTTTATCTATGTACATTCCATTGTTGTCAAACACAGTGTAATATTTAATATAAGTTATCATCTTATATCATTTCTCAGATAATTGCCCCATATTTAGTAAATTGTAATTAAGTTCAAAGCATAGAAAACATAAGAATTATAACTTCGAGAACCATCCTTCAATCTAATTGGTATGTACCTTTTTTTCTTTGATAAGAATCTTTGTACTATTACCAAACTTCAATAATAGTTTAACTGAATCATGAAGAAAATAAGGCTCATCTTTAAACGCTCCTTGTTAAGTATGGAGTGCTGCACACCTTGTTAATTTGTTAAATCTAAACTCTTCATTTATTATATTTTATTTAAATAGTTTAGGTTTAAAAAGGTAACCTGTTAATTAGGTTAACCATGTTTTTTTATAAATTTTAAATTTTTTTATAAATTTTAGATATTGGGCTGAAGTCTAAAATAAAAAAAATAGTATATAAATATTAAAAATAACATATTTGTATAATAAAAAAATTACAGAGCTTCAAAATTAAAATAAAGAATACATGAAAAATAAGTTGAAAATTCATGTACTAAATTCAGAAAAAAAAGATATATTAAAATCTTAAAAAAAATAATATTAAATATATATTATGTATATAATATTAAATATAAACACAACAATAAAAAAATTTATGTTATATAAATTTAACTAATACATATATACAAATAAAAATTTCTCTTAACTTTATATTTGTAATATTTTATACAATTAGTTTTAAAGTTTAATTATTTTTTGAATAAATTAATAAAAAAGTAATACAAATAATTATTTAAATATAATTATAATTTAATTTTTTATTCTATTACGTACACGTTGAGAATAATTTGAAATAAAAGATAATGGACTTATTATAACTGCCATGTATTGTATATGCTTTTACTGCGTCGTCATCTGAGAATTATGGCGTTTTCATGGAGACCAGATTTTTCTACAGAATCAGTTGTGTTTGGAGTTAGCCAACCAGCAGACATGCTTCTTCCTATTCTGTGGCAGAAATTTTCCAGGCTTTGAAGGTCATTCATGGCAGAGGTGGAAGGGAATGGGCTCAAGAGCATCAAAATCTGTAGCTAGCCAGACGATAGTGGAAGCACTGCCAGCAAACAAAATAGTGAAGATGCTTGAAGCATAGCATCGACAATTACAAAGTAATGGAAGAATTCGATCAAAGTTTTTCTAAGTACTTTTGTAGTGTAAAGATCGTCTTGTATTAAATAAAGGGAATTAGTTTTTTTTGCCGTATCAATTTGTTTATTCAGCCCATGACAGAAAAAAAAGAAAAAAATAAATAAATTTAATTTACCTAATAACTTTTGATAATAGGTTAACTTGTAAAGAGTGCTGCACTCTCTACTTTTCTTATTTTTATCTTTAGCACATGAATTATTTGTAAAAAATAAAGTCTGAGTATCCGGATTATCATCAGTATTTTGATGTTGATTTTCTACAACGTGTACTTGATTATTATTCATCATTTTGAATCTGTAATCTACTGCTTTGTATTCATACTTTCCACAATAAAAGCAGTTGAAATTGGTTCTTTCTTGATAAAAGTTTCCTCGACCTCTTCTTCGGTTGACATGCCTGAAATTCGTTCCACCTCTTCCTTGATTCGGTGGTGTAAAATTATTATAACTTCCTTGATTGTAATTGCCATGACCTCTACCTCTGAAACTTTCTCTACCTCTATTTTGAAAATTGAAACCACGACTTCATCCTTTTTGTGTACGGCTTAATTCTGTAATATTGTTTAAATTCATTCAACTTTTCAGGGCTTCCTCGATTGATTTTTCTGACTTCTCCAATATTCTACTGATATGACTTTCCATGGTTCTTTGAAACTCTATAATCGATATAGTATCCATATCGTGGGACTCTAGTATCATAGTCACCACATGGTCATACTTGATAGGCATGGTGCGAAGAATTTTTTCCACCACTTTACTATTGGGTATATCTTTTCCATAGACTCTCATCTTATTAACAAAATCTATAACACGAGTAAAATATTGCTCAATAGTTTCTGAGCTAGACATCTCGTACCTTTCATATTCTCTTCTAAAAGACTGTAGTTTTGCTTTCTGAGCTTTATCTACGCCTTTGTATGACAGCTTCAACGTGTTCCATTCCTTTTTTTTACACTTTTGGCATTTGCTATTTTGCCAAACACCGTATAATCTACACCTTGATGAATTTGAGATAGCGTCAATTGATCTATCTTCTGTTGGACATCATATAGTCCTTCTTGTAAATCTGGTTTAATGAAATTCTACAAGTTCTAAGTTTTCAAATGGGTAGACATCAAAGTTTCCCAATAACTATAATCAAATTTTTTATCTAACTTAGGATCGGACCATACGATATTGAAAGTGTTTGTTATAGTGACTCTATAAATAAACAATTATGTGAGAATTCTCTTACACCTCACAATAAATTCTCAAACATCAAGCGCTAAATTAATCAGTTCTAATACCAAATGTAATTATAATACTCACACTTTATTGATCTCAAAATTACTCACTCACATAAATAATACTACTATATTTTTCATCATTCAAACTTACTAACAATCATAAGAATATAAGAGAAAATTTTTAGAATAGACACTAAACATTTTATTCATAGAGAGATAATTATTACATAAACATATATGCCTTTATATAAGCAAAATTTTTTAATAAAATAATAATTAAGATAAAATTAAATAATAATTAAGATAAAATTATGTTAACCTGTCATACTTGCGAGAAATTAAAATCCAAGTAGTTCTTTTGAACAAGAAATGAGATGGCTTTAATAGTAATTAGAGCATTACACATTTACCCTACTAGACCTGTTATTTTCACCTAACAAGTTCCATTGATTAAGAAAGGAGCATATAATAATTGCCAGGTGATTTAATCTTTTCATTTGAAATGATCATCTAATTAATTCTTCTAAATAAAAAATTTACTTTAATCATAAAGACTGTGTTTGCATTACGTATAAGTATGGAAAACTAAGATAGAGAATACGAGATATAAAAGTATATTTAATAAATAAGATATATAAATATAAATATTATATTTTGAAATATTAAATTATGTATATATTGATATAAGAGATATAAAAATACTAATAAAAGATATAATTAATATTTTACTTTTTTATTTTTATTAATTTTTTATGATTTTTTTTTGAATTTTGTGAAAAGAAAATCAGAAGTGATAAATAATTATTAAAATAGAGTAAATAAGATAAAATAAAATGAAATTGCAGTAGAATAAAAGAGATTAACTTAAATATTAATGAGGAACATTTAAGAAATAATAATAAAATGGGTGTAGCATTAGCCATAAAAATATGAGAGTAGTCTCTCCCAAAGAAACATTGTATGGTAGTTTAAATTTGTTTTCCAAATAATAATATTCTTTTTAGGGATTTACCATTAAAGTCTTAATTAAAATATAGGAAACATTTTAAGTATACCGGAAGTATTGGTACACCAGTTATTTTAACCGTTGATCTGAATTATAAAATATATATATAATATATATTAATTAAAATTAATGATTAAAATAACTGATCCACCGGTGTTCCCCGGTGCACTTGAAATGTTTCCTAAAATATAATTGTCATAAATTTTTTTTTTATTATTTCCCGATAAATTACAAGAAGAAAGAGAACAGTTATCAGCTAAAAATATTAAAACAATTAATCCGATCCTCTTAATTAGATTCAAACAACTAATCCTAATTATTAGAACAGTTATCAGCTAAAAGTATTAAAATATTATATTAATCACTAACATTCTAATATTTAATACATGGCCTACAAAAATTGTACTTTATAATATGACATACTTTATTTTATTTATTTCTTTTTTAATTTCAATGCATATTATTTTTTTCATTTGAGGTAAGTATTGTTCTTATTTCTAAAGTTTAAGGTCAAAATTAAATTCGTTCCCAATATTATTTTGGATTTAAAATCGTTTCCGTTTTATTTGGTATCAAAATCGTCCTTTTGACTTTTTACGGATAAAAATACCCTTCACCACCACCATCTTCCTTATTCCCACTAAATACCAATAATCAGATTCAAGAACACCAACAATAACACATTATTCAAATTCAGAAACTAACATCATCAAATTCAACAACAAAAATCAATGCACAATAACAGAATCAGAAGCAGAAGTAGAAGCAAAGTAGAAACAAAGAAGAAACAAAAATAGACACAAACGCAAAAGAAGAAGAAGAAGCAGATGCAGAAGTAGAATAAAAAACAAAATCAAAAGTAGAAGAAGAAGCAAAGTAAAAGCAAAGTAGAAACAAAACAGAAGCAAAAACAGACACAAACGCAAAAACAGAAGAAGAAGCAGATGTAGATGTAGATGCAGAAGCAAAATCGAAAGCGGAAGCAGAAGAAGAAGCCGAATTGACGAGGTGCAGCGGCGAGGACGGCAAGGTCGGTAGCAGCGGCGGCAGTGATGGCAGTGGCGGAGTGCAACTCCCTAGCTCGTGTCTCCTCTCTCCTTCGTGAGCTCTCTCCTCCTCTGGTTTTGATTTCTGATAGCGACGGCAACTCTAAACTTCGCTGGCGTCGGCGCCGTCCATCTTCCCCCTCTTCTTTTTTCCCCTCCTCTCCCCTCCCCCCTTTTCCTTTCTCCTCCGTTGTTCTTTCTTTTTTCTTTAATTTTATAATTTTTTATTAGAGTAGGAGTAATTTAGTAATAAAATTAATAAAATTAAAAATTTTATTAAAAAAAATTATTTTAATATTAAATAAAACGTTTTGGAAAATTTTAAATATAAAATAACGTTAAGGACGAATTTGATTTTGACCCTAAACCTTAAGAACCAAAAATTCAAAACAATACTTACCCTTTTTTATCTTCATAACCTTTTCTAAAAAAATGTTTAACTTATTTTCAAATTCTTATCAGTTTTCATTTTTTTTCTTTTTGATTCATTTTGATACCTAACTTCTTTTTTAGAGTCAGTGATAATATAATTTTTTCATGACAATTATCAATATTTAGAACAAAAACTTATTCATATATATATATATATATATATATATATATATATATATATATATATATATATATATATATATATATATATATATATATATATATATATATATAACAGTATAATACTATTCTATTTTTGTTGTCCAACCCAAAGTCTTTTTTACGTCCGAGCTTATTCCAAATAACATTTTTATTTCTTTTATATTTATCTATTTTCAATTTAAAACGTGCATAAGACCATAAACATTATAAACCGGTCTACTTCAACTATATTGTGTCAAATAAACTAAATTAAGAAAATTTTTACTAGCCTATTTAAGTGGCGTATGTTATATTGAGATTTATTGAATGCGTGTTATAATTTTAAAGAAGCCATATCACCATTTAAAGAAAAAGATGTTTAATTTTTACCATCAGCTTGTGAATAGTGCCCTTAATTAAAACCTAAATAAAAAGGATTGAGTTATAGTGCATAGTGAAACAAAAACCCAAGTCTAAACATGTGTCTTAGGGAGTCAACAAGAATGGATAACGGCAATTATTGCTTTGAAAAGTAAATTCATAATTATAACAAATAATATGGTAGTTAGCAAATTAAATATTTGAAAATGTGGAAATAAAAAAAATGAAGCAAGTAATAGAACATACAGTCATTAGTCGCACCCCATTCTTATCACATAGGACATGCATGGTGGTTATTACTTCGTTGTAGCCCAGTCTTACGAAATAACCCCTCAAGTACACACTACATCAGCTTAATTAATTCAAGAGCTTAGTTTTGTTTGGTTAGAAAATTGCAGAATGCAATCAGCGAATATTATAGACATAGAGGTAACAAATAACTCTTGTAGTTTCTCCAAACTTAAATCTTTTGTTTTCATTCTTGTTCATTTATTTTTTTTTCCTTTATCATTTCTTGTTTTCATAAATATAAAAAAATAATAAATAAATAACGTGTAATTGACAATACGTAAAGAAGTTTACATCTTTGAAATGTATTGGCTTTGGAATGAGATAAATGAAATTTTTTTTTAGAACTCTGCTAGGGAGACAATAAAAAATCTTAACAATGTATACAATAAATTTTGAATTTGACCTAAATACATATAAAAAATAAAAAACATTCCAAAAATTACTTAAATAAAAAACCCACTCAATTATTCTAAAAAAAATAATTATCTCAAATCTTAATTTATCAAAACATTTTACTCCAATATCTTTTTCTCTCACAATCGACTACCACTCCCGACCTACCTTTATCAATAATCATCCCACTTCACTGTTGTTGCTTGGTTTGCCACACGTCACCACCGACGTTGTTTATCCATAGTGAAAATAACCATCTACGCAAAGATAAAAATGATCATACATACTTAATAAATTGAACATCTAACATATTTTAATTATATATAACTAAATCCAATCCAATCAAAATAATCATCCACATAACAATTAAAATAACCATCTAGATATCTACTAAAATAACCATCCTATAATATGCTCAGTTATGATTTCACGAATATAGTTTTCAGCCGTTCTTGACACTATTTTCCCGATATTTTTGCCGGGACCTTTGCAAATTTCAAGAAATTTGATTTCATTGTAATCCTACCAAAAATATATATAGTCATTTTAATTCAAATGATACATGGAACAAATGGTATTGTTTAAACAAATTGAAAATACAAAAAATGAACACAACGAACATCCTCAAAAGTTAAAACAGATAAAATCATATATGATACTTACAAACATATTGATAATCCAAGTAAGATGAGAAAGCTGGTCGAGGAAAGAGAGAGACGACGACCGTATGAAAAGAGAGAAATGGCGGTGGTTGAAAACGACTTCGACATTGGCTTTCAGCGCGGGGGAGAGACGAGCCTGGCATAATAAAAGCGCGACGAGGAGGTAGGACTTGCCATCCGAGATTATAGCTGTCGGGAGAGTAGCGCGAAAACAGTGGCAAAAGGGCGAAGCGGGTCGACTCACCGGCAGAAGTGGAGGCGGTATCGGTGAGAGGCTGCGGCGGCGTCGATATGGCCGTGGGGAGTGCAGCGGTGCAATGTGAGAACCAGAGAAGATGACGGCGAGTTTTAGAGGAGGTTATGGTGAAATTAGGAATAACTGTACATAGTGTGAATGAGTTTAAATGCTAATCTTAATTTTTCAAATTTTAAAATTTGAAATTAAATAATTAATTAATAATCTAATTTTTTATTTTAATTTTATTTTTCTTTTTTAATTCTATTGTATATATTGTATACTAAAATCATTGTCTTTTCATACTTTCTCTTTTTTTTATGTTAATTTTAAAAGTTCAAGTTGTGTTTTTAATGAATGGATTACACATCTTTATCTTTTATTTTAGATTATCTTTTATTATAAGTTATGTTTATTATTTTGTGTTATTTTTTGGAGAATTTATTTAAAAAAAAAGTTTCATTAATCCACATATAACCATATAGGCCGGTCTCTTCAGCAGGATCAATAAATACTTAAATAGAGATTTGTGATAAGAATAAAAGGTGAATTTTAGCCGGCTAATTGAGGTTAATGATGCACCTGTTACCTCTGACACAAGTTGATGCTATGTCGTCTGATTTTTGTAGGAATTAAAAAAAATCCTTTTACTTATTTTAATTTATTTAATGTCTGTCCCACTCTATCTAATGAAGTGGTCCTAAGGCGGTATCGGTGGAAGGCTACGGCGGCGTCGATATGGCCGGCGGAAAGTGCAGCGGTGCAATGTGGGAACCAGAGAAGATGACGGCAAATTTTAGAGGAGGTTATGGTGAAATTAGGAATAACTGTACATAGTGTGAATGAGTTTAAATACTAATCCTAATTTTTCAAGTTTTAAAATTTGAAATTAAATAATTAATTAATGATCTAATTTTTTATTTTTATTTTATTTTTCTTTTTTAATTCTATTGTACACATTGTATACTAAAATCATTGTTTTCTCATACTTTTTCTTTTTTTTTTATGTTGTTTTAAAAGTTCAAGTTGTGTTTCTAATGAATGGATTACACATCTTTATCTTTTATTTTAGATTATATTTTATTATATTAAGTTATGTTTATTATTTTGTGTTATTTTTTGGAGAATTTATTTAAAAAAAATTCATTAATATCCACATATAACCATATAGGCCAGTCTCTTCAGCAAGGATCAATAAATACTTAAATAGAGATTTGTGATAAAAATAAAAGGTGAATTTTAGCCGGCTAATTGAGGTTAATGATGAACCTGTTATCTCTGACATAAGTTGATGCTATGTCGTCTGATTTTTGTAGGAATTAAAAAAAACCTTTTACTTATTATAATTTATTTAATGTCTGTCCCACTCTACCTAATAAAGTGGTCCTGAAACTTCACCCCACCCCAGTTAATGGTGGGCTGACAAGCCAAACCCGTGAAATTTTTTTATTATTATTAAATATTAAATAATATACATAATTTCACAACTATTTTAATAAATTTATAATTTTTAAAGATAAAAAAATTATAATTTCTAAATTCATAAAAATTAAAGTCTTTATAATTATAAATATGTAATAAACATAATAATAAATCCTAAACCCAATCATCAATCATATTGAATGATTTATCCCTATCAACTACATAAGAAGCAAATATATTTCTAGCGACTCCTAAATCAATATTAAGTGAACCCATTTTATTTTGTAATTCTGCTATAGTTTGACTAATATCTTCATGCTTAATTTGAGTACAACTATCAAGATGTCATTTTAGAGTAGATGTGTCATATCGCTTACCGCCAGCTTTAAACAGCTTCTTGCATCCTTTACACTTAGAACATTCTACTTCATCCTTATCTGGATTGAGTTTTTGAAGAAATTTCAAACATCAGATGTTGTTGGTCTGGCCCTTTTCGAACTAGGCTCATCAACCTCGATCTGAGCAGTCTCAGAATCAACTCCAGCAGTAACAAGATTATTTTAGAATTCATATTTTCTGAAATAAACCCAAATGTTAAAACAAGTATTATACATTTTGATTTAGTCAAAATCATTATCAAACAAAACAAAACACAGTAAATAATAAAAAATCTGCATCAGATTTTAGATTTGTCAAAACAGTAAAATTTAATCAAAATAAACAAACATAAACTTATCTATAACTCTGATCTGATACAAACCTAAACTTATGCTAATGTTCAATTTAGTCAAGCACACTATTTTGTAAAAAAATAAAAAATTCAAAACGTTAACAAAAAAACCAAGATACTAAAAATCCAGAATAACAGCGGCAACGACTAGGACAGAAGAGGCAAGGAGCAGCGACGACGGCCAGACGACAAACACAGAGAGGACAGAGGAGCAGCGCCTATGGCCAGGAGCCCAGGACCGACGAGCAACAGCGACGATGGCTAGACGGAGCAGCAGCGGTGGCTAAGACCCAAGAGGACCGAAGAGCGACAATGGGAGCAGCATATGATGAGGAGCGCCGTGACTGTGGTTTCGGACTGTTGTGTGTGACTGTGCGAGACTGCGAACATTAGCGTGATTGTGTCTGTATGAGCGTGAGTGTGAGAGAAGAGCAACGGGCCAACGGCGCTGACGATAGCAACGACAACGGCACCGGTAGATACGCCAGACACTGGATGCAGCACGGTTAAGAGCGGTTGCTGGTGTGAGTGTGACTGTGGAAGAGGCTCAGTGTATTGTGACTTGTAAGTGTGAGTGAGTGAGTTTGATGGAGTAAGGGAAAGTCAATTAGGGTGGGTAGGGTTTTTATTCAGTCGGGTTGAGGTTGGAAAAGTTGGGATTTGGGCAAAAAAATTTGCAAAAAATACCCATGGCAAAAAAAAAATACTGAGCCCTCCGGGGAAGGTCGTCCTGCCTTGCCAAAGCCCACGGTTTAAGCAGTGCAGGTTAGGCGAGCTTTTGATGTGCGACAGTCTCAATTTTTCAATCCGACCTATTTTCTTTAGTGGGTTACACGGGCCGGCTCGGAGAGTTTAGTCTTGTTTGTCACCCTTATATATGATACAAAAGTAGTACATTGAATCAATTAGATTCGATTTACATGTATATGATGCACATGTGAGGTAATAAATCGATTCAATTAGATTCGATTTACATAGATTTAGTGTAAATTGAGTTTAATAGCTTTGATTTATATAAATTTAGTGTAAAAATAAGACATATATATATAAGTTATTTTGTTTGAATACTTTTGTATAATATTGATCTCTGTTTAATTTATTTATTTGAATTACCTGAATTTTGTATTATCAAATGTCTTTTTTGTGTTTTATTAAGGAATGTGTGAAACGGATAGAATAACACTTTGCCTTGACTTTGTAGAAATAGAAACATAATTGTCATGCTAAAATTTTTATTCTTCAGCATTTATAAAAATAAATAAATAACACTGACTTTTCTATTTTCCACCCTAACAACTTGCACGTGAAAATGCCAGGTTAATAACAGAAATTTCTTATCCATTAAAACATACATACCATTAAGAATAATCATGTAAATAAGTCTAGTAGTTAGTTAGAGTTACATTGCTGACTAGGCGGAGTTTGTTATTCCACTTAGAAAATTTGTTTCTGCACACACACACATATATATATACACTTGTGCAATACAATTGAGGAATATATTATAAACCTTCATCATATTGCGTTAGCTCTCTACTCTCATTTTCTCTGCTTTAGTTTGTTCAATATGGTATCAAGAGCTTCATTTTGAACTTTCTTGGATCTTTTTTTTTTCAAAAACTCCATTCATTGCTTCTGCTGCACAATAATGGTGTTATTGCTCTCTGATTCTTCTTCAACAAAATCTGCTCTAATTCCTATTGCAAAAAAATTTGATGATAACAACTATAATACTTAGAAGCATCAAGCATGGCTTACTATTCAACTTCTTAGCATGGAAGATCACTTGGATGCTTCAAAAGCACCTTCAAAATTCAATCCAAACTCTAACAATGCTGCTGCCTCTGCTAGCACAACACCTAATGAGACTCCTTAGAAAAGTTCAGATCCAACCACAACAAAAGAATCTACAAAGTATCAAGAATAGCGCCAAAATGACTTAGCCCTCACCACTTGGCTTATGGTTTCAATGATAAATAGCTTCAAGAATAAAGTTCTTCTTTGTACTAACTTTGCTAATACTTGGACTACCATTGTGACTTACTTCTCCATAACCTCTACAACTCGTGTTCAAAGTCTCAAGGCTCAACTTAAATCTGTTAAGAAAACTGGTTCTATTTCTGAGTATTTGAACAAGATATACAAACTTGTGGATTCTTTGCTTGCAATTGGATACAAATTGCAAAATGATGATCATAGTCAGTCAATTATAGATGGTTTACCTAAAGAATACAGTGGATATATAACTTCTGTTATGTCAAGACTAGGCACTTTTAGTGTTAGCGAAAAAGAATCTTTTCTAGTTGCATTTGATGATATGCTCGAGCATTTTAAAACTCTATCTCAAGGTATGGCTACAGCTAATTTCTCACAAGCTTTCTGCACCAATACTAGACGTGGAAGCTCAGCAAGACAGGGTCGTGGAGGTAAACCCCAAAGAGAAAGAAGGTTTTCTTGGAACAATCACTGGCCTTCTGGCCAAATCTGTGGCCACAATGGACATGTTGCTTGGAATTGTTTCTTTCGATTTGATCAATACTTTCAACCTAATTCATTTTCATCCTCATCACAAGCAACACCAATTCCATACTCCAACACTGTTCCTCCACCATTCTCTTCATCTTTCCACCAATCTCAGGCTTACCTTACATCACCTTCCTCTCTTAATGCTTCAACTTGGCTGCCTGATTCAGGTGCAAGTCATTATGTGACTAATGATCTAAGCAATCTTCTTTCTTCTCTTAACTCTAACCGTGATCATGACCATCTGTTCGTAGGTAATGGAACATGTACTGTTATTAAAGATTATGAAATTTCGTGTTTAATTGACAAAAATAATGTTCATTATAAACTACTTGATCTTCTTTATGTGCCTGAAATAACCAAAAATCTTCTAAGTATGTCCAAGTTTACAGAGGATAATTGTGTCTTTTTTGAATTCTGACCTAAGCACTGCCTTATTCGTGATCGGGTATCTCAGGAACTTCTTCTCCAGAAAACTTCTAAAGATGGAATTTATGCATTTGATAATTTCTATGTCCCTAAACCTTTATCTTCGATGCATAATAATTTTGATTTCTTGTATTCTGAAAAATGTAACTCATCTACCCATAGTTTCTTACATACTAAGACTAGTTTCAATACTGAGAATAATTGTAAGCCCCCAATTGTAATACAAAAATTCAACCCACATCAATAAATAAGAATAATTCGTGTATGCCTCAATTTGATTCAAGTTCTATTAATCTTACTACTCTTGCTCCTATTACGTCTGATATATCTATTAAAACTGTTTTATCAGTAAATGTGTTAAATACAAATCCTATTAATCTCTGGCACCAATGGTTGGGTCATACAACTGTGCCTAATGTTCTAAGAGTCTTAAAACAGTGTGGTATTTTCATTTCTAATAAAAATTTAACAAATGCTATCTGTGAATCTTGTGCAACCTCTAAAATACATGTCCTCCCTTTTAAAAATTCAAAAACTGTATATAATGTGCTTCTTGAGTTAGTTTTTGTTGATATTTGGGGACCCTTTCCTATTCTCTCTAGAAGTGGTTATCGTTATTATATTAATTATGTTGATGCATATTTAAAATATACTTATATTTTCTTTCTTACTAATAAATCTAAGGCTCTCTCTAGTTTTCAAGCATACAAAGCCTTGATGAAAAAACAAACTGGTTGTCCTATAAAATCTCTTCAATCTGACAATGCATTAGAATTTACTTCACGAGTTTTTAATGATTTTTTGAATTAAAATGGAATCAAGCATAGGTTGTTATACCCCCTACACACGCCAACAATAAGGTGTTGTTGAAAGAAGATATCGATCTATTATTGAAACAGGTTTGTCTTTACTTTTCACAGCATCTCTTCCAATGAATGTCTAGGAAGATGCTTTTGTGACTGCTATGTATCTATTGAACAGACTACCAATAACAACTCTCAATTTTCTGTTTCCTTTTGAAAATTTTTTTCACAAACAACTTGATTATCATACGTTGAAAGTATTTGGTTGCACATATTTTTCATATCTAAAATCATACAATAAACATAAATTATAATATCGGTCTGATAAATGTCTATTCTTGGGTTATGATCAATCTCACCATGGTTATAAATGTTTGACTAAAGAAGAAAAGATTTTATTCTCTAGACATGTGATATTTGATGAACAAATTTACATGCACCAACCTGAAGGCTACTCTCATCCAAATACGTCTTTGGTCTGTAAGTTGAATAAAACTTTGTATGGTTTGAAACAAGCTCCAAGAGCTTGGTTTCTAACCCTTACTATCACTTTAAACCAATTTGGTTTCATTAATACTAAGTCTGATGTATCTCTTTTTGTGAGAAAAACCCCTTAATTCAGTTGCCTACCTTCTATTCTATGTTGATGATATTGTACTTACAGGAAACAATAAACAAGAAATTGAGGTTTTGATCAAACAATTAAATTCTATTTTTCTTCTTAAAGATCTGAAAACTTTTAATTATTTTCTTGGTTTGAAAGCTAACTACTTATCTGATGGCAGAATCATATTATCTCAACAAAAGTATGCTCATGAAATTCTTAAGAAAGCTTCAATGCTGGAAGCAAACCCAGTACCTACTCATATGCTCTCTAATCAGAAATTATTTCTAAATGATTCAGAACCATTTGAAAATTCTAAATTGTATCTTTGTTATTGGAATTTTACAATATCTCACTACAACAAGATCCAATTTATCCTTTTTCATTAATAAATTATCACAGCTCATGCATGCCCTAACTCTTCTGCATTGGAAAGCTACAAAACGAGTTCTTAGATATCTAAAAAATATAGTATATCATGGATTAATCTTCAACAAGTGCACTGATTTTAGACTTTTGGCTTTTGCAGATATAGATTGGGGTGGTGATATAGATGACCGTAAATCAGTTACTGGTTATTCTATTTATCTGGAGAGCAACTTAGTTTCATGAAAATGTCAAAAAACAAACAAAGTTGAGCCACTGCAACACTGAAGTCGAATATGGATCTCTTGCGTCTACTCTGTTTGCCAATATACTAACAAAGCCCCTCTCCATCATATTATTTGCAAAATATCAGTCCAAACTTAGAGGCGGTGATGCATCCACTCTAAGTTCGAGGGGAAGTATTAAGGATAATCATATAAATAAGTCTAGTAGTTAGTTAGAGTTATATTACTGACTAAACGGAATTTGTTATTCCAGTTAGAAGAATCTGTTTTTGCACATTGCTATATGTATCTATGTAATCTATCTATCATTCTTGTACAATACAATTGAGAAATATATTCTAAACCTTTATCATATTGTGTTAGCTCTCTGTTCTCATTTTTTCTGCTTTAGTTTATTCAATACATACAATACCATAAAAATGTATAATAAAATATTATTTTAGCGAATATGTAATTCATTTTTATAATCTTTTTTATAATTTTTTTTGAAACAAACATGTGAGTAATAACTTATATTGAGTCAAAACAAAAATATTGTACGTCTACCTAATTAGACTCTACATAAAATGCCACAAATTTCTATTCTTGTAGAGTAAGGAAACGAACATACATGAGCATACAAGAATAGTTATCTTGGGAAAAGTTGGTTGCTTTTTCCCTTTTGCTTGCGTGTTCGTTTCTATATTATTTAATAAAGCAATATATAAGTCTCCGTTTTATTAATCCTAATAATTAAGAAGTCACCAAAAAAAAAATCCTAATAATTAAGAATCTTTTCTTTGATAGCCAGCGTTAAGAAGACTATGTTCTAATCAAATATATTGATCTTTACTTCTTTAATTAGCCCTTTGAACATAAACTTTTTTCACTTTTCAATCATGTCATTTATATAAGAACTACCACTCTTTAATTTGGATATTTGGCCTCCAAAGTTGCTTTAAATGTTAAAAAATGACGACCCATAGTTTGTGGTAGTAGTCGTTCCTTTAGCTTGGAATTAGCACGATATCTTATTATTAATTATGAAAAGATTTATAATAATTAGAAGATATAGCCAAGCATGGGTTTAGTTAGTGGGATTTTAACTTTTACTTTCGAATCTCGTGTGAAAAGAAAGGCGCCGCCCAGGGCACATACGCAACATCCATATAAAAAAAAAAAGAAAAAAAAGGAAAACATATATCTATGGATACTTTGCTAAACAATTTCGCTACGTTATTAATAGTATTTCTGCTAACGTCTGTCAACTTTTATTTATAACAATATTTAATAAAGATATCATTATGGATGTATCTAATAAAAATATTTTTTTTTATAACCGTGTCTAATGAAAGTATCTTTATACATGTATTTTCTAGATGTGTCTTCTTGTAGATATGTTTAAAATATAATAGTTAATTATTGTTGGTAATAAGTTGACAAATAATATATCAGTATCTTATATTTTTCCTTTGCTAAATAATTATATTTAGACCCGACACTTATTTAATATTTGTCCGATATGTATATTTTTCGTATTCAACTATGACTTAATAAAATATAAAAATTTTTTTTGAATACGTCTGTTTAAAATAAATTTAGATTATAATATATATTATTATTTATTAAAACAAAAAATTATTTTAAATATTTTATATAATAAAAAAATAACATTAAAAATTAATTTATATTTTAATACTAATAAAATATCAAAATATCATTATAATTTATCTAAAAAATACTTTATAATTTATATATACATCGTGTCATCATATTTTATAAAAATTTAAAATTTATGTGTCTACGTATCCCGTATTGTATTATAGTCTGTGTTCGTGTCAATATTCATATATTACAGCATTATTTTTGCGTAACGATAAATTTATGTATAAAACTGTGAGGGCAAGTATTTTACTAAAAATTGAAAAAATATAATTTAATGGGCTAGCTAGAGAAATCTCCCTTCCAAAGGCCTAATCAAATTTAGCAACTTTCTTTTCCACACGTCCATATTTCCTTCCCTAATATGCACCGTTATGCTATGATATAAGAGTCATAATTCGACTTGGGATCTAACTATATCAGTGTATCATAACATCAATGACAAAATTATTAGTTACCAAATTCCTATATAAGTTACATTCAACATCTCAGCGAAAGATGGAATTATTCCTATAAACAAGTTCTAATAACGAAATGTCATTCTCTATTGATATTTTATCTTTTTTGTCTCATCTGCTAGCTATAAGACCTAACAACTTTTATAGCTAGCATATCATATATACCTATTGACTTTGAGTGTTATTCTCTACTTGTTTTCAGTTTGTCTTTAATCACAACCAACAACTATAAAAAGTTTTTAACAACGAGAAGAAGTTATACATCGAAATCGCGACTTTTACTTTGATTATGAACTCTTTAAAAAATAATTTCGAAGGATGAACCGCGTCCATAACAAGTAATTCTCGATTAAGGGATTTAATTATATGTCATAATAAAAAAGTCAAAGACAAACATTTTTTTGTTATTTATATTATCACATGAAATATAATTGTAAAACTTTTGATAATGAATAAATAATAATTATCTAAGGAAATAATGAATCTAATAGGTCAATAATAGTATATATAAGAATTTTACTTTCAATATATTAAAATTTAATCTTGATAAGTTAAAATGTCGTTATGTTATTAAAATTTAGAGAAAATAACATTCTAATCATCCCTTATAATATCTCTAAAATCTAAACAACAGAATATATCATTCTTTTACAAGATTAAAATAACATACACTTTATTCTATTGACCAAAATACCCATCAATGCTCATATAATTATATATAAATTAGTAATAATTATTTGATTAATTTAAATAATCAAAATATATGTATTTATCTTTACTGTATTAAATTTTATTTATTTTTGATATTTTATCACATAATATAAAATATTTTAAGGGATAAGTATTTTTTCGTCCCCAAGGTTTCGGTGTGGGTGGGGTGGGGTTTTATTTTTTTAATATTATTTTTATTAATAGTTAAGGGTAATTTGGTCTAGAAAAATAATAAAGGACGATTTTATAACGTTTTGTAACGTTGAGGATGATTTTAATAACAAAAAAGATTAGGAACGAAATTGATTTTGACCCCAGACCTTGGGGACAAAAAAAGTACTTATCCCATATTTTAATTTGTAAAAAATTTAATTAAAAACTTTTATATATATTTCATGATTATTAGTTAATGTAATAAATTTTGTTTATCATTAATGTAATAAATTATATTTGTTTTTAATATTTTCTCATTAACAAAGAAAATATAAATTTTTAAATTAAATATTTTTGTAACAAATTAAAATATTTTATATTATGTGATAAAATATATTAAAATAAATAAAATTTATTACAATAATAATCATAAATATATTATTATTTATTTAAATCAATTAAATAATTATCAATAGTTTTTATATATCATTATAATGATTATTAATGAATGTTATATTTTTTAATTTTGTAAGAAAAAGAAGTATTCAATTTATAAATAAAAGAAAAAGGAATGTGATTTAAAAAAAATTCATAAGAAGAGTGTCATTTTCTTCAAAATTTAACTTCCAAAAACTTTGATCAATGATAACATTTTATTACACATTATTGACTGAAATAGTGTAAAGTAGTAGAGAGTCAAAACTAAACTATAAACTAATCTCGGGAGAGTAAAGTACTACTAATAATTAGTTAACTCTTGCACTCAAATTATTAGTATATGTTTTCTTTAACCAGTAGGTTAAAACCCAGCCACCACATGCATGTTTGACTATTGGTTAACATGATTGATTAATTAGTCCATGAACATATTCTTCATGTCCTTAAACCATTATTAGATTCCCACTTTGGAAAGATATTTTATAACCTGCCGACTATATATGCAACGGATCGTGGGGATTGCAAATTTGCAGTGGATCGCACTTATGTAATTATTTGTACTTGCATTGTATTAATTAATTAATCTAATAATGAATTTGAGTTGATTGAATGATTAGTTTATTTATATGTTTAATTAGGTATTAGGGTTTTAAATTTTATTTGATGTATACAGTAATTTATTTGTCAATGATAAATTCTCAAGTGTAATTTCAATTTGAGACAGATTAATTTTTAATATTTGAGACTGAAAAATATTATAAAAAATAAAAAAATTAATTAATTTAATTTGGACTGTAATGTAACAATAATATTAAATTTTAGTTTTTCCAAGTTCATGCTAATAAACTTTTGTAGAGAATCTCATCACCAATTGGGTATGGATTTAGGGCAAAGACAAAAAAGCATGTCCTTAGGCGTGCACCGTGGCGCACGTCCATTGAGCCTAAGCTTAATTAAACCTAACTTTATGATATAAAAATATTAAAGTGCAAGATTTTATCTAAAGCTTAATCAAGCTATGCATTTATATAAGGGTGGTGTAGTGGACATACACCAAAAAGCTAGAGACAACAAAACACATTCTATTATTTATCAAAGTTTTGTCTTCTATTAATATTGAAGCATACGTTATAGATATCACACACTCATGAACATTCCTCCAAGTTCTATTTCTATTGTCTATATCCTTTCAATTTTTTTAAATAAGAACATTAGGTTTGTTCGACACTAATTATAATACAAGAATTAAGATGCATTTTTAAACTTTTTCTAGTATTTATGAAAATAAAAAAGAATACTCAATAAATACTAAAAGACAATTACCAAATTAATTATTATGACTACGTAGCTAAAAGCTATATATATATATATATATATATATATATATATATATATATATTTTTTTTAGAATTTTTGATTTATGAAAAGTATTAGCTTTCTGGTGTAAGTTTTAAAATCAAATTGTAACGTTCTAAGAAGCTATTTAAGTATTTATAGAGAAATTTAAAAAAATGATTTCTCTCATAATAATTTTTTTTATTATATTTCTTTTAAAATAAGTACTTTTAGAACTAAAAAACCAAATATAAAATAATTTATTTATAAGTTATTTTTAACATAAACTTTATTGATTAAGCTATTTTTTTCAAAAGGAGTTTAATTAAGCTGTTTATCCAAACTGAACTTTTCACAGTCTATCATGAAACTTTAATAAACACTAAAAATTAGTCGCACTATATTTTTATACTTTTTTCCGTATATTTGATTATAAATATAACTTTTTATTATATTATTTATGAAATTTAATTTTATTTGATTATATTTATAAATTTAATTATAAATGTGAATACATGATATTTTTATGTTTTAATATACATTCTTGCAAAATTAATAAGTAGATAATTTGTTTTGTCCGATATAATATGCCGTTGCAAAAAAATGTACATATTATATACTAAAATAAGTCTCATATTAAAATATAAACATTAAAAATTGAAGTCATTCCTCTCCGATTGCATCAATTATTCCAACTTTTTATTTTTTGCTATTTCAAGCCCCCTTGCATGTATATATATAAATATTTGTTCATTATGATGATGTATTATGCAAAGCATTCCTCATGTGGTAGTTGTACTACTACAGTACTACTTCTTAATTGCACTCTTTCACTCATCATGCCACATGTTGATTATTTGCTCTCCCTTCTTTAGCTTTGAGCTTCCTCTTTTCACTTATCCACTTGTTTTTCTTCATCATTCACCATAATAACACAACATATATATACCTCCTTCAAATAATAAGGGACACCCTTTTTCTTTTTCTTGAATATGGAATTCAAGGAATTCATAATCAGAAGCTATGAGGGTCAATCTGATAGAGCCCAGGTTGAAGATCTTGAAAGAAGGTGCAAGGTAGGTCCATCAGAAACCATGCTAGACTCCATGGGTGACCCCATCAGTAGGATCCGGAACAGCCCCATGTACATCATGCTGGTATATATACTATACACTATACATTATATTATTCTCTCCGTTTCGAGATAACTGTTAACATGTAACTGTATTGATTAGTATACTGTATATACAAAAATTCTATGTGCCCACTAAAATCAAAGTATTTGTATATAAATATATGCATAATTTATCTTAATTTTAATGTGTGTTTTGTATTTTAATATGTATTTTACACTGAAGCATGACGACTACTCTTAATAATTGATTTTAGTGTACAAAGAACACAATTGATGTATATAATTATATGTCATTAATAACTTCCTAATTAATCGTATTGAACCCTTTTCCCACTCTCTTTTCTCTTTGATTCAATGAAAAAAAGCAAATTTTTCCTTCATTAATTTGTCTTTTTGATCATCATGTGTTGTACTATTACACTCACAGGCCAATTTGGTGATAGGTGGCAGAGATGGATCATGAATTGGTTGGTTTCATTCAAGGCTCTATAAAAGTGGTAACACTAAAGTGTCATCCACCAAAGGGTATTGCAAAGGTTGGTTATGTCTTAGGCCTAAGGGTAGCCCCACAAACTAGGAGAAAAGGCATTGGTTCAAGCCTAATCCAAAGGCTAGAAGAATGGTTCAATTCCAATGATGTGGACTATGCATATGTGGCCACAGAGAAAGAAAACCATGCCTCAATAAGCCTCTTCATGAACAAATTTGGTTACACCAAGTTTAGGACCCCAGCTATACTTGTGAACCCTGTCAACAATCACCACTCATTTAGAATCTCTTCCAACATTGACATTGCTAAAGTCAACATTGACAAAGCTGAGTCTCTTTATAGAAGATTCATGGGGACCACTGAATTTTTCCCTAGTGACATTGAAAATGTGCTTAGGAATAAGCTTAGTTTGGGAACATGGGTAGCTACTTTCAAATGGGAAAATGCAAGTTTTGGGCTTAATGGGCCTAATATTGGACAAGTCCCCAAAACTTGGGCCATGCTTAGTGTATGGAAAAGTGGGGATATTTTCAAGTTAAGCATTGGAAGAGCTCCAAATTCTTGCTTGTTTTTTACAAAGAGTTGGAGCTTAGTGGACAAAATTTTCCCATGCTTTGGGCTATCAACTATACCTGATTTTTTCAGCCCATTTGGGTTTTATTTCATGTATGGGGTTTACCATGAAGGCCCATGTTCAGGGAAGCTTGTTAGGGCCTTGTGCAAATTTGTTCACAACATGGTCTCAAAGTCCAAGGATGAGAATTGCAACAAGATCATTGTGGCTGAAGTTGGTGGAAGAGATGAAGAGCTCAACAATCATATCCCACATTGGAAATTGTTCTCTTGCCCTGATTTTTGGTGCATTAAGGCCTTGCAATCTGAAGGGAAGAACACATTCCATGAATTAGTAACTGACACCCAACCAAGATCCCTCTTTGTAGACCCAAGAGAGGTTTAAAAGTACCATATTAATTACTTTTAGTTAAATGGTCATTTCATTTTTTCTGGTATATGAAATACTTAATATGCTAGAAATAATGAAATAGACAATCAATTAAAAATGAAGAGTATATAAGCTCCAAAGGAGGCTAAAAAAGAAAAAGAAAAGTACATAAAGAAATAAAATGGAGAGAGCTTGAGAAATCATTGAGGTTTTCTAACCACAATCAATTATTAACGTTACTTTCTTAATAACTATTGTTTTCTTCTTTTTTTTTTTCCCTTAATAATTGTTAATTTTATTTCTTCGGTTTATTTACTTTATATTTCACAATAATTAAACGTATAGTCGTGTTTTTAGCTCTTATTTCTCCTTTTTTTTTTAATATTGTTATAAGAGTAACTTCTACGTTTATTATCTTTACTAAAAGAAAAATTTGAAATTCATGCTGACTAATTCATATATGAACATATAAAAAATGTTAATAAAACAATATTGATTGGTTTAATATAAGGGAATTCCACGGTAGCCGTAACCATAGTAATTTTAATGATTATGAAAATTTGGTAACAATTAAAAAATATAACTAAAATTAAGGTTTTTTTATTATTTAAAAAAATAGACCTTAATACAAAAGTATACATGAATCCATGAACACAATTAAAAGGCTGGTAATCCCGGTGTTAACTTGTGATTATTTTAACCAAATTGGGTTCGTCTAGTGATTAGCTCACTAGTTCGCTTAAATAAGTGTCGGGGGTTCAAATCCTACCTTATACATGCAATAATTCATTGGCCAGTGGCAAACCCTTAAATAGAGTTCAGTACCACGACAGATTAGTCCTTAACCTGTCGGATTAGGGAATACCATGGGAAACCAAAAAACTTGTGGTTATTTTATTTTAATTTAGAGCCATAGCGATTTTTTTATTTTTACGATCAAAGTCTTCTATATTTTGTTAACAGAGGTGAACAATAATCTTTTGGTGTAATTTTTTATGAGCGAAAATTAAAGTTCACATATACCGATAAGTGTACCGGATTATTAAATAATACTACGGTGAGTGGATATTGTTTTCACAAGGATTAAAGGATTAGACAAGTAATTATCGGATTAAAAACCTAATTAAATTAAAATAACTTGAATTGATCAGGAATCTTGGAATCTTGAATGCTTAAATGCTTGCGGACAGAGACTTAAATGTTGATTTGAGAAGACAGTAACGGTGAAAGTCAAACACTTTAGAGATGGTTATGCTTTTAGAAAAATCAAACCTTGTTTACTTATCTTAAAGTTTGTAAAGATCTTTCACGACAAATCTTTAGTAATTGATTTTCAATTTCTTGGTTTTTCAGTTTTTCAAGCATTAATTAGTCGTCAATTAATTAATCAAGAGATTAAGCACACAAACTGATTTAGATTCAAATAAGATTTAAAAGTAGTCCTTAAGTCAAATTATATGTCATTTATTCAAGTTAGCACTGTCCAGTTAAATCTTAAAAGAAAAGACAATTTTTAAAAGTTGTTCTAATCCAAATTATATGTCACTTATTCAAAATTAGAGTGATTGAAAATCATGTAAATGTTGCACAATAATTAAACAACTATTCCTAGCCGAATTCAAAGAATCATGTGAAAGAGTTTTTAAACTTTAATTCAAATATCAAATTTTTCAATTATAATAAAAGAATTCAAGAGTGATTAACATACTTTTCGATCCACTAATCCGAATGAAAAATGAATAACTCAATAATGAACTAGATCAATGCAAGACTTTAAAATAAAGTAAACTTAGATTAATAACTCATAAAAAACATAAACAGAACTCATAACCCTTTGACATAGGATTAATTACCCATGAAAAAGTGAAAAAAAATAATGAAAAGAGATTACGGAGGAGCTGAATAATCTTTTTTGTGAACTAAATTCACTTATTTATAGCCTAAATTCTATAATTTAAATTCAAACTATCCTAATCTTGTCTTTCGAAGAGAAAGATAAGGTAACTACTTACTGACTTTAATTTCAAATTCAAAAAAATAATAATTCAAATAAAAATCTAACAACTGAATCTCTTAGGTTTCTAAAAAGAATTAATAACTAATTTTTTAAAGTCTTCAATATTTTAGATGTGATTAAGACTCTAATGATATAGATAATTAAGCTTAAGTCTTAATTTGCTGAATCATAAAAGTTGAGAGTTGTAATTATAGTTAATACGGACTTGTATTAGTGAAAGATTGAGTAAAAAGCCCAAAATTCTACCTTTTAGAAGAGGCCTATCCCGGGCGTGCATTAGGGGACAAGGGGTCCGTCAGGCATAGAGAGAGGCTGCCAAGCGCAGAGAAGGGGCCGCCGGCCGTAGGTTCCTCCCGCCGAGCGTGTGCTAGAGTCATGGGGGGCCACCAGACATGGGTCCCTTCCACTGGGCATGCTGCTGTGTTGCTTTTGGTTTTGTTTCTTTTCCTTTAGGGCACATTTTTAATTCCTTAGACTACGTTTTTACTGTCTTTGTATTTTCTTTGTGAAAAAGCTTCAATTCTTGATTTTTTTTTAATCAAAAGCTCCTGAAAACACCATCTCAATTCTAAATATTTGATTATTTATTAAATTCTATTAAAAAAAGAGAATTTGATTGAAACCTAAAAAATAATAAAAAACAGAATAAAAAATCGCTTAAGATGACATATCATCGATTCTCGTAAAACTCTAAAATCTAAATAAAACAAAATATCTGATTTTATTTTCACTAAAGAAAAATAAAAAATGATAATGACTTATTTAATTTAATATTTAAAATAATAAATTAAATGAAATTGCCAAATATAAGTCAAATTGTATGAAATAATTAATATGATTATAATCAATTATATCTATATATATATATATATATATTGATCTAAAAAAATTAGGAATTATAATTTCTTAATAATTTATCACTTGATATATATATATATATATATATATATATATAATCCTAAGATAATTATATATCATAAACTTTATGCAACACCTCAATCTTATTTTTTCCGGTTACTTTAACAATTTGGGTCATTTTATATATTGTTTATGGAACTTTGATAACTTCTAATACATTAGAGTTGCGACTAAAATATAACGATTATCATACTGAGATACTAAATGATAGATTAAATTTAGATGAATAATATAAAAATTACATACGAAAAATAATCTTATGCATGCATATTTTTAGTTTGTGCAAAATTTTATTGAGATCAAATAATATAAAAATTGCAAAACAAACATTGAAATGATATGATATAAACCATCCCATTAATTTTATTGAAACTAAAATATCTTAACCTCTGACATACCACATAAAATAAAATAAAAAATAATTTTTCACTATACTAAAACATCACATATATTAGGAAGAAGATAGAAAGAGA
Source organism: Arachis hypogaea (assembly GCF_003086295.3). Taxonomy (NCBI): domain Eukaryota; kingdom Viridiplantae; phylum Streptophyta; class Magnoliopsida; order Fabales; family Fabaceae; genus Arachis; species Arachis hypogaea. Next base: position 22,270,279 of record NC_092042.1, read on the forward strand.
AGAATAAATAAAGAAAAAAAAGTAGAAGAAACAAGAAACTAAGTAAATGGTAATTATTAATTCAGAAGTTAGAAAATACTATAAAAAAAATATTTAGTACCATCACATTTATTAAATAAATTTGTCAATAATTAATTTACTGTCAGATTTATTGTTGTATTGGAGTTGACGGTATAAATGGCGCCAAAAACTGTTTACTGGTAAATTTTTCGTTCGAGGACGCTAATTACCTATGAATGTTCCGTCGGTATTTTTAATGGATTTATTGAGATTGAGTTGATGATTACCATCGGATTAATACGAGGTAACTTTAGCGCCATTTCACGAGTTTAGGCACCAAGTTACCGTCAGATTAATCCAACGGTAGTATTTTTTGGCATAGTTAAGCCACAATTAGTAATCAAATTAAAAGTCTTGTTAACAAAATTGCCAACAGAAATCTAAAATTAGCAGAAGTCAACAAATTATTTTATTAAAAATAAAAGGTCTGAATACAATAAAATGTCACTGAAGTAGAGTACAATGAAATAGACAAACAAAAAAATAAAACACCTAACCCTTACAGATCCCAGTAATCGTTGTCATTGTTGTCGTTGTGGTCCCTCTGTTGAGGCGACAGAATAGGTGCTGACATCGGTGCCCCACCAGCAGCGCCGCTGCCTCCAGCGTGCATTTGCTTGTTGTATTCATCCATCTGCTCTCACAACCAATCGAGTTGCTGCATCTTCTCTGTCAGGTCTGAGATGATGGTAACGGTTCCTCCCACGCGTGCAAGAAGGTCGTTGTACCTCTACTTAGACTATTCCGCTTGCTGGTGATGCTTGTGTGTTAGCTTCTGCACCTCCTCCCTCAAGTCGACAACTTTCTAGGGATTGGCAGGGCTGGTGGCTGAGGTAGAAGCAGGAAAGCCGCCAACACGGAGGAGCAGAGGCCACTGGCGAAGATTAACCCCAACCTGAAGCGGCGATTCTTGTGGGGTTCAGAGGCGGTCTCACCCGAAACCCCATCAGAATTACCCACTGAAGCCTTGGAGCCGACTTCATCATTCTCACTAGGCAGCTGAGATTGCGGGGTCGCAGCCTCCAACCTCTGTGTGTAATCCTCCTGTGTCACACACGTGATTAGGATAATAATTAAATAATTGACTTTAAACCAAATAAATTTGAAACTTAGGATTAATTTAAACTCACATAATGGGCCGCAAACTGCTCTCAGCAAATCTCTCATTGTTGACCTTCAAAGTATGGGTATACTTGTAGGTCTCCACCAATATCGTCTCATGATCCAACGACTTAGACTACAAATTAATATATCAACCAATAAAATAAATGAACAAATTAAACAACTAATTCAAGAAACTACAAAAACATTAAACAATGACAAAATTCTTATGAGTCTGCTCTTTGTCTTCATGAAGGTCGTCGATCCACCCGTATACTTTGACGACCTGGGCGAAGCCCTGTTAGCGACATTCGTCAGATAATGATGCTTGAATCCCTCATCATTCATAAAATAGGTCTCCAATTCCTTCTTGATGCATGGACGGATCCACGACATTAGGTGGTCGCGCCTTTGACGAACGTCACTCATCATTTGCTGAAGTCGTTTGGCTGCCCGGTGGTCATAGATCTTCCTGATCATGAAATTAAGTTCCACATCCCATATGAATTTCAAATGCACAAAATGATTCACCAACATTAGTTAGTTGGAATAAAATATAGTTCAAATACAATTAATTAATTCAACATTATTAGGTCCTTACCGCCCACTTCTAAAATCATCACTCTCTGATCTTAGCCGAAATCTGCGTGTAGTTCGGTCATGGGTGATCGTACATTGACTTAATGACCTCGAAGATCTCATGTGTACATGCATTGAGGTTTGGTGCAAACCTATTAGAAAAAAAAACCTAACATTAACAAATACATAGAAACACATAAACTTGATATTAACAAACTTAAGATTAAAAAATTGTACTCACGCATGCATGCTATCGGGCCAAATTCTCAGCGAAATGACGGGAGGCAATGGAGGGGCATCCTACTGGGGGGGACACTAGTGGAATCACCCACCGCGTGCTCTGTTGTTGGATCTGCAGGAGGATGTAGCAGAAGTAGGCACGTAGTTCGAATTTGAGACCATGATGAACTGCTGGTCTACTAGACCCGCCTGTGACGTCATAGGGGTTTACAGGATAGTCAAGGGTAGAGGATGATGACTGGACAGTCCTTGGGGATTCGGTGGAAGCCCACCCTCTACCATGGCCACATGACCCACTCGACCTACTCCTGCTACCTGTTGTAATGTTTGCACAACGAATTATTACTAACACTAATCAAAACACAATTAAATTCACAAACTCTAAACATATTAATACACTCAATACAGTAACATATTAATAACATAACAAATACCAATAAATAATAACATAAGAAAAAACTCAAAAAATAATAAATAATTAGAACCAATATGAGAAAAGGTATGAATAACAAATAATTATTTTAATTATAAGTTAGAAAGTCAAAGTTAAGTACGAATAATTTAGTATTCAAGATTATATTACAATTTTACAATCATACAAAGAAACTCAAGAAAGAAAATTGTACATGGACATAACCCAAAAGACTTAAAATAAGAATTTTAAGGAGAAACCAACTCATATCACAATTAACACAAATATCTATCAACCCTAAACATAATTCTAAGACTTTTGAAAACATAATTTTAATTTTTCAATTTCACTCAAAATTTTATAAAAATTTTGATAGAGTCTCCTCTAAAATTCGGATTTCTCCATTCTTCAAGGGTTTCATCAAAACCAAATATCTATCCAAACCAACATATAAGGGTTAAAATCCTAATTCACCCACCAAACAAACCAATTATTCAAACCATTGGAATTTACGTTAAAAATTAAATAATATTTTTCATAGCTCATGATTTTCCAATCTAACAAAAATAAGTAAAAACAAAACATAAATAATAGTCAAACAAGTAAGAATAAATGCTAAATTATTATATCATAACTAAGACACAAATCCTAAATTAACTTAACCATAAATTAACATGACTAAAAATTAACATGATCCTAAATCATAAATTATAATTAAGTACTGTATGTTATGATATTCTAATATAACAATTAGCACACACAAACATACAAACCAAGCACGATTCCTAAGTCAGCATTTTCGGACATCCTGATTTCTAAAAAAATGTATAACACTCTATCTAATTTAGAATCATTCAACAGTCACAACCCTCACTAATCAAATTTCTAACACTAATAGAATAACAAACTAATAGGTAACACATTAACAATTAAAGAAATTCTATTTCCAATTTTGAAATAGATGTCATAGAGATGGAGTGAGGATTTACCTAAATTTGGAGCGGCGGTGAAGAGGTGGGTATAGAGAAATGGAGAAGCGGCGAGAGAGCGGGGTCGGAGCGACGGCGATGTCTCGAGTGGTGGTGGTGCTGGAATGGCGGCGAAGGGGGCTGGGCTGGGTAGAGAGAGAAACAGAAAAGAGGGTTTGAGAGAGAGACGGTTTGAGAGAGATGGGCTGTTCAAAATGAAGGGGGAGAGAGTTCGTGCTCTCAATTTTAGAGCTGATTATCGTCAGATAAATTTGACGGTAACCTACTGCGTGTCACCAAAACCCAACGTTTAACTAAAATGTGTTACCGTCGGAACAATCTGACAGTAAATCCAACAAAAGTTCGCACCTATTCCATATTTTATCCCTCCAAATACCCATGAATTTATTGTCGGATAAGTGAATCCTTCGGTAACAATTTGACGTAACAAATTTCACAACAAAACCCTGCATAAATCCGTAGGTAAAATCGACAGTAACTTGAGATGCTAAATCCAACGATAAATTTGACGGTACTCAGCGTTTTCTTGTAGTAAAACTTTTTCACACTTGCAAATTGATATAGGTGATGGAAGTGAATCAAGTGACCTTGATTATTGTATTGATCAAAGTGACGATTAAGATGATAGTGAGGTTGAGAATGAAGATTTTGATGTTTGGTAAAATTTGGTATTTGGATATTACATAGTTTATTTTTATTGGATTTAAAGTTAATTAATTTAATAATTTTTGAAATTTTAAATGTGAATAATATAAAAATAATAATATAGAGTAGTTAATGATAATATGAAAAGTATAAATTAAAATAAACATATATCACTTATCTACAAACAATGATAATATGAAAATATTTTAATTAAAATAAATATACATCATCTATCTACAAATAACAAAATCCATAAAATAGTCATCATAATAGTATTTTATCTTCTTCTATCTAACTCAAAGTAAAAAAATAAATAAATATAAAAACATGATTGATTACAAAAGATGAGTTATATTCAAAAGTGATTTATATTTACTTTTATTTAAAGACCTTTTTTTAAGTGGTAAGCCAAAGTACGGATTTGTATTTAAAAAATCTTTCATGTGCCTATAAAAAGTGCAAAAAAAAATAATTATGTCTTTTATTTTTTGGAAATTATAGATTAAACTATAACTTAAAACATTAAAATAAACCTAAGGTAATTTCTGAATTTGTACTGAGTAAAAATTTTTCGCAATTCCTCATACATCTCCTTATCATAAATTCTTGAATTTTAAAGAACAACAAAATTTAGAAATCAATAAATATATCATATGCCAATACAAAGTTCATTATATTTAAATCTATTTTTATCCGATATTACCTCTATTTTGTGGTCTCTTAATCTAATGATAGATACCTGCAATGTTGTTCTTTACTAATATGAGTTGGTTTCGCTCTTGTGAATTTGATGTTGGAAAAAGAAAAAATTTTAATTTATTATCACTGGTATAAAATTATTTTTTACAATTTTATTCAATATAAAAAATATAATCTTTGTTGCAATCTCAGAGCAACTTTTTAACATTTTAGACATCAACTTTTTTCCTTATATAATAGAAGAAGAAAAAGAAGATAGAAAGGGATAGATAATAGGCATATCTATAATATTTTGATTACGATGATTGCATTACTTTATATGTTTTTAGAGTAGTATTTCCTTTTTTATCATCTTTCAGAATTGAGTCTTGTCTGTTTTAACCGTACCTCCTCAACTAATAGAATAAATTTGAAGGGGATGAACCTATTAGATAATATATGATTATGGTTACTAACATAGAAATAGAAGTATGTATATTTAATGCAACTTTCACAGTAATTAATTAAAAAATTACTTTATTGTCTATTGGTTTAATTCATGAAATTGATTGATCATCTTTTCATGCACTCTAGAGACTTTGGAATCTTTCTTTCTGTAATTGATATTTGTTCATATATTTCTAGTATATCTTAGTTAATGATAATTAATACGTACCTGTTGTGTAAAACAAATGTTCAAATTTGTTGTCCTTATCTCCTAGCATATATTAATGAGCTCCTTTGAAATCAATTTGTCTATTAAAAAATATAAGTCATTAGTCGTCAATAAATTGAAGTTTGTACACAAAAATATCTATATCATTGAAAAAAATTTAAAGATTAAAATTATATGAAAACTGAATTGTACCAAGAAGTAACTACACACACATTTACTAAGAACATAAATTATCTGTGGTGCAGGTAACAATATTTCTTTGAAAATCACATTTTTTGGTCAATTCTTCACTTGTTTCATCTATTTTTTCTTCTTTGACTAAAATTTTTGTAGTTGTCTGAGAAACACTTTGAGACAGAGTAACATATAATTGGTCATGGATAAACATATGTTTAATGAGATAGATCCCTACTTTAGAAATGGTCTATCCTTGTGATTTGTTTATTGTTATTGCAAAACTCAACCTTAGAGGAAATTACTTCCTGATAAGTATAAAAGGTGGTCCTGAATTCTCTGTTGTTGTGTTTTATCCGAGGAAAAAAAGCTCTTTTTCCACAGTGATGGCTAGTTGAAATTTCTACATCCAACATGTTATAAAAAGTTTCACGATATAGTAACCTTGTACCATTGCATAAGCCAGCCTTAGGGTCTATGTTTCTCAATAACATCAAAGGTGCACCTTTTTTTACCTTCAACACATGAGGTGGCAAACCGCCTATAGAAATTGTGTTAAAGGTATTCTTGTTGATATAAATTATTAGCTTCTCCTTCTACCTCATCAAATGATACTAAATTTTGTTCTTCTCCTCGAAACTGGTTGATAATTATATCATTAAGCTGTTGCACATCATAATTTTTTGGCGTCAATATTGCCCTTTCTACTATGTAAGAAGCATCCCACCCATAAATTGTAAGTTTGAAAATATTTCTTCTATTAACTTGTGTAATGATGTTTCACCTTTCCACGAAATTGTCATATTTGCTTGTATCCGTACAAAGTCTTCATGTATGGTAGGCTCAATTCCATCACCAATGCGCATAAGATATTCAGCAAAAACATGATCATTAGAAGATCGCATATTTTTTCGTAAATGGAAAATTTGAGTGGAAGCCCATAAATGAGACTTAACTATAGAAGCCGAAATCAGTTGTGACTTATTACCTTTTACCACAACAGGCAGTGCTTGACAGAAATCTCCTCCCATCACCATCACTTTTCCTCCAAATGGCATATCATTTGCTAATATGTCTCTCAAAGTGCGGTCTAATGATTGCATCGATTTTTTATTTGCCATTGGTGATTTATCTCAAATTATTCTCATTGTTTGTCTAATCAGCTTTGAAAAACCTGATTATTTGCTTATGTTGCAAATGGATGATGGTTCTGCATTAATTGGGATCTTAAACCTAGAATGAGTTGTTCGACCCCCAGGCAATAATGTTGCAGCTATTCCTGATGATACAGTTACTAAGACAATATGATCTTTATTTCTCAATTATGCAATTATAGCTCTGTAAAGAAATGTTTTGCCTATTCCTCCCAGTCCATCAACAAAGAACACTCCACTTTCTCTTCGATCAATTGTATTCATAATGTACTTGAAAGCTTTAGATTGGTCATTATTCAATCTTTCTATGGAACATAGGTCTTCCCGGAGTACTTCGACGGACAGTTCTTCTTGGATAACTCTGGGTATTGAGTTATCATTATCATTTTCAGGAGTTAGAGCTGGCAAATTATATTGTGTAATCTATTTTTTATGCTGAAGGAATATACCATTTATATCCCCGAGTAGCCCATTTGTTAACACTAAGGCTGTTGTAGTGCTGGTTGACGAATAATCATCCACCATATATGAAAAAAATTCATCCCATAAACTTCTTATATCTGTAGGTTCACAAAATATTAAATGGTTGCAAACAACCTTCGTAAAGCACGTGGCAATCGTAAAACAGAAGCCTCAACCAAACACGCACGGATGCTACTGTCACTCTCTAACAATTCTCGGTGTTGAGCAGATTACTTAAAGAACGAATATTGGACCCCATTCACTGTTAGTAAGTCATCCCAACTGGTTGGTGCTCTGGCATTAGATAACAGAATACGCAAATAGAATTTTCTCCATCTAAAGGTGATACAGTATAAATTCAACAAATGGATCTCCTCTGTGTCTTATGTCGATGCCATTCCTTTTTCTTGTTGTGCCAAGTATAATACTCGGAAATTTTCCTGTACAGAAAATGCTTAGATTGTTGGTTTTCCTCACGATTTAGGGCAAAGAATTCAGTAAGCATTGTTCTAGAGAAATAATCATCATTAAGTATTTCAGGGATGGTTTGGTGATTATAGAAGCTTACTTGATGTTGATTTGGCAAATGAATTTGTAACCTTTCCACATATAGATACATTCGGTAAAGGTTAAATTTAAATATTCTCCAATATGCCTCTAGAGTGGCAATCCATCTTGCATCAACAAACTGTTGGACCTCGTCAATATGATAACCTTTGTGAACTTCCATTGCAATTCGGTCTGGACCCTTGTAGCAATACTTGTAGAGATATTTTATACTATTGATGCTACTACATATCTCAACATTAACATGGCAATCAAACTTTAGTAGTAGTCAAGGGTTGTATGGAACTACCTATCTATTGTCAACATTTATATTTTAGTTAATCGGTATTAGAGTGTCAAATTATCACTTATATTGCGGATATGAGTCGTCATCTCTTCATGTCTCTGCTGTGAACTCTTTTGGATAGTTACGTTTACATTGGCCATTTTTCATGTAGGGTGAAGATTGATCAAGTATTCCACAAGTACCATGAATCATATGTTTTAGCACTGCATCATGTAGGTGTGGTTTTATTTCTTTAGATGGTATCTCTGCACGTACCAAACTATCATAATACTCCGGGTCAATTAACTTATCATTGTTTTCTAATATTAACAACATATGTACATGTGGTAATCCTCTTTTTTGAAACTTAGTGACATGGATATAACTCTTTACCTTTTCCAAGATACCCTTAGTAATTACATCCTCTTTCAGTTGTTCAAATTTGGCTCGAAAAATTTTAGTTGTTAGATCTGGATGATCTTGTGAAGTTTGAACTGGGTTGAGTTCTAAAGTTATTTCAGTACAAGATGGATTGTATGTTATTGTGAGAAAAATATTTGGCTTGCCCTTTTTAAGAACAATAGACATTCCCTCTTTATATCGTTGGGTCATGTCTCGATGGCTACCAATGAATTTGATAGTAATATTGTTCATTTTCTTCCAACATTTTCTAAAGACAAATATAGAGAGAAATATTGTTAGTTTCAATAATTATTTTGGATAATTCTTAATTATTTACGAAGTAGCCATTAGATCCAACAATATTTACCTGTATTGGTTTCTCCTGTGTGCAACACATCTTATAAGTCTTGGTATAATTCAGCCTGTAATTATTTTTTTTCTAGTTCGAACCCATCTTAATTGTCTGGTTTCAATTTTCACATAGTTGTCTACAACATATTGTTGTAGAAGTCGCCTGCTTGCAATACAGTGGAATGATGATCGGGACGAATCTACAAATGTTTAAGATTTTGGAAAAAAAAATGTTAGATACATTGTACAATTTTTTGGCAGGATTTTCAGGAGTCTATACTGCGTAGGTAATGAGGATTTGTATTTGGAGCATATAGCTATAATATGTTCGACGTGATACTTTGCCCCCACTTTGACTTTGAGTATTGATATTCCATCCATGAGTTCCAAATGGAAAAATAAGAGGACATTGTAGTAAATCGTAATAGCCAACGAATTCCTGAATCCTTTGTAGGCTACCAGCATGAGTTTGCACCTTAATATCTCGTCAACGAATCATTGTTTCAACATCATCACCAACAATTATAGTTGCTACTTGCGACGCAGTTGGAAGACTATATTGTGGCTAATTAGTAGGTTGCTCTCTAATGACCAAACTACACTCATGTACATCTTACCGTTGTACAAACTGGCGAAACACATGGAAAAAGGATTATACCGGTGTAGCAATTTTTGTAACTAGAGTGGTTCGATAATCGATTTTTAGAACCTTGTTAATAAGGTTACGTTTGATTTTAAAAACAAAACAAGACAGAATATTTAAAACAAGACACAATAAAAGATTGATCTAAGTGAGAAGGAGAAGGACACTTAATCCCACTAGAAATTTAGAAACAAATTAATAAGTATATATATATATATATATATATATATATATATATATAGTTTTTATTATTATATTATCTTTTTTTCGTCCATTAAATTTATGATAAAAATTTTTTATATTATTAAATTAAAGATAAAACAATAAGAATAATATAAGTATCAAAACTAAGAATAAATAAATAAACAAATTCAACATTAATAAATATTGATAATATGTTTTTAAAACTAACCAAGTAATTAATTATTAACAAGTTGAAACTTAATTATCTAAATATAAGTGAAATTATTAGGGTTTTTCTCAAAAATTAGTTAAGATAAGAAAGAATGTTATCTATTTTTTAATTAATATTCTTTAAATTGACAATATATTAAAATTAATTTAAAAATATATAAAATACAATATTTAATTATTTTAAAACAAAAAGAGAAAATTATTTCAATTAATTTTTTTTATTTTAAATTAATATACTTTCCAATTTTTATATATAGATCCAATTTTTTTGGGTTCTTATATATATGATTTTAGTTTTAAAATATAAATATATCAATATTTAGCAAAATTTATTTTAATATTTTTGTCCCATAACTAGAATTTTTAGGTCCGTCACTGGACATAAGAGACACATATATAAAATTTAGTACTCTTGTATTTTATTCGATGATAAATTAAAATAAATTATGAAAGTATAATTTATTTTCTTTGATTTTATACAAAAAATTTAAGAAGAAAAATATATTGATAAAAAATATAATTATAAAAATTTAATAAAAATAATAAAACAAAGAAAGCTATGTCTTTTATTAGTACTTTTGTATCATTTTTGTTAAAAAATATAAAATATACTAATTTAATATCTCTAAATATATTACATCTATCAATATTTTATTTATTAAATATAATTTTATATTTTTGTATTTCTGTATCAGTGTCATGTGTCTATAAAATAGAGCCTAAAGTAGCGTTTGTTTTCACAAACAGGACACAGAGACATAGACAATAAATGTTTAAAAAGTGTTTGAAGGCAGAGAGACATTGACACTAATCACATTGTCTCTAGTACAATTTTTTTATATTTTTGTATTCACTCTTTTATGAAGGACAACCATAGACACGGGAATTTGGGAGATTGGACATGGATTTTTTTATCAAATCTTTTTTCCTTTTTGTCTATAGATATTTTTTTATTATTCCACTATCATCCCCTTCTTATTTTTCTTAATTTGAACTTCTTCTCTACATCGTCATTTTCAAAGAGGTACTCTCTTCTCACTACAAAAAATATGGTTAAAATCGATGGCCAAGCTGTCGATAATATTAAGTGGTTGCTATTAAACTTGTCGGTTTTACAAAATTCTAATAAAATCGACGGCTTGCTAAGCTGTCAATAATAATCTAATAAAATCGAAAGTATTTCCGTTTATAATGAGTTTGAGAATTTTGCCTTCTTAGTAAAATCGACAACTTTGCCGTCGATATTTTTATATAAAATTGACAACATTTTTATCGATATTTGATTTAATAAAATCGAAAAAAGAGACGTCGATTTAATTATTTAGATACCGACAAATGCTTAATAAAATCGACAATATTGCCGTTGATATTTGAATCAATAAAATTGACAAAAGAGCTGTCGATTTAATTATTTAGATATCGACATATTCTTTGTCTGTATTTTGTTGTTTATTGTCTATTTTAAATTTAAAAAGCGACAATACTGTTGTCGATTTTGATAGCTATATATTTTAATGATTTTTTTATTTAAAAAATAATAGACAATTAATACAAATAAACTTTTAAATATAAAAATAAAATTTATACAAAATATTAGATAATAAACTTCTATATATAAAAATAAACGTTATATTAAATATTAGAAAACTAAAAATGAAAATTGAAGAACAAAGGAAGCCAGAATAAATTTGGAAAACATCCACACACCATGACACCAATGTGATCCTGATGGAATTCTAATACCCAAAAAGCATAAAGAACTTTACAGATGGATAACATCCACAATCATCTAAACAAGGGTTTATAACTACTACGTTTGGGAAGGATAAGGATGGTAATTCACAAAATTAATTAACTTATAATCAAGAACCAGCAGTGTAATAGCCATGTTTTGCTAAGACAAGCAAGTACGCAATACCACATTGTACAATAATATTTTAGAGCCAAAACAGTATCCACACACTAGTAACTCTCACAAGACCTTATTTATCCTTAGTAACACACCTGCTATGGTATTTCTGTGTCTGTGCCCTGGAGAAAACTCCAAAGTCAACACAAGGATGAAGACATGGCGAGCCTGCAATATAGTCCATTTGAGTGTTTCTTCGATGTAAATGAGCAGAGAGGTAGTCCAAAACTGATCCAGGATCATTTTTGCAAGCTCCTACTTGTATTTGGTGGACAACTAGCGAGAGATTGTATAATAGGGGCTAAGGACACACAAAATCCTAGATTCATATTTACACCTAAACTATTTAAGACATTGGTATATAAACCCAGACAATGCCCATTACCCAGTCAACTTGCCAATCCAAATATTTTAATTGTAAAGATTTTTTTACCACACAAACTCAGTTACCTAGAAGAATCTATCAACCAAAAAGAGACAGAATCCAGCAGCTAGCAAATAGATGCTCCCAAATTGCAAGTCAGCAAGCTTACCACTGCACAGGAAAACAATCAACCTTCACACAGGTAAATCAACAAAATAATTTAATGTCACAGCTATTCACTATGTTCACAAGTGCTATATTCCACTTTCTATTTGGAAATAAATCAACAAAATAAATCAACAAAATAAAGAATAAGAACAGAAACAACATGTAGTATCTAAGAAAGTTGGAATGATGATAAATTTTAAATTTAAGCAGTTTTATTCCAGCATCAAAGGTTAGACTAATATTGGATATTTGCCATAGGAAAACGTACAGATTGTTTGGCTTTCCAGAAAAGAATATATATTTAAATTCGAAAAATGGAGCTTGAAGCCAGGAGTTTGCAAGCAAGCATGAAGGCATATCTTTTTGTCAAGTTAAAGGAATACGAAACCGATTTGAACAACTTGAAAAGTGAGCTTAAAAGAATAACATCAGTTGCTAATAATAATAATGATGAGTTGTTGGAATTGGGACAGGCTGATACATTGGCATTTGGTATCATTCTTCGTGCTCTGTTTTGATAGTTAATTAGTTGATGTAATGATGATAGCATGCAGGTATCATCAAATGATCATAGAAGAAGACTGGTGATGTTTACAGAGAGATTGAATCTGTCATTTGAAAGAATAAAGGAGAGCAGGAGAAGCATGCTGGAAACAGAGGAGCTTGGTGCCTCCAACCTCCAAGATTTGCATCAACAACGCCAGTCACTACTTCATGCCCACAACACGATAACTTCATTTCATTTCAAGATTTGGTACTACTAATGCGTGAACATCTTTCTTATCTTTTCTTAGTGAATTTGCATTTAAATTGTTAAGTTTAATCAAGAATTAATTGTCTTTTAGCCACTATGGATGCTACTTTGAGTCTTGTGCAATTCTGTTTATTTTAGGTAGTATTCAGTTGGATTTGATGGAGTTTCTGCAGCACAAAAATTAAAGGAGATGACAGCAAGGAGCGACGCATGCACGTACCTGACGCATGCGCGTGATTTGGGGCTTTTCATGGCGATGCGTGCGCGTTCCTGACGCGTACGCGTGAAAAGCGAAGTTGCACAGCGATGCGTACGCGTACTAGAAGCATACGCGTGACATGCAGAATAGACCATCGACGCGTACGCGTGACATGCGACACGCGCAGAAAACGCTGGGGGCGATTTCTGGGCCCATTTTGGCACTCAAGTAAGGCACAGCTCTCTGCCAAGTTAGGCGGATCCAGTGAAGCCAAGTGGTTCCCACGTTACAAGGCGTAGATTATTTAATTTTGAATTTGAAAATAGGAAAATATATTATCTTAATTTTAGATATTAGATTTTAAAATTAATTAGGATTAGTTATAAAAAGGAGAAACTTTTCTTCTTTAGAGGGATTCCAAGAGATTCCATTAGGGAATTCTATATCAATTTACATTCCATCTCAGACAATTTACCTAAATCCTTATTTTCTCTGAGTCATGAGCAATTAAACCTCTATTATTAAGGTTAGGAGCTCTATCTATTGTATGAATTGATACTATTATTTTTCTATTTTAATTCATGTTTTGATTTATATTTCAATAATTATTTTTGTTCTTTATTTTATGAATTTGGGTGGAACGGAAGCATGATCCATGTTCTAATTGAGTTCTTGTATAACCTGGAAAAGCTCTTTACCTGAACAATAACTTGAAAACATATTATCCTGAATTTCTAATTGTTTGTATTTAACGGGTTACGTGACATATAATCCCCTTATTTTTGGATAATTAGGATTCTTGTGGCATATAAACTGGAATTTGATCATCACCCTCCAATTGGAATTAATTAACCAAGGAATTGGCAGTTGATGAATTTTAGAGGAGACTAGAAATGTCTAAGGAATTAGGGTCTAGTCACATATAGTTTGCCATGAATTAAATCTTACATGATTAAAATAGTTAGTAAGAAAAGTCAATCCAGAAAATAGATAACTCTAAAGCCTTAACTGTTTTCTCCAATATTTTATTTTCAACTTATTTACTTGTGTGCTTGCCTTCTGATATTTTGAAGTCACTTTTTAAACCTTTTGAACATCTCAAAACCATTTTCTTTCTACCTAACTAAGTAAATCATTTAACCATTGTTGCTTAGTTCATCAATCCTCGTAGAATCGACCCTCACTCACCTGAGATATTACTTGGTACGACCCAGTGCAATTGACGATTAGTTTGTGGATTATAAATTACGTCATGAACTACTCACCAAAATACTAACTAACCATATACGCAATATGCAATGCAGCTTCATGGAGTGGATGATAACATCGATGAAAGCAAGAAGATTTTGACAGCCATCTCAAGAAGGATGAGTACGAATAAATGGATTCTTGGCTCATTCATGGTAGCCATAGTCCTTGCAATTATACTTATAACTTTTTATTGATGATAAACGCTATCCAATAATCACAAAGTCAACACTTGACACAGCAATTTCAATAGCTATAGCAATAATCTAAAATCCAATGTTTTGTAATTCTAGAACAGAACAAACTAAAAATGGTTTCAATTTCATACGATCTACATAATGAAGAAGCAATAATAGCAAAAAAGTGGGGGACTCACGCAAAAAGAAAAGGCTCAACAAAGAGAGCAATTCGACGAGGCCTTGAATTGTTCTGAGAAGGAGGACCTCTTCTCCTTCCTCCTCACGCAATTTTCGTAGAAGACCAAACCTCTGACATTAACATCACACCATAGTCTTAGCTATTAAAATAAAATAGAACCAGAATAAACATGACCAGGATTTCTAGATTTAGAAAATAGGAGATTACGATTAGGTCATAATTTACAGTTGAAATAGGAAATTTTCAAATGAAACTGAAGTTGGCTTTGAAAAGAGTTTAGTAACAGTCAGAAAAAGATACCTCGTTCTTGTGAGCTCGATTGAGAGAGACCGAAGAAGGACCAAAATAAGAGGAGCGACAGCGGCAAAAGAAAGAAGGAGCAACAGCAGTAGCGGAGCGACGGCATCGCGAACAAATGGAGTGATGGCAGCAACAGAGCGCAACAGCGGCGCGAGCAAATGGAGTGACTATGGTGCAACCGTGATGCTGGCAGCGGAGAATGAAGGTTGGTAAATTTGGGGTAAAATGAGGGTTGGTAAAGAAATGGGGAATTTGGGGTAAAATTGTGTTTCTGAACTTGGAGGCGGAAAGTGGACATGGGGTTGTGTTTTAACAATAAAAATCGACGGCATATTTGTCGATTTTAATTTGAAAAAAAGGAACGCTCTTAGTGTCTATTTTATATATTATATCCACAGTTCAAATTTATCGACGGAAACATTGTCGAAATTTTAAATATCAAAATAGATGTTGTATCCGTCGATTTTAAAAGAAAAGTATTTTCACCCCTGGTTCGTCAACAATATGACGATAGTTAAGACTGTGTTAATTGATGACCAAGCTGTCGATTTTATTATTTAATTTTTTTTATTATCTTTTTTATTAAAATATCGACAGCAAGCCGTCGAAAAATATCGACGGGAGATATAGCCGTCGATTTTTTGCGTCGAAAAATACGCTTTTTCTTGTAGTGTCTCCTATTCTTTTTGTATCTATGGGTTCTTTACATGTTCTCTCTTCTTATGATAGAATTTTTTACTTGGCTGGATAATTCCTTTTTCGTATCATTTTTACTTCAATACCATTTTTACCTTGTTGGTTTATAGACCAATTCTTCTTGTAATTTCTTGTACTTCTATGCTTATGTACTCCTACGTCTATGTACTCCTACGAACTCCTGTGTATTCATACATACTCTCATTCTCTATTAAATTAGTTTGTACTTGATGCGAAAAATTTAGAATCATATGGCTATTTTAGTTATTTCATATAATATTTTAGTCTTGTTCATGTGTATCTAAACATAATACTAGATATTACATTAGTATCTTGTACATCGTATTCAAACACAATACATAAAAGATAATTTTTAATGACTCTATTTTATTATTTCTATTTCAATATCATGTTCTATGTTCTGTCCTGTTTTTTAAAAAAAGGCAACCTAATATACTTTGCCATACATGATGATCTTGACAAAGAGTTAGGCCATTTACTTCAAATTTCAATGGTTGAAGTTTCAATGGGTTTTGCCCACAGCATATAAAATTAACCATTAATGAGGATTATTGTTTGTTTAAATTAAGTTGCCCTAGCTTATGGGGATTACCAATAATATGCAAAAGATAAAACTTAAAAAGATGAAAAGAAAGACAAGTAAAAGAATGTAATGTGGGTCCAAGGATATATTTTTTGGGTGATTCTTAATCGTTTTCCTCTACTGCACACTTTTTTTCCTCTTGTGTATTCCAAACAAATAAGTATCGAGCCTATTTACTTATAAATTCAAATCGGCTAAATGTTCGAAATTTATTTTTCTTAAGTATAAGGTTTTGAATTTTGTTTATTACTTGAAAAATCTTATTAGTACGTATACCGTAACCTTAACGGCATTAAAGTTCCGCCAAACCTTCTTAAATTAGTTTTCAAAAAAATAAAATAAATAAAAAATAAAAGAGCCAATATCTCCCAAATACGTCCTTAAAACATATGGTACCAAACAAAAATATTATACGTATTTGTATATATTATATATATATTATTATATAATTTTAATGTGTATTTTATATTTTAATATATATTTTAAATGAATAATTAATTTAGTTATTGATTTTTTATATACATAGTTGGTTGCGAAAAATATTAAGCATGAGTGATGGCTCTCCCTAATATGAATTTGTCCATATCGTTGAGTCTTGTTGGAGTTAGATTCGCATCACCTTTCTAGTAGACGTCCAAGAAATAAAAAACTAGGAAATTAACTACTCTAGCTTCCCCTTAAGTTATAGTTAATTCCCTTTAAAAATTAGAAAACAAGAAAAAAATAAAAATAAAAGCTAGGCAAAGTGATGAAATTGGATATTGGTCATGTGGTTTTCCAACTTACCATGTTACGTTTTGATAAGCCAAAAAATGAGTAGGGAAGAAAAAGGGAGAGTGGCTTGTAACTAATAAAAGTGCCGCATATCTTATGAATATCTTGTGAAGTATAGCGACGTCGCATGCATGTTAAGCTTGAGTCTTCACCGAACAGTGCGTTACTTTATCACCTCATAAATGAGGTTTTTATTTAAATATATAAAAATACTATTACTTTTAGCAATACGTAAAATCTGAAAAAGTTGATTGAATACATAATTGTAACTATTTGGTAACACCCTAATGCATATATGGTTCAAGGTGCATCTTGCATGAGGTTCTAGAATGTTGAGTTTTTGTTCTCAATGAAGATACATTGAGTGCGAGGTTTGTGATCCTAAAGTTGAAGAGTTTTCTATGGTAATACTTATAGGTAGATATGTTAGGACTTAATATAATTTCTAATATAAATTATAAAACTATCATTTATATAAAAGATCTTGAAATTTATGAATATTACAAATAAAATGAGAAGAATTACTAATCTTGATATATCCATGATGATAATAATATTATGAAGAGGTTACCTTCTTAATTCTTTCTTCAATTAAGTTATTGATGGTAAGTAAAGAAGAAAAATTTTATAAATAGGAAGAAAGGACTTAATTCTAATTTTTTTTCATAAAAATTAACTTTTATCAAATTGGTTACATTTCAAAATAATTATGTAACTTCTTTTATTTATTATTTTAATTAAATATTTTATTAAACCAATAAAATAAGACACATCACACACATGAGATATCATATAATAATATAATTTTTTACAAGATATTGGTAAGAATTTTATTGATATACAATGGGATATGAAAAGTGTGAATAATGGAGTGAACTCGAAACTTATTAAAATAAAAAATATTCCATTTCATTTATCTATCACAACTCTAACCTCTTACCTTTCACCTTTTTCTCTTTTTATTGCAGTCGCTTTACTTCCCTTTCCTGTCGCGCCATCACCAACGGACCTTACCTCCTCTGTTGCACCTGTTTCTCCCATATGCGTTGCGTCACCTCTATGCTCCCTACAATGGATGTTGCCACTGCACATTATTCTTCTTCCCTGCGTCGCATCCCCTGCTCTCGACGTCACCGCTGCACCTTCTTCTCCTATGCGTCGTGCCGCCTCTGTTCTCCCTGCAAGTGATGCTGATGCTGTGCGCCTTCTTCTCCCCTAGTGACGTCACATTGTCGCCAAGCCAGAAGCCTTAGCTTGTTCTGCCGCTGCTCCAACGTTGCACTTCTGCCCTTGCTTCCATGCTGCTGCATCGTGTCTTCACCACTTCCATCGCATGTTGCTTTGCTTCGTTCACCCAAATGATATGATCCAAATAAACATTCACATCTTAGTGAAAAGAACCATCTATATAAATAGTAAAAATGAACATCTTGCAGATCATGTGTATACAAAATCAAACAAATCAAGTAAAATACCAATGGTATATCCAAATAAACATTTACTTTAGAATGAAAAAAATCGTCTGCATACATAATAAAATGAACATCTGACTTAGTTGATAAAAAAACAAATAATGAAACAAGAACTGTGGGAGACACCGGGGTCGTGATACAGCAGTGGCGTCAGTAGCACAGGATTACAAGAGAGCGGTTGCTGCAAAAAAATTATTCAAAATTATGATTAAACCTAATTAATTTAAATTTTGATTTTTAAAATTAAAATTAACTTTCCTTTGTCAACTTATTGTTTGCGTTTGTTTTTAAAAAGCGTTATTTCCTATACTTTTTTATTGATAAAATATGATTTTGAATTGGTAAATAAAAAAGATTAATCAAATCTATGTGTAGAAGACAAATTCTAATAGAAAATTATTTAGCGACTATCTTATAGTATTTATATCAGATGTACTTAATCCATGATGAATATAGTCGACACCATCATGTCTTGTCAATAGGCATGGCAATTTCTCTTGACGGAACGGGTATCCGCAGGGATTTACCCGTCGGAAGATAGATTTGGGGAGTTTTTTTAACCCGTGGAGGGTGGGGACGGGGACCCGCAAAATAAACGGGGTGGGAGCAGGGAGCAAGGTTCCCGCCCCGTGGGAACCCGTATATATAAATGTCAAAAATACCCTTAATATATATATGTTGTTGACAAACCCTAACTCTCCTAACCTTTATTCAGTTTCTCTGCCAACACTCCTCTCAGACTCTCTGCCTTTTCATCTCCCTCTTCTTCTCTCCGCCACCCTCCTCTAATCTCACCACCATCTGCCAGACCGCCACCCTCATTTCCTCTCACGGCTTCCACCTCTCACTCTCAACGTCACTTCAGAAGGTAGAGTTGACATCGCGTGCCTGACACTGACGCACCCTGAGGAGAATCGTCATCGCCAGTGTTGCGAGGAGCTTCAAGCATCTTCATCTTCGGCCTCACGTCGTCGTCTTCGGAAGTAGTGTTCTTTGTCGTCGCTGTCTTCGTCTTTGGCAAGGCAGTCTGATTTCCATTGCGTCGCCGCCTCTGTCTTTGGTAAAGGTATTTCTATTTTTCCCTTCAAAACATAATTTTTTTTATTTTATTTTTCTTCTTTTCAGATTGATTTATTTTCTCAACAAATATAGTTCTAATTTTTTTAACTTGCTTCTATTTTTTATGAAGGTTTAAAGTGGGTTTGCAGAAAAATTTTGTGATTTTTGATGGTTGATGCAGTTTGTATAACTGTACAAGATAGAGTGCTATTTAGTAAACAGTTTTACTATTTTAGATTTGGTTTAATTTTTTTGGGTTAGTGATGGCTGCTTGTGTTTGATGCATCTGGTTGATAAATTTGGTATGTGGTTGTGTTTAGCAGAAGTAGATTTAAAACGGGATGAATGCATCTGAAAGTTTTTATGGTTTGGATGTTTTATGGTTTGGATTGATTTAGTTTGGGTATGAATTGTGAATTTTTGAGTTAATGTTGTTGGTGATGGAGATTATTGTAATGTTAATTGAGGATTGTTTATGTTTATAATTTTTTTTTCAATTTTTTAAAAATCTACGGATATCTCTGGAGACCCCGATTTCCAGCGAATACAGAGTTTTCGTTACCTGTCGCAAAAGTGAAACAGAGACAGAAACAGATTATAAGTGACAGAGACGAATTATATTTATCCATTATCCATTGTCATCTTTACTTGTCAACAATAAAATCATTTTTGTAATTCGAAGTATGAGAATATTTTCAGTATCCTTTGTTCTTTCATCACCAAAAATAAACTATGTTGTAGATAAATTTAACATGTTAATTAAAAGGCACTAATTTTTTAGTATTCAAAATCACAATCTTACTACTGAGTAACTACAATCAAGTTCAAGATTTTTCTTTTTATAATAGAACTATAATTTGTTATTAAAAATGTTCTATTGGGCGTGATAATTTGTTATTAAAAATGTTCTATTGGGCGGGGCGTGCTTTTTTTTTCACTTAATTTTTTATTTTATTGTTAATAATAAATAAATTAATATTTTTTGAATTTTGTTTCATAATTTTAATTAATGAACCAAAAAATTGACTCCTTTTATAAATGTATGTGTCAGTATTTCAATTGCAATTCCAAAAATAAAATTAAAAACAAAAAAATATACAAAATGTCTGACATAAAAATAAAATACAGAAACTAAAATAAAAAAAAATCGATAAAAAGATCAAATAAAAAGTGAAAAAATTAATTAAAAAATTAAAAAAACACGAGATTTTGAATTTCGACTTCAAAAAAATTATTTAAGATTTACCAATTTATTCTGCAATGTTAGAAAGAGTCGAGTGTTTTTTAGTTTCTAATATTTAAAAAAAAAAAAGAATTTAATAACTTTTCTCACCTTTTGCCTTTATCTTGACACCCCATTATTATCGTCAACAATTGTAAATTACACTCACAGATCGTACTGAACAACTTCTCTTAAATTATCTTATTATTATAATAATAATAATAATAATAATAATAATAATAATAATAATAATAATAATAATAATAATAATAATAT
Source organism: Arachis hypogaea (assembly GCF_003086295.3). Classification (NCBI taxonomy): domain Eukaryota; kingdom Viridiplantae; phylum Streptophyta; class Magnoliopsida; order Fabales; family Fabaceae; genus Arachis; species Arachis hypogaea. Next base: position 22,291,514 of record NC_092042.1, read on the forward strand.
ATTTGATATCGGTCAATAGTTTTTGGAGAAAAAATAAGTGATGGTTAAATTAATCTTTAAAAAATTATTTATTTTTTAAATTAATTTTTAAAATTTTTTTTAATTAAATTCGTCTTTTAAAAATTTTAAGTTAGTTATTTTAGTCTTTCCGTCACTTTTATTCTAACGGTGTCAAATTTTATTGATATGATACTATAACGCACACCTAGTAATCCTAATTGGCAGCTAACATATATAATAAATTTATAAAATTAGATCAAATCAACCCCAAATTGAGAGATTCCAATGCTTCAACACTACAAAAAAATTACCAGATACCGTCGGGTTTACCGACAGATTTACCGAAAAAATTCGTCGGTAATCTATTTATCGTCAGAATAAATCCGACAGCATGAACATTGTCGGTAATTGTTTACTGACGAATTTTCTTATCCGCTATTAATTACCGTCGAAAATTTTCCGCCAAAAATTTTTACCGTCGGATTCACCCCCAGTAAATCCGATGATAATATGTTATTTACTAATAACTAAATTAATAACTACCGGCGAATTTATCCGACGTTAAATTCTCCGTAAACTTAAATTTTATTTTTTTATAATTCACTCATCATCATCCTACTCCTACAGCAAAAGATCAGAGAACAAAAGCATATATAATTAATATTAATCAATCAAACAAATAAAAAAGATAAAATTAAAGTACAAAAAAAATATATAATAACCAACTACACTATAGGACCGTAACTCGTATATTCTGCAAACAGAAAGAAATATATGCACATTATGACTAGAAATTTATCTTAAAGTATTGTTTGCACACTTATGAAAAAATTGAAGCCAATTAAAAACTTTTTATATTCAATAAAAGATAATCTATATATCATATCTTATTACTCTTAATGGCCTATGCAGTTGACTTAGTAAGCTTAATTCAAATTAAAATTCTTTTCACTACCAGCCAAATCAACATATAAATTTGTTCACTTTTTAGAAAAAAAAAAAACTAAAAATAGACTATAAAACTTATAGAAAATATTCACCCTGTCAATATTTGGTATCATCGTACTTTCTGAAATTTTATTTTGTATGTGACTTCAATTTTTTCTGAAAATAAGACATGAATAATTGAACATTAGCTTTATAGGCATAATCAATCGAAAAAATAAACAAAGAATTAGCACAAAATTAGAGAGAAAGTAAAAGTAGAGATAACTAATGTGTGATTGAATTTTAAGTTTTAATAAACCAATAAGAGAACAATTATGAAAATAATAGCAAAACCGATCATCAATCATAAAACAAGTAAAAAATAAGTAATTTATTTTTACCTGTCACTACTAGCTTTGCTAACCTAATTATTTTGAAGCTACAATGACAAAATAAGTTAAATTTTAAACATGTTAAAATAATTTAAAAACTAATTCAAAATTTTTTAAAACAAATATTGAACAATATTTCACATAAATAAACACTCACAACTACAACAAATTTGTTATTTAGGTGCTCTTTCTTGTACTGTTCTCTGAACTCAAACTTATAAAACGTAAACATAACAAAAAATCTTAACCAAGAATCAAGAACAAACTAAAAATCATAACAAGAGAGTTAGATGCAACTCAATAGTAACTAATTACGTCAAAGTAAACAAATAATCTAAACCTACATAAAAAATTAAAATTGAAAAAATTCAATATAAAAAATTTATGAAATAAAAACTGAAAAAACTCAGTCAAAAGTAAAATCAGTAAACTGATCCACATTGGGAAAGTAGAACCAAGAAGACAGCGAATCATGAGAAGATGAAGCAGATGACGGCGATGTGGCAGGAACTTAGTACAACTAGCAGTGAGAATCCAAAGCAGTGAGAACGTCTGAACCATAGACCACGGTCACTAAAAAAGGAGCAAGATAAGGATAGGGTTCAAATAGTGGTTAGGTTTTTTTTATTTTTTTAAAATGAAGTAAAAACGAGGATGGAATAGGAAGAGGGATGATGGCAACCTACCTAGACGAGGGAGGAGAGACACAGGTCGGCGGTGATTAAAGGAGCAACGACAGCGACAGCAATGGCGGGAGCGACAAAAACAGCGGCAATAGAACGACCAACGTGTCGAAAGGAGCACCTAGCCATGTTTGGTGGTGGCTGATGCTGGTGGAGGGGCTGCCGAAGGTGGTTTAGAGGGAGAGAGAGAGAGAGAGAGAGAGAGAGAGAGAGAGAGAGAGAGAGAGAGAGAGAGAGAGAGAGAGAGAGAGAGAGAGAGAGAGAGAGAGAGAGAGAGAGGGATTTAAAAAAAATAAGAGAAGAAGGTTTGCGGTTCGAATTTAGGGTAAAATTATCGTCAGATTTACAGGCGGTAAAATCCGACGGTAACGCTTTGAAAGTGACCAAAATGCAGTATTGTACTAATTAGGGATTATCGGCAGATAAATCCGATGGTAATCTTGTCGCCAATTTTCTTGTTTTTCCTCTAATTATTACCGGCAAATTTTTCGTCGGAAAATCAATTCCGATGGTAACTTTTTTATCCAACGAATTTATAGCCGAATCCGCTAGTAAATTTGCCGTTAGTGTCTGATGCTAAATCCAACAGTGAATCCGGTGAATCCGACAGTATTTAGCATTTTTCTTACAATGCAAGTTCTCCCCTCAATTAGGTTTTGATTTGATCTAATTTCATAAACTTATCATGCAAATAGTCAATTAAGACTCCTATGTGTATGTTGTAGTATCACTTAACGTGTCACATTAACAAATTTTGGCATCGTCAACAAAAAAAATGATAGAAAGACTAACGCGATTAATTTAAAATCTTTAAAGGACAAATTTGATTTAAAGATCTGTTGGGACTAATTTGGAGAACAAGTGATCTTTCAAGGATGAATTTGACCATTTACTCGAAAAAGTATAGGAAGTTAGAGTCATTATCAACAAATAACTTATTAAAATAGTAAGTAGGTTAGTCTATGGAGGGTATAATCGTGTTCTCCCTAACGATTCATAGCCCCCAAGCTTGACCTAGGAGAGTATATGGAGTAGGTTGAGCTTTGTGAGATATTCTAACCTATAAATTGATTTTTTAATAGAGGGATACATCCCCAAAGTTAACTTGTCTCAATAGAAATATAATGATAGAATTTTCTGGAAGTAAGAGATAATTGTAGAAAATAAATTATATTTAAAATTGATAAGAAATGAAAAGAAACTAATTTACTACCTATAGTTATCTGTTGTGGTTACCAAGGCCATCATGGCCAGTCATTAGTAGTGGAGTTTAAAAAATGGAATCAACGGCTAAGGTATTTCTTGGTATTGGGAGGGTCACGATCTTGACCGTAGAATATAGTAACTAGTGTTGGTTGATTTATGGGGTAGCGGATGGAAAAATTACAGAAATCAAGTTGAAGTGTGTACATTTTTCAAAGGAAAATTTGATGATGAGTAAAAGAGGTTAATCTCCCACTCTCTATTTTTTACACCTTGTATATTTGTCTTCATTTATGTGTTATTCGTGTTGAGTCTGTTGTTGAAAAAATGACAAAAAAAAAATAAAGGTAAAGATGATGAAATAGTAGATGAGGAGTTTGTTCTTGATGAGTGTGATCCATATTCATGGGTAGGTGCATCTGTGAGGGGTTATGCGTCTTGGTTTAGTGACAAAGAGAGGGGTTCATCAGTTGGGTAGCTTTGAGTGGGTTAGGAGAGGTGAGAATATGAAAGTTGAATGTTTGCCATGTAAGGTGTATGGTAGAGTAGGGAATGAGGGATATGAATTTTTCTATATGTATACTTGTATGTTGTATGTTTGTGGAATTGGAGGTGAAGTTTCTTTTCGCGCCTTTTGAATATGGTGTTCTTACTCAATTGAAATTTGCGCCATTACAGTTGTACTTGAACGCATGGCCATTCATGAGGGAATTTAAAATTCTAATGGAACATTTGGAAGTGGAGTCCTCTTTCGAGGTATTTTTTTGCTCTTTTCCATGCTAAGAGTGTGAAAAAAGGCTATGGATAAATTTTGCTAGTACTCATAATAAGGTAATTTTTAGTTTGTACAAGTCATCATTCAAGAGGTTTAAAGTTATGTATGTAAAAGTAAGGTCGCTGGAGGAAAAATTTTCATTCTCTATAGATGAGTATCTGTTGGAAAAATTACCCTTATATTAGTGCTCGAATCTTAGGTTTGGAAAAGATGGTGTATAAAGATAAGGTGATTGCATAATTCTTGTGAATAATGTGTCGTCTTCTAGGTTGTTATATGTTACCGAATTGCTAGAGCGGGATACGGATAGGGATGTTGTGACCGACTATATAGGTAACTAGTGTGGAAAATGATGTTGCTTGGAATGCTTTGAGTATTTGAAATTGATTAAATGTTACATTGTGTTGTGCAAGGGAGAAAGCGTCGAAGGTCATTGCCAGCAGTCTTTGTGCATTCTTTAGGTCAAAGAACGTGGAGAGAGAAGGATCTCCCAGCAATGTAAAAGTAGGGAGAGGGATTAAAGTTGATCACCCTATAGTTTGGAAGAAAAATATTATCTTGAAAAGGAAAAGAACGGAGATTGATGCTTAAAAAGACAAATTTGTGATCTTACCAACTCTTAAATTCTGAAAAAAGAGGTCGATTTTTGGGAAAGATGAAAAAATTTACCAAAAATCAAAAGGAACTTCATGGGTATAAGGAAAATAATAATCCTTCATCTATATGGAGTAAGCACTTTTCTTTTATGTTGATGGTTGATGAGTATGGGCAATGCTCTACTGATTTGAAACTAGTTCATGATGTGCGTGATGTTGGTATAGCTCAATACTTGCAGGTGAGTATTGTTTATAATGTATTAAGTTGTTTATTATGTTGTAATGAGCCTATAAAGACAGTTTATTTTTCTTTATAAGTTATGGGAGCTTGGTTGTTGTCTATTGGTCAAACTCAAAAATTGGGGCATGTAAGAGATGCTTTTGACAAGAAAAGTATGGAGCAACTTATGCAAAGCATTTAGAAAAAGAAAAGAAACTTTGGATCGCTTTGGAGTATATAAGGTTGAAAGATGAGGAAATGTAAGGTTTAAGGAAAAATGTGTTACTATTAGAGAAAAAGGAGTAAAAGCTAGATGAAGATAAAGTCGATTTGCAGACAAGGGTGATGGAGTTGACTATAGAGAAGAAGGGTTTGAAGGCTAGCAAGGAAAACGTTTACCTCTAAGTTTGATAGAGTTGTGGAACAGGTGAGGTTTATTGCGCCGACTGTAGACTTTGCCAGCCATGGACCTATGCAAGGTAGTCATTAATGGTCAACGGTTGATGATAATCAGGATCAAGAGGGTGGGGATGAAAATGTGGTAGCCCCATGATGTTTGTTTTATATGAAAGAATATATCTTTTGCTTTTGTTTAAATAGATGCTATTAGATAAATTTTGATTGTAGTATTTTGGTAGACTTATGACCTGAGTTTAACTCAGTCGAATATGGCATGTTTGTTATTTTGGAAATATTTTTTAATATCTAAAGATTTTGGATTATCATAATTGAAGTATTTTCATGTTGTAATTGTTTGCATGATGATTATTTTGTTATTCTGAAATATGTTGCGAAACAAAGAGTTGTTGTTTTGACTTATAGGCATGAATGAGTTTTGCCTAATTAGAAAATGTATAGAAATAATGATGATAAGAAAAGTGTAGAGAAGTAAATGGTGATTTGTTTCTGCTAATATCTATAGATAAGTATATATATTATAAAAGTTAAGGTAATTGATGTGTGTTGTTCCTGAAATCGCAAGATTAAATAGGTATATTAGTAGTAATCGATGAGGATAATTTATTATAGTTCAAATAGGTATTGTTGATTGATGTTAAGTTGTTTGACTAATTTGCGAGAGTAGGTGATTTTATAGCAATTATCAGGCAACCAACGTAATAGGCCAGTTTGAAATTTGGTTGCGTGGATAGGGTATATGTTGCTGATCAGCATGAGTTTTGCTTTGACTTATAAATGTTTGACTTATAAGTTGATTTGAGTTTCTAACAGTGAAGTGAGATGAAAAGGAAATATAATAATAACAAGAAATATATAAAAGTGAAAAATATTATTGAATGGAAGACCTTTGGGTTTGAAGGTGCGGAAGGTATGTCTCGTTAAATCCTCTCTCATTAAAACCTAATATGGGATAAATTCGGGTAGTAGAAAAAAGAGTACACGACTGTGTCCCAACTTATGGCCTTAGCTATAATACATCTTTCAGGGAAAAGATGTTCCATGTACTTGTTAGAATATTGCCTTCGTATGCATCTCGTCCGATAGTCTTAGTGTTTTGTTGTACTTCCAATCTATAGCTATTCTTTTCCTGATTCATTTAGTGCATCACCTATGTTAGCAAACTTATTTTTGTCTTCTGTTAATATCAATTTGGTCGAAGTATCTGTTGGTATAAGTCGACTTTGTATATCGATTTAAGGTCGAGCTTGCAAGTTCTCCGAGTTATAGATTGTTTGTATGGACTACTTGTTTGGTTGCTTTTGGATTTGTCTTGAGGCTCGCGTTATAGCATCATCAAGCTTGCAAGCTTTCCGAGTTATAAATTGTTTGTATGGACTGTGACAATTGTGTCATCCTGTATACAAAACTTCAACACAAGTGTACAATAGAAATAATAGCACCAACTGTATTTAAAGAAGGTTTCCCTAGAATAATATTATAAGAGCTTTGACAGTCAACAACTAAATATTGTATATCTAAGGTTTTACAATTTGGGTATTCATCTAGTATTGTTTGCAACCATATATGACTATGTATTGGAATGCGCTCACTTGAAAAAGTTACCGATTCTCCTATTGATGGTTGTATAGCTTTATCACTTAACTTCATTTTTTGGTATGTGGAGTAGAATAACATGTCCACGTTGCTTCCTGGGCCTAAAAGAAATTTTTTCACCAATAGATAGATTTCTTACTTGGAGTGAGACAACTATAGGGTCATCCAAAATTTTATCCACTGCTTTGAGGTTTGAAAGTTTGAATGTTATTTCTGGAATTGCTAGTTTGGTGGTTGAGATCGGCTCAAATCCAATTACTAACATTATGGCCCATATGACCTCTTCCTGGCAAAATTATTGTTGCCTCCACCTACAAAATCACGAGAAATCCAATTAATAATATAATGAGGTTGATTAGGATTTTCGGTTACCTTTTTCCTTTATCTTTGTGATTGTTATTTTCATTTGAGGGTTGGTCGAGTTCTAATGTATTTTGCCTTTGTCCTCGACTGTCAATATATTTGTCTAATAGGGCTTGTCCACGTATCGTTGGTCTTGGTAGGTTCTAGCTTTGTTTAGGGGTTTGATCAATTTGGAGTGCAGGATATCTTTGATGATGTCTTCTCTTTTTGTTTGAAGGGTGTGTACATGTTGAACTTAAAGTTAATTTGAATGGCTTCTTTTCATCCTTGTTGTTTTGATGTTTGTTTCGTTTATCTTCTTCTCGGCTAGCGTTTGATTTCTCTGCTCTCTGGATTTGTCAAAGCTCTTCTATCTCTATTTGACTTGCTGTTTTTTTGCAGAATTCAGTTAGTATTTTTGGCATTGTCATTGCTATGATTTCCTGAAACTTTCCAGGGGCGTAGTCCACTCTTTAGTGCATGCAATTGGACGACTAGGTTGTGATTTGGTATCTCCATGGCCACTTGGCAAACTACATCATGTAGTCCTTAAGACTTTCATGTTGTCCTTACTTTATGGTGCTGAGATAGTCCGAGTCATGTATATAGATCTTCGAAGTTGCAAAATTATTGAGGAATAAGTCTACAAACTCATCAAAGCTAGATATAGAACCTACAAGTAAGTCAGAAAACCAGATCAAGGTAGCATCGTCTAAAAAAGTGGAAAATATACACCAAAGTATTGGATCTGATGCATTGTTCATGAACGTCATTGAGTAGAATTTTGTGACATGGATATTAAGATCGCCGATTCTTTTATAAGGTTTCAGTTTTGTTGGCAGAGTGAAGTTCTTCGGCATTTGAAGACTCATAATTTCATTTGAAAAAGGATTGGTTCTTTTTGCGGACGACTTCAAAGTGACTATCACCGCGGTCTTGATTTTCGAGGTATGATCATCATCATCGTTGCCATTACCAGGATTCTTTTGTTCCTCCTCATTACTTCGGCCATTCTGTTTTTGGTTTAGTAATTCGACCATGCGCTGAACTTCTGCTCACAATGACTCGTTGATAACCAACAGTTCGGCCTCAGTAGGAGGAGGAGGGGTGAATTGTTTTGTTTTTCTGCCATTACCATAACCTACAAAAGAATGTAAAAGCAAGCAAAAGAGATAATTTTAAATTAAACTTCGGCCCCACAGTGGGTGCTAAATGTTCCTAGTAGTAAGTTTGGTGGTAGGTATAACTCGTGCTATTTAGGGATTGAGCTCTCCTTTGCCTGAAGTAGAAGAGATATACGTCGACTTCAAGAGAAACAGTGACGGCATGCACCTGCAAATACACTTCGACGCTCGGTAAGTAAGAGTAAGAGATAAGTATAGTGTTATTTATAGTGAATAGCGTACTTTTTTCATACTCAAGATTTTCTATTTTATAGAGTGAGTCATAAGTGTAATGCCAAGATTACTTGTAACAATTTACTCTTTTGGTGAGATTCTGTTTCTCATTCTTATTGATCTTCTGCTAATAAGAATAATAAACATATTTATTATCAAAATAACTGATTTATAGAAGAATATAACCGTATTTTTTCTAACAGATCATATCTATTTTTAGATAAGTAATCATTTTTAAAAAATTTAATTTTGATACATTCACAATATAAAAAAAAGTTTATACTTGTATCTAACTATATATCATTATGTCAACAAAAATAATAACTTCAACAATTAACACATAAATAATCATTTGAACCAATATACATGAGTAAATAACTTTGTAAAATAAAGTACGCTATCAGTCAATAAAAATTAAACTCTTCTTCTTAATATATTTTTTAAAATATTATTTGATATGACCAGTAAACATCGGTTACGAGTTATAAGCTCGGAAACGTATAATCCTCAGTAATAACCGACCTTTTTGAAGGACAGCATTAATCTCTAATTGATAACGTCGGATATGCAATCAATCCTCTCCTCAGACATTACAACCTCATCCACACGGGTATAAAGGGACGAGGAAACAACCAAAGGTAAGATCATCTTTTTATGAAAGAAAGCATTCACACACCTATATTACTCTACTAACTTAAGCATCGGAGTGCCTTTGCAGGTACCCAACCCCCCGCTCCAATCAACCGACGTATACCGCACTTTCCAGGGAAGGATCACCGACCTTCGTCAAGAACCGAGTTATACCTCCGTTCGCTCAGGCAAGAACAGATTGGCGCTAGAAGGAGGGCCTCGTGTGAAATTTCCTTCCGCGAGCCCTTGAGACCCTGACATTTGACGATGGCCGATGCCCCTCCCCCCACCCCGTCCGAGCTTCTCCGGATGGTAACTGAGCTCCAGCAGGCGAATCAACGTATGGCTGAAGCAAACCAGTGCATGACAGAAGAAAACCAAAGAATGCAACAACAGATTCAACAATTGGCTAACGCCCGACTGGAACATAACAATGATCGCCGTGAGCGGTAGGAAAATGATGACCAACGGTCCGAACCGACTCATGTCTCGGAGACACCTCAAGACGATGACGCTGACCATCGGAACGAGGAGGCGATACCCGAGGACGACGATGACCAGCCCGACAACTCGGCAGGACCTTTTACGGCTGACATCATGAATTTTCAATTGCCCAGACAATTCACGCTGCCGACAACACTAACTCCCTACGACGGGCTAGGGGATCCTAAGCAGCACATTAAAAAATTTCGATCTATTATGATTGTTAATGGGGCATCCGACCCCATTTTATGTCGTTGTTTTCCTTCCTTTTTAGATGGACCCGCGCTTGACTGGTTTTGCTCTTTGCCTGCAGATTCCATTTCCCGCTTTCAGGAGCTAGCAAAACAGTTTGAAGAACATTTTGCAGCGTCAGCAATTTACCTGCACGATTCCGACTATCTGAATACAATCAAACAGGGTCCGCAAGAGAGTCTGAAGGATTATATTACCCGTTTCACGAAAATCGCCATGCAAATTCCTGATCTACATCCAGAGGTCCACTTGCATGCAATTAAAAGCGGCCTCCGACTTGGTAAATTCCAGGAAACTATTGCAGTAGCCAAGCCAAAGACTCTGGCCGAGTTTAGGGAGAATGCCAAGGGGCAAATAGACATCGAAGAGCTTCGACAAGCCCGACGAGCAGAAAAGTCCGCATTCATGAAAGACGATGACAAACCTCGGGAGAACAAGAAAAATTTCAAGCCTGTGCCACGTTACGAGTCTTACACTCAGTTCAATACAAAAAAGGACGACATTATCAAAGAAATATTAAACTCCAAGCTCATCAAGCCACCCCGTAAGGCCGGCAGCTACCCGGAGCCAAAGAACGTAGATAAATCGAAGTACTGCACCTTTCACCAAAAGCATGGTCATACCACAGATGAATGCGTGATTGCCAAGGATCTATTAGAGTGCTTAGCGCGGCAAGGACACCTTGATAAATTCATTGCAGGACACATGCAGAAACGTCAAATTCCAAGCTCCGACCAACTTGCAGCAACTTCATCATCCAAAGAAAAGGACAAAGCTCCGGCTCAGCCCAGAGGAGTGATTAACTGTATTTCAGGAGGATATGCCGGTGGAGGAGAAACAAACTCGGCAAGAAAACGCACATACCGGGCTATGTTGGCGGTTGAACACTCTTCTGGCTATTCTCAACCAACCCCAGACGTTCCTGAGATGACTTTTGGCTGCTCTGATTTTAAATCCAACCACATGAACTATGACGATCCCGTGGTAATCTCAATTCAGTTGGGGGACCTTATTGTCCGGAAGGTGCTGCTTGATCCTAGGAGCAGCGCCGATGTACTATTCTTCGCCACATTCCAGAAAATGAAGCTCAGCACCCATATCATGCAAGCTTACTCGGGAGATCTAGTCGGATTTTCAGGAGAACGAGTCCCTGCGCTCGGATCTGTGTGGTTACAAACCACACTCGGTGAGCAACCCCTAACTAAGACACAGGATATACAATATCTCGTGGTCGATTGCTTTAGCCCTTATAATCTCATATTAGGAAGACCCTTTTTAAATAGATTTGCTGCTATTGTTTCCACTTTTCATCTTTGTATCAAGTTTCCTGTGCAGGATAATATAGTTGCCACCATACATGGTGACCTACATGAAGCACGACAATGCTACAATACCAGCCTCAAGCCGATTAAAAGAAGCACTCAGGCACGTGTTAATTCCATACAATCTGGAAGACCATTGCTAAACGAGCTCGACCCTAGGGCCGACTTCGAAGATCACCCTACGCCAAACGAAGATCTGGAAAAGGTCATCCTCAAGGAGGATCCTACCAAATTCACATTCATCGGAACATCTATCACCAGAGAGGAAAAGCAAAACCTGATCAACTGCTTACGCCAGAACGCTGACCTATTTGCTTGGACTTCAGGAGATATGCTGGGGATAGACCCAGCAGTGATCACACATAAATTACAAATCAATCCAACAGCTCGGCCGATCTCCCAAAAGAAAAGGAACTTCGGGACCGAGAAACGATCAGCGTCCGTAGCCGAGGTCAAGAAGCTCATTGACGCCGAGTTTATCAGAGAACTCTGCTTCACAACATGGTTGGCCAACATCGTCATGGTAAAAAAGCAAAACGGTAAATGGCGCATGTGCGTCGACTTTACTGATTTAAATAAGGCCTGCCCCAAAGATGCTTATCCTTTGCCAAATATTGACACCCTGGTTGACAATTCCTGTGGCTATGGTACCTTGAGTTTCATGGATGCATACTCTGGTTACAACCAGATCCTTATGCACCCATCAGACCAAGAAAAAACAGCCTTTATAACTGAATATGGTAACTATTGTTATAATGTTATGCCTTTTGGATTAAAGAATGCAGGTGCAACTTACCAGCGACTCATGAACAAGGTCTTTGAGGAACAAATCGGCCGAAACATCGAGGTATATGTAGATGACATGGTCGTCAAAACAAAGATCGGCTACCCTCACATACAAGACCTCGAGGAGATATTTGCACAAGTCAGAAAATATAACATGAGGCTGAACCCCGAGAAGTGTGCTTTCGGCGTCCAAGGAGGCAAATTCCTCGGCTTTATCCTAACAAGCCGAGGTATTGAAGCAAACCCAGAAAAGTGTCAAGCAATACTTAACATGCAAAGTCCGACAACCATAAAAGAAGTGCAACGTTTAACAGGCAGATTAGCAGCTCTATCGAGATTCCTTCCATGCTTGGCGTCTAAGTCACACAGCTTTTTTCAATGTCTGAAAAAAGATAAAAAATTCTTTACTTGGACTGAAGAGTGCGAAAAAGCGTTCGCCGATTTAAAACAACTCCTTTCAAACCACCAATTTTACAGAAGCCCAAACTTGGCAAACCACTATATTTGTATTTATCTATCACTGACGTGGCGATTAGTTCTGTTCTCACTGCAGAGGAAGATAAGCAACAGCGACCAGTCTATTTTGTAAGCAAGTCATTACAGAATGCAGAACTTCGTTATCCGAGACTCGAGAAGCTCGCCCTAGCCCTGGTGTTCTCTGCAAGATGACTCCGACCTTATTTTCAAAGCCACACAATCATCGTGAGAACCGACTACCCACTTCGTCAAATACTCAGTAAGCCTGAATTAGCGGGCCGACTAATTAAGTGGTCTATCGAACTTTCCGAGTTTGACATCTCATACCAGCCACGAGGCACTATCAAACCACAATGGTTAGCCGATTTTGTTGCAGAATTAACAAGCTCACACCCAGAACAGGTAAACCAGACATGGACCTTGTTTGTTGATGGTGCCTCAAACCCTCAAGGGTCTGGAGCCGGCATACTACTGGAAAATTCAGACGGCATAGTCCTGGAACACTCTCTCCGCTTCTCCTTCAAAGCTAGCAATAACCAAGCGGAATACGAGGCCCTCATTGCTGGGCTCAGGTTAGCAGCCGATTTAAATATTACAAATTTTAACAATACTTTGTGACTCTTTATTAGTTGTTCAACAAGTAAACAGAAGTTTCCAAGTAAAAGATCAGACTTTGCAAAAATATTTAGATGTTGTTCAACAACTGTTAGCAAACTTTCTGAACGTTAAAATACACCACATACCTAGAGAACAAAATCATAGAGCAGATGTTTTGTCAAAGTTAGCAACAACACAAGCACACACTGCCAAACTGTTGCAATCAACTTTAGATAAACCAAGCATTGATACGATAAGGATTCTAACTACCCTGAACAAAGACAGTTGTAAAAATTCTTATCTCCAGTACCTCCGCCATGGTTCTATTCCTGATGAAATTCAAGACAAGAAAAAGTTTAAGAGACAAGCATCTTTCTTTACATTGTTAAATAATACTTTATATAGGCGAGACTACTCTTGACCACTCTTAAAATGTTTAGACAGGGATGAAGCCGACCTTATTTTATCTGAAGCCCATGAAGGCATATGCGGAATACACACCAGAGCTCGAAGCTTAGCACAAAAGATTTTACGAGCCGGATTTTACTGGCCCACATTGTGGGAAGACAGCAGCAAAAAAGTCAAGCCTTGTGACAAATGCCAGAAGCACGCACCGATCATTAACCTACCTGCCGAGGAACTTCATCATTCCGTGGTAAGCTGGCCCTTCAATAGATGGGGCATTGACATCCTCGACCCTTTCCCCACGGCCTCGGGACAGGTAAAATACCTGGTAGTCGCCATCGATTACTTTTCTAAGTGGATCGAGGCACAACCTTTAGCAAAAATAACATCATCACAAATGGTAAATTTCGTTTGGAAGTATATTATCTGTAGATTCGGCATACCACAGCACGTTATTACTGATAATGGTCGACAATTTACCGATCACAATTTCAAAGAATTTTTGCAGAATCTAAAGATCAGGCAACACTTCTCATCTGTAGAGCACCCACAATCAAACGGGTTGGCAGAGGCAGCGAACAAGGTCCTCTTACAAGCTTTAAGGAAAAAGCTCGATAACGCGAAAGGGGCGTGGGCCGAGCTCATTCCAGAGGTGCTATGGGCATATAACACTACAACACACTCAACAACTAAGGAAACTCCATTTCGTCTAGTATATGGCTCGGAGGCGATGATACCCATCGAAGTCTCACAAAGCTCGCTAAGAACGCAAGCTATAAATCATGACCAAGCTCGGTGGCCGAGCTTGACCTAGCCGAAGAAATCAGAGATATAGCAGCCATTCGGCACCGAGCATTGCAACAGCAACTTGCCCGACGATATTCAAAGAAAGTAATTCCCAGAGGATTCCAGATCGGCGACTTAGTACTAAGAAAAACAGAACAGGCTCGCCGACCTTCCACCCATGGAAAGCTCGCAGCAACTTGGGACGGTCCATATCGAATATGTGAAGTTTTAGGGAAAGGTGCCTACAAGTTAGAACATTTAGATGGAGACAAAATCTCCAGCACATGGAATGTACACTCCTTAAAGCGATACTACAGTTAAGGACAACAGCATGCTAGTACTCTTTTTCCTAACTTGAGATTTTTCCCAAAAGAGGTTTTGCTCAAGAAGGTTTTAACGAGGCTAGCTTACCGACATATAACATGTCAAGGTACTATTCATAATAAAACTAAACATTTCTTAGCATATTTTTCATGCATTTTTTCAGTAAAAATTGTTACCAAACTATCAGACTCCAACGACCTTTCACAAAAAGGTTACCAAACAAAGTCGCATTATTCAGTAACGAATGCGCAATATTTAAGCAAATACCAAATGCTTAAAACAGTCAAAACATCCTCATAAGGATAAACCAGAATCTTAACATGCATTCAGCAAACACAAACAGAAAGTTCCCAACACATACACAAATCACAGATCCTATTCCAAAAAGTAAGAGACAAGGTTCCACAAAAATACAGCCCAAAACGCTAATAAAAGCCCTAATCAGCTAAGTTGTCATCGCCTTCCTCGGCAACTTCCTCGTCATCAACAAGCTCGCCGTCACGAATTATTTTCCCAGGGTCCATGGCAGAGAAGTCTGCGTCAGGTACAAGAAATTTTGCCTGCGTCACAGCTCGCTCAAACCCCTCTGCAAATGTATCCAGAATGTCACCCTCTTTAGCACCCTCCATTTCCTTCATTTTAGAAGTCAATTCAATAACTTGGTTGCCTAGACTAATCAGATCCTCTTCCTTCTTCGCCAATAATTTAACTGCCTTTTCCCGACCTTCCTTCTCATCCTTTAATTCACTTTCAACTTCAGCAAATTTTTCTTTCAGATCAGACAAGGATTTGTCTTTCAACAGAAGCTCCTCCTTTAAAGCAACAGCTGCAGAAGCATCATTCGACAATTTTTTGTGTTTCTTCTCTTGATTGCGACCAATACTAGCAAGACGAAACCCCAGAACCTACCATTCAAAATGATCATAAGTAAGTAACTATACTATTTTCTCTATAACAAAAAAAAAAGCTAACCTGCAGAAATTGATCGACTCCTATGTCCCCGACCTCCTCCACCAAAGAAACGTCGGTAGATGACTGAACAACCTCATCAGCAACAACGTTAAACGGAAACTTCGGACACCAAACAGAAGAACTCTCCCCTTCATTATCAAAAGCGTGCAATTTTTCTTGTTTCAAGGTAAAATTCGACAAATCTTCCAGTGATAACATCTCTTGTTTACTTCCTCCACCATCCAACTCCACCGAATCTGTTTTCCTCTTCTTAAACACAATTCCCTTCTTCTTCGGAGGTTGGTTAACCTCGGCCCCACCATCCACCTTTTCTGGGTTTGAAGAGGAACCTTCAAAATTTTTTGCCTTAAAATGAGACCTTAAGCTAGAAGCCGATACTCCAGGATACTTCCCGGCTACAAAAAAAAAAATTTATTATAACAAAACCAGATCAAATATACCTCACGTTACATAGCCCACATCCACAAAATTCCTCACCTAGATAATCCAAAACGGCCGATTTGTCATCCTCCCAGGGGAGCAACTCTGACACAGACACTAAACCACCCTTATCCACCATTTCAATCAGAAAAGACAAAATGCATTTATTCCGACCACTAATAAGCTCGGGCCCTAGTATATGATTTGGTTGGCAACACCAATACATGGGAAATTTCTCTCCCAAGTGCTCATCAAGATAAAATGGAAATTCCTCATCTACAGATTTACCTTTAGAAACATTTCTTTAAAATCTTTAAAAGATGATTTGTAAAGTTTGAAAACAGCAAAACCTGGGGTGCTATTCAGATTTATCCATAACCCTTTCCAAACACCTTTGGCTTGAAATAGTGAAAAGAACAACTCTAAATCTGTTTCAACTTCAAGAAAATCCATCAAAATTTCAAAACATTTAATAAATGCCCAGCCGTTAGGATGGATTTGAGAAGGGGCACAATTCATCTGTGTCATAACATCACACTCGAAGCTGGAGAAAGGAAGCTTAACACGCAACTCCTCCAACACAGGACTGTACATATAAAAACTCTCAAAATCTTTCCCCCTATGATAGACTCGATCAGACCGATTGCATGGCAACAATTCCAGACGAAACCCTGGTTTCACTATCCTGGACAAAACCACTCTGCCAACACTATCTACATCAGAGAAAAGCGAAGCCCGTATCTGAACATCACTATCTACCCAGTCATAAGAATCACCGTCTTCAACCTTGGGCAACACCTTTTTCTTTCCCTCACCCATTTTTGAACACAAAATAAAACTACTTCTGAGAATAAGAGATGAAGAAAATCTCACTAACCTCTAGTACTCATTCTCCTTAAGAGCCTCTGAAGACTTCTTGTACTGCAACGGAAGAAAAACACCAAGTCCCTTTCCTTTTCATTTAACAAAACTTTTCAGATCCGTAGGACGATATCAACCGTTCAAAGTCCACCCACTTCCAACGGTAGATGCAACACATTGGAAATAGCACAACTATTATTAACACAATAAATAAAGTGTGATACAAAAAACCAAAAGAATTAATTCCCACTACCCTTCCATCTCCCAAAAACCTCTCAACACAAAACGGTTTTACTTAAATGAACCACGTTAAGCTGGGGCCCCATACGCCGAACTATAACTCGCTAACGACAATTTAAAAGCTTAACCTGTCTCTTTTAAGTCAGGACAAGCTTGGGGGCTGTGATATGACCAGTAAACATCGGTTACAAGTTATAAGCTCGGAAACGTATAATCCTCAGTAATAACCGACCTTTTTGAAGGACAGCATTAATCTCTAATTGATAACGTCGGATATGCAATCAATCCTCTCCTCAGACGTTACAACCTCGTCCACACGGGTATAAAGGGACGAGGAAACAACTAAAGGTAAGATCATCTTTTTATGAAAGAAAGCATTCACACACCTATATTACTCTACTAACTTAAGCATCGGAGTGCCTTTGCAGGTACCCAACCCCCCGCTCCAATCAACCGACGTATACCGCACTTTCCAGGGAAGGATCACCGACCTTCGTCAAGAACCGAGTTATACCTTCGTTCGCTCAGGCAAGAACATTATTAATATATCAAAATAAAAATAAAATATTTATTTCTGAAAATGAAAAAATAAGGATATCAGAATAAATTAGTCAAATTTCCGTCTATAAGAGTTAAGAGTTAAGACTGAATATTGGTGAATTGGTGATTGCATTAAAGTCATCTAAGAACTAAGATTGCAACCAACCCGTAGGAAAAACGAAATATTGGTCACCATTTATCAAGAGAATCCATACTGCGAACCCCACAGCACAGTTACCACAATGCCCTTACACACTCTCCAGTCACCACTCATCACACACAAAAGCAGAAACAATCAATTAATTCAAAACTGGTCCACATACACGTACATAATTTCTAAGCACTTGCAGTTGCAACTTAAAGCTTAAAACCTCTTTCCCTTCTCTCATCTTCCAAGAAACATAACCGTCATGTCGGCACAACCGTGCGCGACAGATATCCTCTCCCGCGCCACCGCATGCCGAGACGGATCCGCGGCGGCGCACCTCAAGTTCCTCTCCATCTTCGTCATCTTCTTCACCAGCATGCTCGGCATGTCCTCTCCCGTCCTCCTCGCCCGTCTCTTCCAAGGAAAGTCGCTCTACGACCGCGCTGTCGCTCTCATCAAGTGCTTCGCCGCCGGCGTCATTCTCTCCACCTCACTCGTTCACGTCCTCCCTGACGCCTACTCATCACTCGCCGACTGCCGCGTCGCCACGCGCCATCCCTGGCGCGACTTCCCGTTCTCCGGCCTCGTCACACTAATCGGCGCACTCCTTGCCCTCGCCGTCGACCTCGTGGCAAGCTCTCACGTCGAGCACGCGCAGTACGCGCCGGTGAAGACGAACGAGAAGGAGTCATCGTCCGCGGAATCGAGAATCGAACTCGGCGGCGGCGGAGGATGTCACGGCGGCGATAGCACCGGAGCGGTGGCGGCGGAAGGATCCGCGGTGACGGATGAGGAAATGTTGTTGAGATTGAAGCAGAAAATGGTTTCTCAGGTATTGGAGATTGGGATAATATTCCATTCGGTGATAATTGGGGTTACGATGGGAATGTCTCAGAACGTTTGCACTATAAGGCCTCTCGTTGCTGCTTTGGCTTTTCATCAGATTTTTGAAGGGATGGGTCTTGGTGGCTGCGTTGCTCAGGTTTCCAATTTTCCTTCCTTCCTTCTTTATCCGTCTTTTCTTCTTTTCTTGATTCTTGAATCTTCCTCTTCTTGATTTTTATGGGAAATTATTTAGGAATATTAATAGAAAAACAAAAATTAAATAACTAATATTATATTGTTTTGTTGAATAAATAATTGGTGGTGGAAATTGATAATAAGTTAAAAGTTTTTGGGGAATGCTAAGAGAATTCATCAAACTACCAACAAGTCTAGTAGAAAGATGAAAAACGCTCTCATTTATATAACCTCCATTCTCTGTTTCTCTTTCTCAATTCTCACTTTTCTGTTAAGAGTTGTTAATTGTTTAGTAAGTTATAGTTATATAAATTGAGTATGGATAGTTATGAATAGATTCGGTGAAATCCAAGATCAGATCACCCGTGTCTAAGAGTAGAACCTTAATATATAGAGCTTCAAAATGTAGCTCTGATCTACCATTGCGCGAACCCTCTCATTGAGAATATTCAATCAAATGCTTGTTAGCTTGGTCAATGGGAGTAAATGAAAAATTAGATTCTGAGAAGGGAACATAGGTTACTCAAGAAGAGTTAAGGTATCTAAAGTTGTAACTTGAGGAGTATATAATCCTGAACGGACTAGACCAGGAGTATAGTAAAGAGTTGCTATCATTTTCATTTAAATATATTAGTGTGACACTAAATACATTAGGGTTATAAAAACATTTGAAATTGTTTAAGATAATAAATACATTGATAATTTAAACAATATCCAGTTTTGATTCTTTCAATATAACACTAATATATTGTTTTTTTTTTTTAAATAAAAATCATGTGTTTTTTACTTAAATTTCTTATTTATAATATCCTTCACAAATGTTCTTTGCAAGAAAAAAATATATGATTATGATGTGGGCTTTTAGACGTTATTAACAGTGATTAGTGAGGCGATAGTCTACGTAATTCAATGCTGAGTATTTTTACATAGTCAAGACATTATTTAAAGTGATCTACTGTTAATTCACATGCGGTCTTTAGTTCATAGTTTATTCTAGCAAAGTGGGATTATTTTGTTTATGTTATATATATATATATATATATATATATATATATATATATATATATATATATATATATATTCCGGAGGAACACGACTTGGCTGTCCTTAGAGCACGTAATTGACCTTTGTGAATTAGAGTAGCGTCAATTTTACCTCCAAATCAACATCAGAAGAATTTGTTGAAATGTTGACCCAAGTCTTTCCGATTATTCCTTATCTGGGGGAAAAATATAATATAATCAAGAGAAAGGTCGTTCAAATTAATAATATGACATTTCGATTCCTAATTAATTACTTCATGTTTTAGCCTTTTAGATGTTCATAATAATCCCCTTCCAAAGTCCAAACAGAATATATATTGATTAACCGGATTTGTAACGCGTAGTATGGTGTAATTGTTTAACAAACTGCAGTATGTATGTAGCATATATCTCCCTTTTTTTTTTGCGTTTTCCTTGACAAATTTATATCCTTGTGCTTATTTATGTGTGACGATTTAACAGGCTGGATTTAGCTTTGGAACAATGGTATATATGTGCTTCATGTTCTCAGTGACAACACCAATGGGTATAGTTTTGGGGATGGCAATATTTTCACTCACAGGGTATGATGATAGTAACCCAAATGCATTAATCATGGAAGGTTTATTAGGTTCTATATCCTCAGGAGTACTAATTTACATGGCGCTTGTTGACCTCATTGCCGTTGATTTCTTTCATAACAAGCTTATGAACTCTAATCCAAAGTTGAAAAAGGCATCTTTTCTTGCCTTAACTCTGGGTTCTGCTGCAATGTCTATTCTTGCCCTCTGGGCTTGATATTTTTTTGTGTAACTCCTAAAAAGATAAGAAAATAAAAATTATGCGCTTAATAATGTAAGATGTAAATACTAAGCCTGTTAGTAAACTGCAAAGGGATCAATGGAGGATTACTTTTTACCGCTTCTCTTAGATAATGCATTATAATGAGTGTTTTTTAAGGCCATGAGGTAACTAAAATTTTGCCAATGTTCAATGACTAAATCATAATGTATATATGGTTAGTGTGTAATCTATTTCTCTTATAATCGCAAACAATCTTCTTAATTTTATGTTAAACAATTGAAAATTACTACTCAATACTAATTATGTACAGTGTGTAACTCTGTAACTTTGTTTTATTTTATTGTTTTATATAGTATTTTCCAAATATTTTTGTTTCTTTTAGATATGGTCTCGTTCAAAATCTGTTAGGATTTGGGGAAAAATACTAGGTTTTGGATATCTTTATCCTTGACCTTATGTCATAATATATGGAATTCTTTTTCTATTTACTTATAAAGATGAACCTAATGTGAATTTATGTTTGAGTAAAAACCAATGAGTAATACAAATTTACGTATATTAGTTAAGTTGATCCATGTGGGTGACATATTTTGAGAGGTTGATGAAAGAAATAAAATAAAATAAGAAAGCACTTTTTAAAGTTAAAAGCTAAAGTTAAAGACGAGTAGATAGTCACAATGCTACAATTGTTTGATTTTAGCACTTTTCCTATTACTGTCATCTTCAATTTCTGGGGCTTTAAACAAATTATGCGTAAACATGAAAGTGACTGAATATTGAATAATTTTTTAATTCATTGAAACATTTAATAGCACAAAATTTATAGGTGCAGGGCGCTCTTGTGAGAGTGCATGCCATGCCAGCATAGTGCACAATGGAGTAATATGCTCTTGCCACTTTTTGCCAACTTAAATTTTAAATCATTTTTTATTGTATTGACACATGCTATTATTATTATTATTATCAGTACTTGCATCTTTAGAACTTTGATAAAAGTATATACATAGCTTCCACCATGTAAATTTTTTTATTTCCCCTTCTTTATAAGTTCAGTGGAATTTACGATCTTAAGGTTTTTATTCATAGCGGCGGGGTAGTCGTTGCCTTGGCCATATTATAGGCTACAGTGCTACACAGATTAGGAAAATGATATTTAAAAAAAAATAAAAAATTTAAGAGATCAACACTTTTATTAAATTTTGACCAACACTTAATCATCAAAAAGAAATTGAGTAATCTTATATTATTAAATATAATCTCACACCATTAAAAATATTATTAATGATTAATTGATGACTATAAATTTTATAATCTGCTGACTTCCTAACACTCCTCTAAAAAAAACAGAAAAATGCAACAAAACTCATAAAATTAGACCTCCTTTTTTTTAATGATAATTATAACCTCCTTTTAATCTTTGTATTTTTTATTCACATCGGCCTCTCCAACTTATTATGTAGTTTGTGTCCAGAGCTCAGTTTTATTCATTTCTCATTTTTTGTTCGATGCCAAACATTCTTTCATTTGACGACTTTTTATCCACAGTTATTGGCCTACCTCACACAAAATAATGTTTGGCCTTTAAAATTATACAATTGTCCATGCAGTAACTTTTTTCAAAGTTACTGTACTTATCTAAAAGCCACTTACTTAGAATCTATTTGAGAAGTTTTAAAAATAATTTTTTTGAATTTTTAATTTATAAAAAATAGTAATATTAATATCTAGTGTAATTTTTGAAATTAAATTGTAGTTTTCTAAAAAACTATTTAAGAGTTTATAGAGAAATTTAAAAAAATAACTTCTTTCATAATATTATTATTTTTTATCACATTTTTTTTAAATAAACACTTTTAAAATTAAAAATTCAAATACAAAATAACTTATTTATAAGCTACTTTTAATATAATCATTTATTGTTTAAACTATTTTTTCAACAAAAAAATTTAATTAAACTGTTTATCCAAATTAGGGCTTAATGCAACATTGATTAACTATATCCACAGAACTACTCTTACCACCTGTCCTTAATTTATTGGTTAGTCAAATCTTAAGATCTTTTAACTATCTGTTCGTGCCACTACAAAATTCTCTCTCTTTCTCTCTCTATATAATATTAGAGAATAATTAAAATTTTTTATTTTTAATCATTAATTAGATATTAATATTTAAAAATATGAGATAAAATATATTATTAGATTAATAGACTAAAAAAACTAAATTAAAAAAATTAAATTAATGACTAAATAATGATTAAAAATAATAAATTCTAATAATCTCCTTTTATATATATATATATATATATATATATATATATATATATATAATATTTACTTATCGATATATTATGTTTAGGAAGAGTAATAAGATTAAAAAAAGTTAAAATAAGAGCTTATATGGCAAAAATAGGATTTTTTATTTTAATAAATAAATTAATTATAATAATTATTGAAATAAATATTTTTTTATCTCATTTAAACTTTAAACGATAATTTAATTTTACATGTATCTTGTTTACAGTTTAGGATTTAGGATTTAGGAATTAGGAGATAAGAGAGGTGGATGCAACACGTGTATATTTCGTTTACACCGTAAACAACCAGATACATGCATTTGTAAAAAAAAAATTAGAAAATAATAAAAAATATTAATAACATCAATAATCCAAATTTGTAGCATGCAATTAGTACATAAAAAGATTGATAGAAGAGATTAAAATGGATATGTTTGATCAATTAGTACTCAAAAAAAGTATATAAAAAATTTTAAATTAAAATATGATCCAATTGGATTGATTTAAATGTGAAAAATAAAAAATTCGTACGTATTCAAGTTGCATGATGAAACGGTTATCTCCCACTATCTCCATCAACCTCTCCTAACAATTGGCAAACGATTATCTTCTACTCTCTCATTTTTTTTCTATTTTTCCCATTTTCTTATGAAACTTGAATACGTACGAATTTTTTATTTTCAAAATTTAAATCAATCCAATTGGATCATAATTTAATCTAAAATTTTCTATGTACTCTTTTTGAGTACTAATTGATTAAACATATTCATTTTAATCTCTTCTACCAATATTTTTATGTACTAATTGCATGCTAAAAGTTTGGATTATTGATATTATTAATATTTTTTATTATTTTCAAAAAAAATATTTCTTTTTACAAATACACGTATCTCGTTTACAATATAAACGAGATAATATATCTCGTGATAGTAATCAGTGGCTAAGAGAATGAGAGTTGAATCTTAACCTCTTTTGGCTGAATATTAATTTCTGATTTTTCAGAGAAACTTCACGACATATTTATGCTTTTGTCTCATGCCGGGTTGAGACACACTTTTGTTTTGTCTCGTGATGAGTAAAGAGACACTTTTGTTTTTGTAACAGAGAAAAGAGTAGGGAAGAAGAAGTAACACCAGATATATCCTAGTTCAGCTACTCAACAATGATGGAATTTCACTATGTTTTCACAACATTACAAACACTAATTTCTCCCTAGGAACTACCCATTCCCATCTGGGAGAAATCCAGATTCTACACCCAATCTGAATTTGACTAGGACTCAAAACCTATCTTTCAACTGCAAAGTGCTAACCCAACTTGTAAGGAAACAAGTCCAGATTCCAATCCAACCTGAACTTGACTAGGACTCAAACCTAGCTTTCAATCTGCAAAGTGCTAACCCAACTTGCAAAGGAATCCCCTTAGGATCATGACAACAAAATAGAAATACAAATAATAAATTTCTAAGATAACTATGGCTTTTTCTTCAACTCTCTGCCTTTTTTCACTCATTGGCTTTTTCTTACAAAATCTCAGATTTTGCTTTTTACCAATGAAACATAGATAGACTAACTAAGAAAAAGAAATATTCAATGAAAACCATGAAGGAGAAGAATAAATAGCTCAGAGTTATGGGAACCCAAACGTGTGCTTTCATTCCTTGATCTCAACCCTTGGTCGTTCACCCTTATTATAGAAGGGGAAGCTTCCAAGGTTGAAACCGGTTCAACCAACCCAGTGGTGCGGTTTTTTTACAACCACAAACTAACCGGCAAGTGCACCGAATCATACCAAGTAGTACCTCAGGTGAATGAGGGTCGATCCCACGAGGATTGATGGACTAAGCAACTATGGTTGGTTAAACTACTTAGTTAGGCAAAGAGAAAATGGTTTTGAAGATTCAAAAGCATAAACAATAAATTCAAAGTATTAGAAAGACAGGCAAGTAAATAAGTTGGGAATGAAATATGGAGAAAGCAGTTAAGGCTTCAGAGTTATCTATTTTCTGGATTGACTTTTCTTATTAATTTATTTTAATCATGCAAGATTTAATTCCTGGCAAACTATATATGACTAAACCCTAATTCCTTAGACCTTTTTAGTCTCCTCTAAAATTCATCAACCGCCAATTCTTTGGTCAATTAATTCCAATTA
The DNA here is from genome assembly GCF_003086295.3 of Arachis hypogaea. Classification (NCBI taxonomy): domain Eukaryota; kingdom Viridiplantae; phylum Streptophyta; class Magnoliopsida; order Fabales; family Fabaceae; genus Arachis; species Arachis hypogaea. The sequence continues at coordinate 22,316,598 of NC_092042.1, forward strand.
GAGGGTGATGTTCAATTCTAGTTTATATGCCACAAAAATCCTAATTATCCAAATATAAGAGGATTATATGTCACGTATCCTGTTAAGTCCAGATAATTAGAATTTAGGAGAAATTGTTTTCAAGCTATTGTTCAAGTAAAGAGCTTTTTCAAGTTATACAAGAACTCAACTAGAAAGAGGGTCATACTTCCGTTCCACCCAAATTCATAAGATAAAGAACGAAAACAATTCTTGAAATATAAATCAAAACATGAATTAAAATAGAAAAATAATAGTATCAATCCATACAATAGACAGAGCTCCTAACCTTAACAGTGGAGGTTTAGTTGTTCATGGTTCACTGGATCCGCGCCTAACTTGGCAGAGAGCTGCACCTTACTTGAGTGCCAAAATGGGGCCCAGAAATCTCCCCCAGCGTTTTCTGCACGTGGCGCATGTCACGCGTATGCGTCGATGGTCTTCTTCGCGTGTCACGCGTACGCGTCAGGTACGCGCATGCGTCGCTGCACAAATCTCCAAATCACGCGCACGCGTTAGGTAAGCGCACGCATCACTCCTCGCTGATCATCTCCTTTAATTCTTGTGCTCCTTCCATTTGTGCAAGCTTCCTCTCCATCAAATCCAGCCAAATGCTACCTAAAATAAACAAAATTGCACGAGACTCAAAGTAGCATCCATAGTGGCTAAAAGGTTAATTAATTCTTGATTAAACTCAATAATTTAAATGCAAATTCACTAGAAAAAGATAAGAAAGATGCTCACGCATCACAACACCAAACTTGAATTGTTGCTTGTCCTCAAGCAACCAAAATAAGTGCATGATTAAGATGTGAATTTGCATGAGAAGTGAGAGTTTAGTCGTGCTCAAGTCTATTCTTAAAGTGGGGTTTATTCATTGTAATTTTGAACCATTTTGGCATCTCACTCTCCTTTGAATCAAAGGAACGTCAGTGTCATTTGGAATTAGAATCCGGATCATATTATGAATTCTCTGATCTTTATACTCTAGTTTAATCCTTGATCACATCATAATTTTCTTTAATTTATTTTTCTTTGGTGCTTTGCACTTTGAGCCTAGCCGTGACTTTAAATGTTTTGTCTCAAGGGTCACTTGACACAGAAACACCACAAGCACTTAACTGGAAACTCTCTTTAAGTTCTAATTTTTCTTTCATTTACTCCCAGACAGTTGTGCTCAAAGCCTTTGGCATACTCTGTTAAACGCACTTGGTCTCGACTCTAAGTGTTAGGTCTCAAGGATTATTTGATACAAAAACACCACAAGCATATGACTAGGGAAATAACTCTTTGAGCTTTTAATCATGTCTGACCTCCCTAATCATTGATGCTCAAAGCCTTGGACCTTGCTTTTTTTTCTTTTACTGTTTCTTTTGCTTCAGGGATTAAATTTTTGTTTATTTCAGAGAAGTCATAGTAATTCTCTAAATTCCTGTTCCTTATACATCAACATTCTTTTATTCAAATTCAAATATGCACTATTCATATCATGCATTCAGAATTACAAATAATACCACCATATTTAAGTAAATAAGACTACTCTTAAAATTACTCTCAATTTCTCAAGCTATACATCACTTTTTTTTCTTTTCTTTTTAGATTCAAGTTCAGTGAGTGGTACGTGAACACAAATTTTTTTTAGAACTGAAGGTACTAAAGATCATGCAAGCAATCAAAGCAACAAAAGACAGAAGACAACAAAATAAGAACGGAAAAGAAATAGAATGAAAGAAATTCAACCACCTCATTTATGCTGGTGGCCATCTCATTCCTCCATGAAGAACATTCCTCTCCCTTTGGTGCTAAACAAAAAAGCCATAAGCGAAGCGTCAACACCAAACTTAAAGGTTTGCTTGTTCTCAAGCAAAGAAGAACTCAGTTATGCTGGTCATCTCCCTTTGGTGCTAAACAGAAAAGCCATAAGCGAAGCGTCAACACCAAACTTAAAGATTTGCTTGTCCTCAAGCAAAGAAGAACTGAAAACAGAGAGGGACATAAAAGCAATTAGTATAATTAAAGAAGAATAAAAGGGGAAAAGAACGAGAGAGAATTAAGATTTGGGAGGAGAGAGAATGAAAATAGGGCGGCGCGCGGGGTAAGTGATGCGTGACGAACGGATTTTTGACGGTTTAGAATTTCTCAAATAAAATCTCGTTGCAAGTATAGTTCCTAAACCAAGCAATAATCCTTTCATACAAAAAGTTGTTTGTCACTAGTACAAACCCCTAGAATTTATAAACCGAAGTATTGGACCTCGGGTCGTTCTCCCTAGGATTTACAATAAAGTGTCTTGTTATTGGTTGTGAGTTATTTTGGGGTTTTTGAGATTATAGACAAGAATTATAAATGGCAAGGGAAATGACCTAACAACTAATAAAGCTCTTGGTAAGATATGAGAACTAGAAGTCCTATCCTAGTTGTCCTCCTCAATTGTGATAACAAATTATCCATTGCTCCCACTTAGTTAACCTCTAACCATGGAGGAAAGTCAAGTGGATGAATCAATTTGATTCCTCAAGTCCTAATCAACTCATAAAGGAAAGACTAGCTTTAGAGGTATTCAAATCAATTAGCAACTTCTAATTATCAATCAACAAAAGGATTAGATAACTCAAGAGTCACTAATTACTCAATCAAGCCAAGAGGAACAAAACCTACACTAAAACCCAACCAAGCATTTCATCAAACACTTGGAAGGCATAAAAGAAAAGCATAGTAAATTGATAACAAGAATAGAATATAACTACAATTATTGCAAAGAATTAACAACAACAAGCAAGGAAATCACAACTATCATGAATTACCTCAAATTGCATTATTGGAAGAAAACTAAGGAACAACAATCTATCCAAAACAAAATGAAGGATTACAATTATGAAAGCACATAACTAGAAAGAGAGAGATGAGAAGATTAAGAATTGATAAAGGAAAATTGAATCAAAGCATGAATTAAATCTAGATCTAAGAAAAGAGATTAACCTAAACCTAATCCTAATTCTAGAGAGAAGTGAGAGCTTCTCTCTCTAGAAACTACTTCTAAAACTAACTATCTATCTACTCTTCTCCTAATTAGTCTATGGGTGTGAATGTATATCAATCCCCTTCAATCCTTGACTCATATATGCATTTTGGCGCCAAAGTTGGTTGCTGAAAACCTTCCAAAATCGCCAGGCACGTGTTACATTAATGAGGTCATGTGCCACTATCGGCGCGTGAGCACACAGGACGCGTGCGCGTCCTTGTCCTGTTTCGTAATGTGCGCGCGAGCGCCTTGTGCGCGTGCACGTGCATGGCCTGGATCAATTCTTTGGCTTTTTGTGCTTCCCTCCACTTGTATGCTTCCTTCCTTGCTTCCTTTGATCCATGCCTAGCCTATTTCAACCTGAGATTACTAGCAAACACATCAAGGCATCTTATGGAATCAAAGAGAAACTAGAATTCATTAAAATAAGGCTCAAAAAGCATATTTCTACACTTAAGCACGAATATGGGAGAGATAACAAAACCATGCTAATTCATAGGCTAAATGTGACAAAAGGTTATCAAGACACTCTAAATTTAATACAAAACAAACCGTCAAATTGGGGTTTGTCAACCTCCCCACACTTAAACCTTAGCATGTCCTCATGCTAAAATAAGAAGGAACTAAGGGTTATGACATTTGTTGGATGCAACTAAACTATATGAGTCCTATCGAAATGCAACTACCTAAACTAAATGCAAATGCTTAATTCAAACATATCAAATTGCCAAGAGAGCATGTGTAAGCACAAGGGCTAGGTAATAGGAATTAATTCCAAACCACAATTGTATTGAATTATCAAAAAGAATTTAAACTTGCAAGAATATAGATAATATGGGTGAAATACTAAGGATACAAATTTATCGGATTGCCTCCCGACAAACGCTTCTTTAGTGTCACTAGCTTGACACTTGATTGTTGAATTTTCTTCATCTTCTTCTAGTTGGTTAAAAGAAATGACTCCAAGAAAAAGAGGTGAAGATTAGTGCCTCCTGATATAAAGTCCTCCTAACAAGCTTTCTTTTATTGTGATTAGCTTGGTTCACCTTGCTTGTTGGGGTAGAGGTTGGATTGTTTTTTGATGACCTTTTCTTCTTCATAGATATTTTCTTCTGTTTCTTGGTCACAATTGTAACACCCTACCATACTTAGTATTATGCTTAAGTCATAAGACTGAGATAGTAAGGTATTACAACCTTTAAGAATAGTAATATATATATATATATATATAATAATAATAATAATAATAATAATAATAATAAAGAAAAAGTTATTTAACTAGGAACCTTGAAAAATGGGTAAAAAAATTGCAAAATAAAAAGCGCAACGCTCAGGAAAGGATTACTTGCGTGCTAAGAAACCTAAAAGTAACATGATAAAACAATAAACGAAAGGATAAAGAAAAGCCAAGGAACAACATAACTAGCCCCTGACTCAGCCTGCGAAGCTAAAGCTGGCCGGAGGATACATATATACATATAAACATACATAAGTGTCCCCAAAATATACCAAAATATCAAAGTAAACTCCTATCTCTCCCTCAACCTCTAAGAGGAGCAGCGTATATAAGTTACTTGGAGAGTAAGCTACACACACATATATATATATATATATATATATATATATATATATATATATATATATATATATATATATACATATATACAAATAGAAACCAAAATACACCCAAGGACTACTTCGCTTTCCAGGATCCAGACGCCTAGCGAGGAGCCTCTCGATCTGCATCTAAAAAATAACAATACAATATGGAATGAGAACCGGAGGTTCTCAGCATGGTAAAAGTGCCACGCGTATAATAAATAAGGTCCTGAGAATGCCATAGGAAATCCTAGAACTCCGTTATATAATTATCCAACTTAATTACTAATTAGAAGCTATAAATAGGGGTAGGTATTCTAAATCTACCTAACTTACTCAATTTCAATCCTAATCTAACACCAAACCATTTCTCCATTTCCTCCATCCCTCCATCATCCACAATGCAACAGAAACAAGCAACCAAACAGGATCACGCACAAGTAATGAGCAGATAGTACAAATAGCAAGTATAACAGATAGCAGGTGATATATATCAATTAGGCAAACCCAGGAAATGCATAGCAATCAAAACAAACAAATGCATATGATGCATATCTGTCCTATGGCTGATGGGGCCCATCTGTCGGTTATCTAGCCAACCCGACAAGTCTAAAAACCTTAGACTGTCCCCCGTCGCGCATCCCCAAGAGTCTATGCATAGAGTTCACATTCAATAATCATATAAAACACTCAATGGGGGTTATCCATACCCGGGAATTTATACGTGCCCGGTCACCCTTACGACGTAGGGTTAACAGAATATCGAGAATCAACCTGGATGATGTGGTGGCGAGCCACGGTTTTTACCCAGGGAAACTCGTATCTCAGATATCATCATTCATAAGCCATTTCATAGTCATAGTCATTATTTAATCATTCATCAAGCCATGGCATGTTAACTCCTTTTATTAACAACCTCCCTTCCACATTTTTCATCATCATTTCCTTATAATTCATCTTGATTACCCTTTTCGGGTCCTGACCAAACTATTTATCAAACTCTTCTCAACCTTCTTAATATCGAATAATCTTAAAATCAACCCAACTCTAACATTAACTCAATCACATCACACAAAGATTAAACTTTAACTTCTCGAACCCATGACTATCACTAAGACATCCTCGACACTCTATTTTCTTTTCTGTTTTTAATATAACAAATAAACTCGGAATTGCACACACTTTATGTCCATATGTTTGTCTTGAAATAAGCTTTCTAACAAATCAAAGATCATAATTTTCTAATTTCTCTAGCCTCAGGAATAAAGGAAAAAATGTGACTGCTCTACAGTGCATAAAACCAGAAAAACAGCAGCAGCATGTGATATTCAAAATTCAATATAAAATCCAAGTTAAATCCAATGATTTTAAAAATTAATGTAGTTAAACTTTACTCATTCAGGTTTCTTTCTCAATTGGTTCTGAGTTAATACCAATTTTAATGAAGAAGTTACATTACCTGGAAGTTAAGTAAAAATGAGTCAAAATCTGTTTTTGAAACCAACAAGCTTAGTACCTTTCAATTTGAATAACTTTTATTACAAAACTCCAATTAAGCTAAATTTTGATTTGGGAACTTCTAGCTCATCCAGAACAAGGGTGTCTTAGTTTCAACCCAATTGCTATTCAATTCTAAGAGTTACAAGTATTGGAATTTGATGCATAGCTTGCTGAAATCTATTTCTTTTCAGCTTTGACCACCAATATTCAAAAATTCACAACTCCCAATCCTCAACTCTTAAAATTCTGAAGTTTTAGAGAAATAAAGCAAGTTAATCAAATTTTATAAAAAAATTATTTTTGCTCTAAAACTCAATTCGTAGAAGTCGCAGCAAGACAAACAAGTTGCTGCGCTGTTTGACCTTTTCTGCTGTAGGACAGATTTAACAGCCTAACTTTAAAAATTTGCCATAAATTGTATATTTAACAAAAAGGTCCCAAATTTTCCAGTTTAGTTCCTTATATTCCCAAGTTTAGCCCAAACTTGGTTTCATGCAATTCCGATCATTACATAATTAGTTACAGCATATGCAATACCATCACAACACAACTCTACATCCTTATTAACAAACACCAATCCTAATCCATCATAAATAAATATAAGAGCACACCATTAATAATTTCCACACCTCATAATTCCAATATATAAATCCACCAACAAATCTATTCCAACAACATTGCAACAAACAATTCAACTTATCCTATGGTTCCTCTAACCTAAGTTTTCACAACACCGTAAATATTAAACGTGCAAAACTTAAACCATACCTTGGCCGATCACTTAATTCACCCAAGGCAGCCTCTCAACACAAAATCACAGCCCCTCCAAGCTCAATCAAACAGCCCCAAAGCAAGCTTTGTCACCAACAAAGCTCCAAGTAATCCAAATTCAAGTCCAATGCATAAACACCCTCTTAAACTACACCTAATACACATATATATGTTCCAATTCAGTTTTCTATTACCAAAAAATAAGATTGATCTAGGGTTAGGGTATTCTTACCATACTCATATGCTCAATAGCTTGAGCCCACAAGTTCCGGAAGCTAACTTGAACCTAGAACATAGAAATTGGACAAGATTCACCATAGGTTTTCAAGTTTACCAAAGAAAGAGGGATAGGGATTCTAAACTTAATAGGAGGCTTACCAGTAAAATTGTTCAGATAGAAAGGTGGAGCTCGACGCGTTGAGCGCGTGGCCGCGAACAGTGCGGCGATCGGAGCCCAGACGGAGGAGTTATGGTGGATCAAAGGGTTAGGGTTTGAGAGCTTCTCTTCGTTTCCTCCAATTCTGTTTTGGCATTGCAGCAACTAATGAGGAAGAAGAAGGCTGCTGTTTCCTTTATATTATGGGTCCGGTTGGACCCACAGGCTCGGTTTGGGCCCCGGTTCAACCGGTTCGGTCCTTTCGGTCCGATTTTGAGCCAAATTTTTAGAAATTGATATCAAATTTCTCGTTTTGACGAGCTCTATCCTATTTTAATATTAGTTTTGTATTTTTAGCTTTCCTAATTAAAATACAATTTATTAACTAATTAATTACCGATTTTAGCGGGGTTTACAACAATCCCCTTGTCAGTACTTTCCTTGATTGTCTGCACTTCTTTGATTTCAAAATTTTGGTGTTGTGTGATGGTTAGAGTGTACCCTTCATCAAGAACTTCTTGAATTGGTGGTTTAATAAACTCACCCTCTATGCCACTCTCTGCTTCATTGGAGTGTAGATTCCCATAATTGTTTTTATCCTTTACAACCTCCTTTGTTTGTGCATCTTCCTTCTTTATTGTTGCATCTTCCTCCTTTGTTTTTGCGTCTTCTTCTTCTTCCATGTGTGAGGGTAGAAAGTTCTCTAATTCACTGGAGTATAAACTCATTTGATTAATTTCCTCACTTTCTTCTATAGGATCTTGCATTGTATCTCTTGGGAAGGAATTTGCTTGTTCCTCTTCCTGGTTCTTGATAATCGACTGCACATATTTCTCTATATTTTTGACACTCATCTTTATATCATGTATGAATTCTTTCATGAGAAGCTCAAGATCTGATGGTACTTGATATGAATAAGAAGATGGTGGCTCTTGATATGAATAAGAAGGAGATGATGATTCTTGATAAGAGTAAAAAGAGGAGGGTTCTTGGTATGAATAGGGAGATGGTGGCTCTTGATATGGGTAGAAAGATGATGGTTCTTGATATGGATAGAGAGGTGGTGGCTCTTGGCATGAATATAGAGATGGTAGTTATTGATAGTTAAAACATGGAGCATTGAAGTTTCTTTGGTTTTGACTTTGCCAACCAAAATTTGGGTAGTTCCTCCATCCACAATAATAAGAATTACTCCCTGGGTGTGAGTAGTAACCCATGTGATCTCTCTCCATTATTTTTCCTTAGCATAAAACACCAAACAGAATTAAACGCACCATGTGGTATACAGGCAAGCAAAGCGGAAAAAACATAAGGGAAATTTAAACTCAATAAATAAAATAACTAGGAAGAATAAAACAACTAAAGGGACACCAAACTTAATTTCAGAAATTAAGAGAAAAGAAAAAAATTTTAAATAAAAGAAATCAAAATATATTATTATTATTATTATTATTTTAAAAAGAAATAAGTTAAATGAAATTAAAGCAAAAATGCCTAATTTAAGAAATCAAACAACCAGTAGTTGTCAATCACAGTCAATCCCCGACAACGACGTCAAAAACTTGGTGCGGTTTTTTACAACCACAAACTAACTGGCAAGTGCACTGGGTCGTACCAAGTAGTACCTCAGGTGAATGAGGGTCGATCCCACGAGAATTGATTGACTAAGCAACTATGGTTGGTTAAACTACTTAGTTAGGCAAACAGAAAATGGTTTTGAAGATTCAAAAGCATAAACAATAAATTCAAAGTATTAGAAAGATAGGCAAGTAAATAAGTTGGGAATAAAATATGGAGAAAGCAGTTAAGCCTTTAAAGTTGTCTATTTTTTGGATTGACTTTTTTTATTAATTTATTTTAATCATGAAAGATTTAATTCCTGGCAAACTGTATATGACTAAACCCTAATTCCTTAGACCTTTTTAGTCTCCTCTAAAATTCATCAACCGCCAATTCCTTGGTCAATTAATTCCAATTAGAGGGTGATGTTCAATTCTAGTTTATATGCCACAAAAATCCTAATTATCCAAATATAAGAGGATTATATGTCATGTATCCCGTTAAGTCCAGATAATTAGAATTTAAGAGAAATTGTTTTCAAGCTGTTGTTCAAGTAAAGAGCTTTTCCAAGCTATACAAGAACTCAACTAGAAAGAGGGTTATAATTCCGTTCCACCCAAACTCATAAGATAAAGAATGAAAACAATTCTTGAAATACAAATCAAAACATGAATTAAAATAGAAAAATAATAGTATCAATCCATACAATAGACAGAGCTCCTAACCTTAACAGTGGAGGTTTAGTTGCTCATGGTTCAGAGAAAAAAATTAGGATTTAGGTAAATTGTAATTTACAGAATGAGATGGAATCTCAATTGGAATAGAATCCCATTATCTTTTATATCTAATCCTAATTAATTTAAAATCTAATTTTTAAAATTAAGATAATATCTTTTCCTATTTTAAAATTTAAATTTAAATTAGAATTAATTAAATAATCTGCGCCTTGTAACGTGGGGACCACTAGGCTTCACTGGATCTGCGCCTAACTTGGCAGAGAGCTGCGCCTTACTTGAGTGCCAAAATGGGGCCCAGAAATCGCCCCCAGCGTTTTCTGCATTTTCTGCACGTGGCGCATGTCACGCGTATGCGTCAGTCACGCGTACGCGTCGATGGTCTTTTTCGCGTGTTGTGTCGCTCTTCGCTGATCATCTCTTTTAATTCTTGTGCTCCTTCCATTCGTGCAAGCTTCCTCTCCATCAAATCCAGCCAAATGCTACCTAAAATAAATGAAATTGCACGAGATTCAAAGTAGCATCCATAGTGGCTAAAAGATAATTAATTCTTGATTAAACTAAATAATTTAAATGCAAATTCACTAGGAAAAGATAAGAAAGATGTTCATGATCACCCAGCAACTTCTTCTCCAACCATAGAGTAACAGCGGCTTTAACAGAGAGAGATGAGAGAACCGAGGCTGATGCATGTATGCTTACCTCATCTTTCTCAACCTTTTGCTTCAAGATTCTTCAATCTGGACCCTTGATCTTGACTTTGACCTCAAGATTTGATTCTAAGCGTTGATATGGTTCTGATCCAAGACAACTTCAGGCTTTCCATTTTTGCTTCTTCCCTACCTGAGACTCAGATACTATCTTCTTCATTGATGCACAAAAATGAAAATGATCTTTTAACCAAGGTAGATTTGTTTCCTGCCCGAATCTGATCTCTTTCTTTCTTGGTAACAAAATCTTGAAGTCTTTCTCCAAATCTTTCCTTTTGAAGAAAAGATCTTTTTTAGCCTTTCTTCTTCATAGGCTTTTCTGTGATATCTTCTTTTTGCTTATTTCTTCTTCTCTGATGATAGATGTGACCGAAAGCAAGAAAGAAGAGAGAGGAGAGAGAGTAAACTTTTGAAGAAAGCTTTCAATGTGAATTAAACTCAATTGAATTTGGAGTTGCGGTTACCAAGGAATGTAGTAACCGAAGCATGCTTTTAATGAAATTAAACTCAATTGAAGTCCAAGTTCCAGTACCCAAGAAATGAAGTAACGTGTGTGACTTTTGCAAAGTGGGACCTTTTGATTTTCTTCTTTTTAATAATCAGCCACTAATTTTAAATTAATATGGTATATGGCTGAATTTGTTTAGTAATCAAACTGGGCTTTCATGACTTAGGCTTTAGACATTTGTTTCTTAGGCCAACTTGTTTCTTTTTATTTCTTACACAAAACATGTGGCTTTTTTTTTTTTTATTCAGCCACTTGTTTTCAATCAATTTGGTATGGGCTGAATTAGTTTATTGATCAAGGTGGACTTGTTTGATTTGGGTCACAATTAATTTGCTTACCTGCACACTAAACCAAACTAATCAAACAAACAATTTGTAATATTTTAAAAAATATTTAATTAACATTTTAATAATGTTTGATCATCATTTTTAATATTTGTTTCCAAACTCAACAATCTCTCCCTTGATGATAAACATTATTAAACTGAATTGAAAGAATTAGGATAAAGCACTTCCCTTTGAAGATTTTCAAAAGTCTCCCCCTTTCTTTTGTTCAATGCACTCCCCCTTGATGTGTGCCTGATAAACAAAATTTTCAAGGAAGGAAACATTGTATACAAGCTGTAAGACCCAGAACCTTTGAAAAGTCTTATTATGATCAAGTCTCAATCATATAGTTATTTATAGCCTTAATTTCAGAGATTATTTTATTAATGATAATTAAGGCAAGTTTTGATTTATTGAACTTGAGATAAGTTATGATTATTGTCCAATTTTATAATTATTGGATTATTTTCTAGATTTAAATTATAAAGTTGGTAGTTGTGAAATAATAAGAATTTTATATGATTTAGACTAAGTAATTAATATTTTAAATATTAATATTGTTATTTTAGAAAATAAAGAAACTAACTATATTATTTCTAATTATTTGGTTGGGACATTTTATTGAAAATAATTTGTAAAAATGAGGAGCAAATAGTATTTTCTATATACAATTAGTGTTGGATTTAATTTGGGTTTCAATTACTATATTATCCCTATTTTTGAGTGAAATTACAAAAATGCCCCTAACTCTAATTGAGTCCACATTTTCCCTTCCAAAAGCCAACCCTAGCTGCAGCCGCCACTCCCTATCAGAGACACAAGCACTCTGTGAAAGAAAAGAAGGGAACGAAGAGAGGAGAGAACATTGTGCGACAGGGGGAAGGAGAAGAGAAGCGGCGCGTCGGAGCCGCAGGGTCTCGCTGGTGGACAAAATTGTGATCACATTAATGTAGTATTCTTTGTTGTTGTATGGAATCATTATTGTGGCTCTTGGCTATGTGTGGACACAACTCCGTTCAACTTAACCAGCAAGTGTACTAGGTCATCCAAGTAATACCTTACGTGAGTAAGGGTCGATCCCACAGAGATTGTTGGTATGAAGCAAGCTATGGTCACCTTGTAAATCTCAGTTAGGCAGATTAAATTGGTTTATGGTGAGTTCAAAAATTAATAAATAAATAGAAAATAAAAAGGGATAGAAATACTTATGTAAAGCAATAGTGGGAATTTCAGATAAGTGTGTGAAGATGCTGTGCTCCTCTCGTATCTCTATTTTCTTATTACATTCATCCAATCTTTCCTACTCCTTTCCATGGCAAGCTGTATGTAGGGCATCACCGTTGTCAATGGCTACATCCCATCCTCTCAGTGAAAATGTTCCTATGCTCTGTCACAGCACGGCTAATCATCTGTCGGTTCTCAATCAGGTTGGAATAGAATCCCTTGATTCTTTTGCGCTTGTCATCACGCCCAGCCTTCAGGAGTTTGAAGCTCGTCACAGTCATTCAATCCCAGAATCCTACTCGGAATACCATAGACAAGGTTTAGACTTTCCGGATCCTCATGAATGCCGCCATCTATCTAGCTTATACCACGAAGATTCTGTTGGGGAATCTAAGAGATATGCGCCCGGCCTAGAGTAGAACGGAAGTGGTTGTCAGTCACGCACGTTCATAAGTGAGAATGATGATGAGTGTCACGGATCATCACATTCATCAAAGTTAAGTGTAACGTATATCTTGGAATAAGGATAGAAGAGAATTGAATAGAAAGTAATAATAATTGTATTGAAACTTGAGGTACAGCAGAGCTCCACACCCTTAATCTATGGTGTGTAGAAACTCCACTGTTGAAAATACATAAGTAAAAGGTTCAGGCATGGCCGAATGGCCAGCCCCCTAAAACGTGATCAATAGCCTCTTAAGATGAATAATACAAAACTGAGACCAAAGATGAAACGTGGTCAAAAAGACGTTTAATACACTAGTAACTTATCCTATTTATACTAGACTAGCTACTAGGGTTTACATGAGTAAGTAATTGATGCATAAATTCACTTCCGGGGCCCACTTGGTGTATGCTTGGGCTGAGCTTGATCTATCCACAAGCTGAGGCTTTTCTTGGAGTTGAACTCCAAGTTATAACGTGTTTTGGGCGTTCAACTCCGGATCATGACGTGTTTCTGGCGTTTAACTCCAGACAACATGTACTTGGCGTTCAACGCCAAGTTACATCGTCAATTTCCGAATAAAGTATGAACTATTATATATTGCTGGAAAGCTATGGATGTCTACTTTCCAACGCCGTTGAGAGCGCGCCAATTGGAGTTCTGTAGCTCTAGAAAATTCATTTCGAATGCAGGGAGGTCAGATTCCAACAGCATCAGCAGTCCTTTTGTCAGCCTTTTTTCAGAGTTTTGCTCAAGTCCCTCAATTTCAGCCAGAAATTACCTGAAATCACAGAAAAACACACAAACTCATAGTAAAGTCTAGAAATGTGAATTTAACATAAAAACTAATGAAAACATCCCTAAAAGTAGCTTGAACTTACTAAAAACTACCTAAAAACAATGCCAAAAAGCGTATAAATTATCCGCTCATCACTCGCCGTCGTCGTCGCACTGTGCAGCCGCGTTATGCACCATTGTACACCGGAGAGAGAGAGGGTCCGTGGAGGGAAGCACCGCCGTTCCCTGAGGTTGCACCATCTTCGCTGTCCTTGGTGACCCACAAGCCGAGAGCGCACGCATGGGAGTGGAAAACGGCGTTGTTGTCGCCGCTGCTTCGATGTCTTCCAACGGCGTTGCTATCTTCGCCGTGAACCATGGCTAGAGGAGGGAGCGAGAGATCAGAGGAGAGGTGTGTCGCGCTCTGCTGCAGTTGAGTCGGCCTTGCTGCCTCCGCTGCTGAGGATTGCCTCCGTCACTGTCGCCGGCTTAGAGAGAGCAGTGTGGGAAGAACAGAACGCGAGGGAGAAACTGGTCCGCCATTGAGCTTCCACGTCAGAAAAGGGGTTCATGCCGCCGGAATTCCCCTGCAGCCGCCGTTGCCTTTGGAAGCCGTCGCTGAGGCCAGGGTGCTATGGTGGCTGCTAACCGAGTCACCGTTGATGATTGCGTGCGGCTATGCTGATTCTGAGTCGCCGTGTCACTGCCAAAGTAAGGAAACTCACTGGAATAGCATCACCGGAGCTGCTGTTTAGCTGATGCCGCTGCCTGGGTCGCTGCGGTACGAGCTATCGTTGATAGAGCTTCTATGTTCAATGATTTTTGCGAGTTTCGGCTTTGCGGTAAGGGTGTTAAATTTGTGGTTTCTGTCATTTTGGGTTTTGAAAATATTTTGATGCTGCGCGGTGTTTTATAGTTGATCCATCAGAGCTTCTAGCCGTCGCCAGAACTGTTGCTGGGCCGGTTCGAAATTGCATCTGCCTCATTGTGTTACTTCGGTAAGAAACTATATTTCGAACAATCTCGCATTAGTATTCTGTTGTGTTTGGTAACATGGGATCGAGTCCTGATTATTATGTTACGATTAGTGTTGCTTTGGTTATTGCGGAAGTGGTTGGGAGCTGAGGTTTTGGTTGCCATCAATTCGAGTTGAGGCGGAAAGGACTCGGCGAGGCGTTTGGGTTATGGATTTGCGTTTTGAGGTAGGGGCGCTTTCCGAAAACTATAGTTTATTATTGGAATTATTACATATGGGTACTGATGTGAGGATGTGTATTTGGTGATTGTATGAGTCCTATGTATTGTTTGGTTGTTTTGTATGATTATGGGTGTTTGTTTGACTGGACTGTTGTGTGGTTTTGTGAAACGAAAAAGCTTTTGAAGTTGATTCTTTTAAAGCTTTCAAATTGAGTTTAATCCGTTGGAAATTGATTTGAGTTGAATGGATTTTCTTGAGAATGTGAAAAATAGAATACACATTGAATTCAGCCTGGCCTGCTTTAAATGATCTGGTTTTGATGAATGATTGTTACCGAACCGTTTCTTTGAAACTTTAGAAATGAGTTTATTCGGTGGATAATAATTTGATTTTTGAAACGGTTTTCTTGAAATATGGAATTGAGATGACTGTTGGATTTTGGCCTGTCTTGAACTGATTTTTGGATTTTGTGTTGTTGAAAAGGATTGTGGACTGTTTTGTTGGGACCCGAACTGGGTGGCAAAGTCCAAGTTTTAGGGGAGGTGCTGCCAAAATTTCTATAAAATCCGAGTCTTTATTGAAAGGTTGTTTGGAAAAATGATGAGTAAAGACTTCTACTATTTTATTTGAATTATCAAGTAAAGGATGATTCATGCTTTTGAAATGAACTATTAAAGAGGAAATTGTGATTTAGTCTTGCTTCGTAAGAAAGGCATTGTATCTCTTGCAGGAGAAAGTTATTTAGATGAAACTTGTGTTTTAAAGATGTTTGAATGCGAAAAGGGTTTATGCCTTTGAATTTGACTTGGGGGTTTCAATTAAAGAGATTTTAATGATTTTGAAAGTACCTGAATGTCTATTGACAAGTTTCATTTTGAAATGTTTTGAGAAAGGTTTTAAGTACTCTTTGAATTTTGAATTCGTGCAAGACTAAGGAAATTTTGAACAGTCGAAACGCTTTAGAATTTATCATGGGGGTTGAAGTTGGTTTTGCCTAAGTAAAGGAAACGGCTTTGAAAGAAGTAAATGATTACGTGACTCGGTTGGGCTTAGACCCTATTTTATTACTCAAATCAGAAAGCCAATGTTTTAATGATTTTAAATGAATTTGGCGAAATGAGTTATGTTATTCTCCCCTAAAGACTTGGGACTCTGCCGAGAAGCTTTTGTTATAAAATCCCATTGTTGGATGGGTGGTTTTGAGTACTTTGAAATAAATCCTTAACTTGCCATAGTTTTGGAAGTTTTGGAAAGAGAATGCCGAGAGTGGCTTTGTTTTAAAAAGGGAACTCACTTTGAGTAAATTTGGCTTATGAGCCTGAGATGATTTGAGAAATGAGATCTTTAAAGCCAAGGCTGAAAAGAGTTGAAATTTGATTTCAAAGTGAAATGGCTTGAGAAAAGTGATTTATGGCTTAAATGCCGGTTTTATGAACTTGATGATGTTGAATGGTGGAAGTTCTGTTTTGTTGTGAGCCGGAATGGCTGTGTATGATTATGAATATTGGCTGGTTCTGGATTGAGCCGTGAGCCGGAATGGTTGTGTATGATATTGATTTATGGCTGATTGCCAAATGAGTTATGGGTCGTATGGCCGACTATGAATTATGAATTTAAGCTGGATGGCTGAGATGGATGTTGATCTATGGCTGGCACTGAATGAATATATGCTTGAGATACCTGGGTAGTAGCAAGGGTTGTGGTTCGTCCCACTTGCTCCAGGTCAGAGACTGTGACGCCTGGGTAGTAGCGGCAGTAGTGGTGAATTCACTCGCTCCAGGTTGAGCTTTTAAACACCCGCCTGGGTAGTAGCCGCAGTAGTGGTTATTCCACTGGCTCTGGGTTGAGCGGGTAGTAGCAAGGGGGTTGTAGCTCAAACTTACTTGCTCCGCGATGGGTGTTTCTGTCCATGGTTAGCTACCAGGACTTGTCGGGTTGGCTTTATAACTGACAGATGATATCATCAGCCACTAGGACAGGCATGCATCATATGCATCTATGTGACATTGTTTGGGTGTGCATATTGTACTTGGTTTGCCTATGTGATTACTTGTGATTACCTGTTACTTGTTCTACTTGCTGTAACTGTTTGTTTGTGCTTGAACTTCCTATCTGTATTTGCAACTGGGACACTGTTGGTTTGTGGTGATTGGTTGTTGGATTGGATTGTTTGGGCCTAGGGCCGTGGATGAATTGAGATGGACCGATGGTTGATTCCGGTTTTATGTTTCTGGTTTGGAAAACTATGAAAGGCTATTTTGGTTCAGCATAAATAAACCTTTTTGAAAGGCTTTTGATGTTTTGAGAATTGAACGGTTCCTCTTTCAGAAAAGATTTCCGACTTTACTTCTATTGTAAACTGTTGTTTTTGAAAAGAGGCATAGGACGGTTATTAATCACTAGTACAGTTTATCTTCACGTATCCTATTACAGTAATTCCCAAAAACCCTCTACTGAGAACCCTTTCGAGGATGATGTTCTCACCCCCTACATTTTTTCCCTTTCAGGATATGGGCGTAGAAGTTACGAAGAGTTTATTTAGTTGTTGTTGAAATGCTCTGTATGCCTTAGATTATTATTTGTTGTACCCTCGCCTTTATCTTGATATCTTCTGTAAGAGGGATAGGAATTGTATTGGATAATGTTTTTTAATATTATTTATATATATGTATATATGGATGTACTTTTTATGAGTTTCTGTAAGTTGTATGGTATGTATGGATGTACGTTGTATAACAAAAGTATTTTTGGGAGCGATTTTGCGGTTTAAAGTTTTAAACAGCCTCATATTTTAGTATTAAATAGTATAAGTGTCGTCGTAATGTCCGAGCTATCAGAGTTGCGCAGCCGGAAGCATGAGCTTTGGTAGTTAGGGTGTTACATTATGGTATCAGAGCAGTTCTTCCTGTAGAGCCTGAGGAGTGGACTGACTATGCTTCAATTGCATACTCTGAGTGTTTGTCATGCATTAGGTCTTGTCGAATGACGAGAATTAGAGCTTTATGTACATGACGATCTATTGATTAACACTGCTAGTCTTGCATTGCATGATTCTTGGTATTAAGTTTGGCCGGCTTAATACTAGTGAATTACGTATATGAAAGCACTGATGGGTTATCATAGATGAAATCCGAGTTTTGGGTAAAGCGAAATCGCGGGTTTTGGGAACGTTGGAAACTATTTCTCAAGGCTATTCAGTTGTGCGTCTTGAAATTCTATTCGAGTCGACCTGTTCTTTCATATCCTAACTTGAAGTTCTTGTTTGCTATTCCTTTTGAAAAGTAATTGGATATTTCCACTCTATTTCTCTATTCATATGCATTATTGTTTGATCTCAATTGCGTATGCTTGTTTGAATCATTGTTACATCTATCTTCCTCTGTTTGAGCTCTTCTTGATTCACGTGTTCTTTGATATAGCTTTGAACCTGTCTTAATGCACTGTACCTTTTAACTCCGGGTTCCGAGTCCATTCTTTGAGAAATTGTTGATTCAATTTTTCTCTTACTTGACAGTGATTACAACTAATTTTGAGATTTTTATAAAAATTACTGTTGACTAGATATACACTTATCTATATGTGGAACTTTGAAGATTTCTTATGCAGTTTAACAACTATTTACTTCTAATACCTCACCTGTACTTTTACTAGTTTATGGAACTGCATTTACTTTAAATTACAATTTGACCTTCTAGTAATTTTACTTTAGTTCCAATGCACATCTTCATTTGATTATGCATTTGGGTATTTTTCAATTATTGAAAAGAAAGGATTTCTCGCTTTTATCCCGGTTGAGTTTCATTTGAAAAACTTTACTTAATTCATTTTGATTTGAGTCTGATCTAGCATATTATATGGTTTATGCCATTGTTGTTCTTTTGAAAATATTGGACTCATAGCTTTCTTTTTATGAACGGACTCGTTCCTTCTTAAACTTTTCACCTCTATGAATGTCATATGTGATTCTGTTTTTAACTAATCTTTTGCACCTTGTGAACATTATCATTGATCTTGGTTTTTCCTCTCTTGCGAATCTCACTCTTATGTGAGTCAGCTTGATTTGTTTCAATTTCATGCATCATCTATCCTCTCATTGTCTTTACAAGAGTTTTTAATCAAAGATTTATCCTTGGGAAGTTTCTAATGATTGATTGGTCTTTTCCTAAGGCTTAGTATTCTTTTGGATCAATGGAAAGCTTGTTTGATGACTCATGCCTAGTGAATCTTGTTTGAACTACTTTGGTTTAAGATTCTTTCTTGTATGGCTTGACTCCTTCTTAAGTACATCCTAATATTCTTGAATATCCTTTTGAAATGGTGATTTCAAGTATACTTTTGGAAATAAATTTATCAATAACAATCAAAACTCAGGTTGAAATTTATCCACTGAAACAGAGTGCTAAAAATAGAGCAAGTTAGAGCATAAAATAGAGCACTAATCAATGAAATAAAATAGTTTTAATTCAGCCCTTTTTCTCTTTTTTTTTTTGTTTTTATCCCCCTTTTGTCATCAAAGAGGGACACATCATATGTCAAAGTTTGCAAAGCTCTTATTAATTCACAAAAATCATCAGCTAGCCTTGAAACATGCATGAATCAGAGCTAAACCAAATATTAATTAAAAACTATTTATTCAAGAGCTCAGATGCTAAGCTATAAACAATATTCACAACCAGATCAAATTGCAGATTTTTAATACACAAATTCAAATAATAAATAGCAGCGAATTCAAATTATAAATAGCAGGTTCAAGCATCATCATCATAGATCAAGATAGAAACAGATAACAGTCTTTCAAATCATTTTTTTTTCTCCCCCTTTTGTCATTAAAGAAGGACACCTGCATGGAAAAATAGTTTACCATATATGCAAAAAAAAATGTAGAACAGGTAAAAGTGTAAAGATTAATTTACAGTCACCCAACAGAGTTCAATAACTAAAATCCAGAGTTAGAACAAAAACTAATGATAAACCAATACTTCAGAAACAATTTTTCAGCAGCAACATCATGAGCGGCCTTAATCAAAAGCTCAGTTATCAAAACCAAATAAAAGCAATATTCATAATCAGAGCAATATGCATGATCAGAGCTGCATGAAATAATGGTTTAAAATAAGAAAATTTGCAGCCAATCTCAAGCATCATAAGTTCAACTGTTTTAAATTATTTTCACACACTCTTTACTCCCCTTTTACGAATGATAGTAAATTTGCACAGAAAAATAGTTCAATATGCAATCCACAAGTGCAAAACAGGTATTAGTGTTAGTGTCAACAGAAGTTATAAAATGTATCATAAAAATAAACAAATTGTAAGAAAACTGTAGCATTAAACAGGGCTAAACGTCAGATCCCTCATCCTCGGTTGCAAGAGGATCTTCCTCTTCTTTCAAAATCGTGTCCTTGGCTACCTTTGTGTCCTTTTTCTTAGATTTCTTTACAACACCACTACCCTTAAGTTAAAATTCTGTCTTGGGTTTCATTACTCAGATTGACACCAAAATGCTCAAAAATACAAATTAAAAATATTTTATATGTAAAGAAAAATGGGAGCAGTGAAAAAGATGAGAAGGTATCATAATAACTGCTTTAAATGTTCAAAAATTCTTTGAAAACACAAACCAATTTAATAAAATGAGATTCAAAGAATTTTGAATTTTAACAAAATAATACATGAAGTTTTAAAATGACAAGTCAAATAAAAATGGAAAAGAGTTGGAAACTTATTTGACTTGAAAAATGATGAATGCAAATACTCTCCTTTTTGGTGTATATGATCAAAACAAACAATGAGACCCATTTCATAAAACAAAAAAACTTTCTCTTGGGCCTAGTGATGGTTTTAAGGAAATACATTTGATCACCAAAGATTTAGTTCAGATCCAAATTCATTTAAAGATATCAACATATAGTTTGAAGTTCATAGAACCTAGAGGGAGTCATCATCTGTTCAGTTTTGTCTCCCTGTAACCTGCAAGACAAAAACAACTAGAAAAATCTTTAAGCATATTTAATTCAAAAACTCAACAATCAATAGTCCCTAGAGTAGTTCTCAATTTACAAAATCTATCCTTACAAATTGTACGCCAATTTTTCCCTTTTGCACATGTTCTTTTATGGAATAAAATCTTACTTCAATGTGCTTAGTTCTTAAGTGTAAAACAGGATTTTTTTAAAAAAAATTTATTGCACTCAAGTTGTCACAAAACATAGGGATACTATTGACTTACAATTTGTAATGTGCAACTTGCGTTTTAAACCAAGTCATTTGAGAATAAGAGGAAGTTGAGATATATTTGGCCTCAGTCGTTGACAGAGCAACAACAGCTTGCTTATGGCTTAACCACACATTCAAGGATTGTCCAAGAAAGTAACAACTCCTAGAAATACTGCTTCTATTCACATGATTTTTGCAAAATCTGCATCACAATACCCAACTCATTTTTCTCAAATTAGATCAGCTGATCAGCTCTTCCTCCATTCCCTTTATCCAAAAGGGATCTTCAATGATGAATTCATGTGGTTGGTTCTTCAAGAACTTCCATTCTTAATTTTGGTGAGGTGATCTCAGTTTGAGTATGAACATGATCAGTTCTATTGAAATTTTCAGAAATCTCTGTGTCAGAAAGAGACAAAATAGAATCGTCTCCTAGATTCTGGTCTGCAAAATTATGAACAACATTTTTCATTGTAGTTTCAGATTTGTCTTTTCCTTGAATTCTATCTGAAATTTGTGCAATCTTAGTTCCTGCATCAATTTTCTCAACAACACTTGAGATGGAGTTAGAATCACAAAAAAAAGATATGTATGGACTCCTCAATTATTCTGTGTTCCTTGATGTAAACTCTTTAAGCTTTACTAGTGGTTGAATATTCAACAAAAACACCTTCATAAGATTTTGGATCAAATTTTCTAAGATTATCTTTAGTGTTTTACACAAAATATTTACATCCAAAAGTGTGAAAGTACTTAAGATTGGGTGGTACTCCTTTTCAAAGCTCATATGGTGTTTTCTTTAAAGCTTTTCTAATGATGATTTGGTTCAAAATATAGCTTCAGTCCAAAATAATTTTGGAATTTTATTTTCACCACAACATGTCATGGGCACGAAAGAAGGAGAAAAAGGTATATATAGAATCACAAAGAGCCGTGAAAGAAGAACAAGAGATTTGGATCAGGTTAAGTGCATTAAGGACAAGGATGGAAAGGTGTTGGCTCAAGAGGAGAAGATTAATGAAAGGTGGAAGAGTTACTTCTACGAGTTATTTAATGAGAAACAGAAGACTCTTTCGAGTCTTGGTCGGTTATGTACAAGGGAAGAAGATCAAAACTTTGAATACTATAGAAGGATTCGAGACTTTGAGATAAAAGATGCTCTAAAGCAGATGAAAAATGGCAGGACAGTAGGACTTGATAATATCCCGATTGAGGTCTGGAAGGGTCTTGGAGAAAAAGGCATCAACTGGTTAACCAATCTCTTTAATGAGATTTTAAGGTCAAAGAAGATGCCTGATGAGTGGAGAAAGAGCACATTGGTACCTATCTACAAGAATAGGGGGATATACAAAGTTGCAGAAACTATAGAGGGATCAAGCTTATGAGTCATACTATGAAGTTATGGGAAAGGGTGATAGAATGGAGGTTGAGAAAAGAGACACAAGTAACAGAGAACCAATTTGGATTATGCCAGGCAGATCTACCAGCAAAGCGATATACCTATTAAGAAGGATGATGAAGAGGTATCGTAGTAATAAAAGGGATCTACATATGGTGTTTATTAATTTGGAAAAAGCGTATGATAGAGTACTAAAGGAGGTCTTATGGAAGGTTTTAGAAAAGAGGAGAGTAAGGATCACATATATTCGTGCAATTAAAGACATGTATGATGGGGCCACAACTAGTGTGAAAACTCAAGGTGGTGCGATAGAGGAATTTTCTATTGGTATAGGAATTTTCTATTGGTACTCACAGAGCACATCCAAGAACCTGTGCCATGGTACATGCTTTTTACCGATGATATCGTCTTTATGGGAGAGTCAAGGGAAGACCTAAATAAGAAGATGGAGTTATGGAGAGAAGCTCTAGAAGTTTATGATCTGCGCATAAGTCGTAGCAAGACGGAATATATGGAATGTAAGTTTAGTGTGAGAAGGGAAAACCCTAATATAGAGGTGAAGATTGGAGAAAACATCCTACTAAAAGTTAAAAGTTTAAAGTATCTTGGGTGCATCATACAAGATAATTGAGAGATTAAACAGGATGTAAATCATAGGATCCAAGTAGGTTGGTCAAAATGGCGGAGTGCATCTGATTTTATATGCGACAAAAAAGTGCCTTTAAAACATAAAGGTAAATTCTATCGCACCACTATAAGACTGACTATGCTTTATGGTACGGAGTGTTGGGCAGCTAAAGGGGAGCACGAACACAAGCTGAGTGTGACAGAGATGAAGATGTTGAGATGGATGAGTGGTCATACGCAATTGGATAAAATAAGGAATGAAGATATAAGGGAGAGAGTTGGAGTAGCATCCATTGTGGAAAAGATGGTTGAATCGCATCTCAGGTGGTTTGGATATCTGAGAAGAAGACCGATAGAACATCCAGTCAGAAGGGTGGATGAGATGGAAGATGGACAAGGGACAAAAGGCAGAGGAAGACCTAAGAAGACCATCCAAGAGGTGGTCAAATGGAATCTACATGTAAACGGTCTTTCTGTAGACATGATACATGATAGAGCACAATGACGTCATTTGATTCATGTAGCTGACCCCACTTAGTGGGACAAGACTTTGTTGTTGTTGTTGTTGTTGTTGTTGTTGTTGTTGTTGTTGTTGTTGTTGTTGTTGTTGTTGTTGTTGTTGTTGTTGTTGTTGTTGTTGTATTTTCACCACAACATAGCCCTAGTCATTTCTTGAAGGCCTCTATTTCTCCCTTCAACAACTCTATTTTATTGAGGTATTCTAGGACATGAAAAGTTATATGAAATACCAAATTCATCAAAGTGTTGATTTTCAAATGATGCGTGAGCATCTTTCTTATCTTTTCCTAGTGAATTTGCATTTAAATTGTTGAGTTTAATCAAGAATTAATTATCTTTTAGCCAATATGGATGCTACTTTGAGTCTCGTGCAATTTTGTTTATTTTAGATAGCATTTGGCTAGATTTGATGGAGAGGAAGCTTGCACAAATGGAAGGAGCACAAGAATTAAAGGAGATGATCAGCGAGGAGCAACACGTGTCGTACCTAACGCGTGCGCGTACCTAATGCGTACACATCACGTTCAGAAAATGCAGAAAACGCTGGGGTGATTTCTGGGCCCCATTTTGGCACCCAAGTAAGGCGCAGCTCTTTGCCAAGTTAGGCGTGGATCCAGTGAAGCCAAGTGGTCCCCACGTTACAATGCGCGGATTATTTAATTAATTCTGATTTAAATTTAAATTTTAAAATAGGAAAATATATTATTTTAATTTTAGATATTATATTTTAAATTAATTAGGATTAGATATAAAAGATATTATGATTCTATTCCACTTTACATTCCATCTCATTCTGTAAATTACATTTTACCTGAATCCTAGTTTTTCTCTGAACCACGAGCAACTAAACCTCCACTGTTAAGGTTAGGAGCTCTGTCTATTGTATGGATTGATTCTATTGTTTTTGTCTATTTTAATTCATGTACTGATTTATAATTCAAGAATTGTTTTTGTTCTTTATTTTATAAATTTGGGTGGAACGGAAGTATGACCCTCTTTCTAATTGAGTGCTTGTATAACTTGAAAAAGCTCTTTACTTGAACAACAGCTTGAAAACATATTCTCCTAAATTTCTAATTTATCTGGATTTAACGGGATACGTGACATATAATCCCCTTATGTTTGGATAATTAGGATTTCTGTGGCATATAACTAGAATTGAACTTCACCCTCTAATTGGAATTAATTGACCAAGGAATTGGCGGTTGATAAATTTTAGAGGAGACTAGAAATGTCTAAGGAATTAGGGTCTAGTCACATATAGTTGCCATGAATTAAATCTTGCATGATTAAAATAAATTAATAAGAAAAATCAATCCAGAAAATAGATAACTCTGAAGCATTAACTGCCTTTTTCATATTATTATTCCCAACTTATTTACTTGCCTATCTTTTGATATTCTGAATTTACTGTTATGCTTTTAAACATCAAAACACTCTTTTCTACTTGTCTAACTAAGTAAATCACTTAACCATTGTTGCTTAATCCATCAATCCTCATGGGATCAATCCTCATTCACCTGAGGTACTACTTGGTACGACCCGGTGCACTTGCCGGTTAGTTTGTGGTTGTAAATTCTGCACCACCAAACTCATTTCCATTATCACTTCTTAAGGAAATAAATTTCAAAAAATTTTATTTTGGATCTTTTTGCATAGAGTTGAAAAATCAAGAAAGACATCATTCTTATTAGCTAAGAAA
The DNA here is from genome assembly GCF_003086295.3 of Arachis hypogaea. Taxonomy (NCBI): domain Eukaryota; kingdom Viridiplantae; phylum Streptophyta; class Magnoliopsida; order Fabales; family Fabaceae; genus Arachis; species Arachis hypogaea. The sequence continues at coordinate 22,341,829 of NC_092042.1, forward strand.
AGAATCCATCCTAACTTAGTATAGTCATCAAACACCACTAAACTATAGTACTTACCACTAAAACTTTGAGTCCTTATACGACCAAAAAGATCAATATGTAGCATTTTTACTATTCTTTTGGTTGAGATGTCATACTTGAATTTGAAAGAATTTTTAGCTTATTTTTCCAATTGACAATCATCACAAGTGATGTATTTGTCAAATTTTATTTTATTTTAGGAAGACCTCTAACCACATTCTTTTTCACAAGCTTAGAAATTTAAAACATGTTTGCATGTTCCAATTTCTTGTGCCATAACTATTTTTTCAGATTCCAATGAAGTAAAACAAGTTGCATTTTGTTCTTTTTAGTTCCTCTAAAGTTAGTCCATACACATTCTTGCATATTTTAGCTTCAAAAAAATTTCACCAGATTTTTCACACACAACCAAGAATTCCAATTTCTTGAGAATAGCCAAACAACATAAATCACACAATTGGCTAATGTCTAGAAGATTGTGTTTCAACCCATCAACTCAAAATACAACATCAATAAAAGTTGAGAAATTCTTACCAACCTTACCTATGGCCACAATTTTTCATTGTCACCGAAAGTCACAAAGCTTCCATCGTATATATCAAGCTTGATGAAGAAAGTGAACTTTTCAGTCATGTGCCTAGAGCATCCCCTATTCAAGTATCACATATCTTTCTTCTTCTTGGATGCTAAGCAAAACTGCACAAATCTTTTAGTTATCCAAACTAATTTGGATCCTTTGAAGTTAGTCTTTCTTGGTTTTTCAAGTGCATTAAAATCACAAACAACCTTGTATGTTTTGTTTCCTACTCTTCTTTTATCAATAAAGCATTAAGAAGAAGAATGACCAAATTTGTTGCAATTAAAATAGAGATTTGTGTGAGCATGTTGCTGAAAATGATTAAGACATGATGCTAAAGGTGATCAAATGATTTGAATTTTTTGGTATTTGAAAAAGGGTGCATTTTTTTTTGAAAAATCCATCTCTAACATTAGTACCTCCTCTTGCAAAAAATCTTAAACCAGAATTTATTGCCACATATGAATTTCTAGAACGTGAGGCTTTTTTTGTGAAAGTAGAGTTTTCTAAAAACAGCCTCATTTTTAGAGATGTAACCCAGACCAGAGTTATTTGACGTAGGTTCAGATTTTGAATAAGATGCATTCTTATCAAAATATGATTTTTCAAAGTCAGCATCAATGTGAGATGAATATCCAAGACCAAATTTATCAAATGATGATTTTATTTTGAAGATGATGATGTGAATTTTGCAAGTGATTTTTCAAAAGTTGCATCATTTTTGTTACATACCCTAAACCTAATTTTTCAAACAACGGTCTTTGATTAGTAAGTAATTTGTCCAAATTGCTTGACCTATGTACAAATTTTGCTAAATCATTATTCAACCTTTTGATCATTTCATTTAATATTTTATTTTCAGCAACAAGTTCTTGAGAAAGATCAATAATGTGCTTTCCATTGAACTTTTCAATTTCAAATTTCAATAATCTATTTTCTTCAATGAAATCAAAAGCACAGTTGGCATTTTTCACATTTTCTTTCAAAAACTCATTTTCAACATTAAAAACTTCATTTTCAGATTTACATTTGTTGTATTTATTCAGCAATGTTTCAGAAAGGTGAGTGAGATCATCAAAAGTCACATAAAAATCATCAAGAGATAAGTCATAGTAATTTACCTCTTCTTGTTGATCTTCATCAGTCATGAAACAGATTTGTGCTCTATCTTCGGAGTCTGCCTCCTCATCTAAGTCAATCTTGAGATCCTCCCAAGAAGCCATAAGTTCTTTTCTTTTTGGTTCCTTTGATTTTCCACCTCTGCTTCTTCCTTTGAGTTTCATCATCCTTCTAAATTTTCTAGCAAAATATACAAACTCGTAATCTTATAAACAGTCACTAGATTCATCATCCAATGATTCAGTGCAAGATTTAAGAGCCCATTCTTTCTCATTTTTTGTATTATTTTTTTTATTTCATATGCTAGTAACTTTTCTCTCAACTCATTACAGGTCATTTGACTTTCCACTCTCTTGTCAAGCTTCTCAAGATTTTCCTCACTAGCATCTGTTTGGAATGAGTAATCCCCATAGCATCCAAGCTATTAATGATAATAAAGAATCTCTCGAACATGTCATCAATTGATTCTCCTTCCTTCATAGAGAACATCTCATATGCTTTGCTCAGCATGTCACTTCTAGTTTCTTTTTTATGGTGCCCACATATGTGACTTGGAGCTTATCCCAGATTTTCTTTGCTATTTTGCATCTTGAAACCTTCAGGTATTCCTTGAAGCTGGTTGCACAGTTCAGCATGTTGACAACCTTGACATTTAGTTTCACATTCTTTTTCTTTTTTTTTTCATCTTCTTTCCCTTCTGTTTAATAGATGTAGTTTTTCCCCATTGAAGAAGAATGGAGGTCTGTTGTTGGACTGTCCTTCTGTTAGAGTATAAGCCATTGTGTTTAAGTCCATGTTGTCCGCCATCAGGATCTTTCCTCCAAGCTGTGAATCTTGATCTCTTTAAGACCAAGCTCTGATACCAATTGATGGTAATCAGTGGCTAAGAGAAGGGGGTTGAATCTTAGCCCCTTTTCGCTGAATATTAATTTTTGATTTTTCAGAGAAACTTCAGGACATATTTCTGCTTTTGTCTCGTGCCGGGTTGAGAGACACTTTTGTTTTGTCTTGTGATGAGTAAAGAGACACTTTTGTTTTTGTCTCCTGATAAACAGAAACAGAGAAAAGAGTAGGGAAGAAGAAGTAACACCAGATATATCCTGGTTCAGCTACTCAACAATGATGAAATTTCACTATGTTTTCACAACATTACAAACACCAATTTCTCTCTAGAAACTACCCATTCCTATCTGGGACAAATCCAGATTCTACACCCAATCTGAATTTGACTAGGACTCAAAACCTAGCTTTCAACCACCAAGTATTAACCCAACTTGCAAGGGAACAAGTCCAGATTTCAACCCAACCTAAACATGATTAGGACTCAAACCTAGCTTTCAATCTTTAAAGTGCTAACCCAACTTGTAAGGGAATCCCCTCAAGATCATGACAACAAAATAAAAATACATATAATGAATTTCTGAGATAACTATGGCTTTTTCTTTAACTCTCTGCCTTTTTCCACTCATTGGCTTTTGCTTACAAAACCTCACATTTTGCCTTTTACCAATGAAACACAGACAAACTAACTAAGAAAAAAAATATTCAATGAAAGCCATGAAGGAGAAGAATAAACATCTCAAAGAGCTATGGGAACCCAAACGTGTGCTCTCACTCCTTGATCTCAACCCTTGGCCGTTCACCCTTATTATAGAAGGGAAAGCTTCCAAAGTTTGAAATCGGTTCAACCAACCCAACAACTTCTTCTCCAACCATAGAGTAGCAGTGGCTTCAACAGAGAGAGATGAGAGAACCGAGACTGATGCATGCATGCTTACCTCATCTTTCTCAACCTTTTTATTCAAGCTTCTTCAATGTGGACCATTGATCTTGACTTTGACCCCAAGATTTGATTCTGAGCGTTAATATGGTTTTGACCCAGGACAGCTTCAAGCTTTCTATTTTTTTCTTTCCTATCTGAGACTCAAAGGCTATCTTCTTCTTTGATGCACAAAAATGAAAATGATCTTTTTACCACGGTAGATTTGCTTCCTGCCCGAAGCCGATCTCTTCCTTTCTTGGTAACAAAATCTTGAAGCCTTTCTCCAAATCTTTCCTTCTGAAGCAAAGATCTTTCTTAGCCTTTCTTTTTCATAGGCTTTTCTATGATATCTTCTTTTTGCTTCTTTCTTCTTCTCTGATGATAGATGTGACCGAAAGCAAGAGAGAGGAGAGGGAAAAAAGAGAAAACTTTTGAAGGAAGCTTTCAATGTAAATTAAACTCAATTAAATTTGGAGTTGCAGTTATCAAAAAATGTAGTAACCAAAGCATGCTTTTAATGAAATTAAACTCAATTGAATTCTAAATTTCATTACCCAAGAAATGAAGTAACGTGTGTGACTTTTGCAAAGTGGGACCTTTTGATTTTCTTCCTTTTAATGATCAGCCACTAATTTTGAATTAATATGGTACAGAGCTAAATTTGTTTAGTAACCAAATTGAGCTTTCATTACTTGGGCTTTAGACATTTGTTCCTTGAGCCAACTTGTTTCTTTTTATTTCTTACACAAAACATGTGGCTTGTTTTCTTTTTTTTGGTTCAGCCACTTGTTTTCAATCAATTTGGTATGGGCTGAATTTATTTATTGATCAAGGTGGGCTTGTTTAATTTGGGCCACAATTAATTTGCTTACCTGCACACTATACCAAATTCATCAAACAAATAATTTGTAATATTTTAATAAATATTTAATTAACATTTTAATAATGTTTGATCATCATTTTTAATATTTGTTTCCAAACTCAACATTTCGTTTACGATGTAAATGAGATATACACGGGTCGCGTCCACCTCTCTTATCTTGTTTACAATGTAAACGAGATAAGAAGAGAATATTTATTTCAGTAATTATTTTTTAAAATATTTATTTCAATAATTATTATAATTTATTTATTTATTAAAATAAAAAATTTGATAAAAATAAGGAATTATAAAGGAAGAGAGAGAAAAATAGAACATTAATAAAATAAAAATGACAAAGGAGAGAAATATAAAAAAAAGAGAATAAAAAAAGAGAGAAGACAGAAGGAACCTACATGGTCAATGTACTTGGGTTAGGTGTATAATGAAAGTGAAAACATTCATATGGTCTGTATTAGATTCTCTTTATTAACATGAAATCAGTATAAATATGTCAAATTAATAGATAATTTATGTAATATCATTGAATTCTAGAATAGATCTGTATACATTATCCCAAAATTGATAAGACTAATAAAAATAGTCTTGTTAGCAAAATCATTGAAACTCAATTTTATTGCAAATGAACCAAAATAATACTTATATGTTAGTATGCTAGAGTAACTAAAATGCACTTTGCCTAATCTTTAGTTAGAGGCTAAGCTACGCTTAGCACTTATTACTTCTTTACTAGTAGTAGATATAGAAACTGTTGCTAAAATCTAAATGAATTGATGGCAACAGAAAATGTACAACCATAATGAAAGTGATGTTTTTAAGCAAAGAATAGAATCAATGTTTGGTATGAAAGAAGCAAAGGTGATCAAGTCCAGCCAACCCAATTAATGATCCAAATTCAACCAACCACATTGAAGGGAGCAACATTAAAACAACAAAAATTGAGCATTGCATGTATGAGTTGTGAACCATCAAAGTTTCTAAATGTAACCTGTTACCTTTATATGAATCTTTATCAGAGGTTCGTTTGCATGATTTAAATCTTCTCATCCAATGGGGAAAAGGATAATGAAAAACTCCTTTAAATATGAGTTGAGAACTGTAAAAGTTTCTAAATATAACTTACTAATTAGCAAACGAAAATGCCAATATGACTCTCATTCATCCCAAATTTAAAACTCTAATTTCTCTAATTTAAAACCTTATTTCCACGATTCGCTCGAACAACATATCAACCACAATCGTGAAAATGATGCCATTGGCAAGCTCTCGAAGGTGCTTAATTATGATGATAAGGACCAAAATGATTTAAGAGTTGGTGGATGAGTTTAAGAAGCTTCCATACATATCTCCATATCATTATTGCAATAAAATTGATTCATAGAGTGATTTGATGGATAAGAGAGTTTTTGGGTTCTACACGAGTATTCATCATAAGAAAACACGAAGAACTACCCAACAGGATCTAAGGATGCTAATTGTTATTTTCATCTGCCACTTCAACTAATTTTGTTAATGGACAAAATCAATGTCATTTTATTTTACTAGAACTTTTGGAGTTTAAGAAGAGATTTTATTTTTTAATATATCAAAATAAAGATTTAATAGCATCTCTCTTATCTATGAGAGAGTTGCTATTCAAACTCAATAAAAATTCAATAAATTTTAATTGAAAAATATTAAAAAACCACACATTAAAATTAGAGACAACAAATCAAATTAGTGATCAAGAGTTTAGTACAAATAAAAAATCAAAAGCTTTTAACCATGCTTATGGATAGAAGTAAACTTTTATTTCTTATGTCAATAAAGTTCTACATCTAAGTCATTTAATCAACTAAATTATTATAATTTTTATTCTTTATGTTCTTTTCCTTTTTTGTATTCTCTCAGTTTTCTGCATTCTCTTCATTCAACATCAACGCTCTTTTATCTGATTTGAAGATCATGATCAAATTTGTTAAAATCAAACCGTGAAATCAGGTTGAACAAGTATATCATTTTTTAAAACAATGAATGATTCAAGTTCAAACTGTCAATTGAACCAAGACAAATTAAATTATTGTTTTAAATCGAATCAAGTGGCTGATGTATAGTTTAAATCTAGTTAATGTAGTTCATTAGTAGTTTATGATTCTATAGTTGAATAATTTTGTTTTTGTTTGTAAAAATTGTTGTTCATTATTGATGGTTTCTGAATCTAAATTATTATTTTGCTAAATCTATTTTGTTTCTAATTTCGATGCATTTGGAGTTATAATTTGGTTTATTATGAAAATGTTTTTGGTGTTTTTTTAGTTTCTATGTGATGTTGATAAGTATTTTGTGCCAAAAGTTGGGATGATTTTTAATACGTTTGAAAAAGTTGGACAATTCTACAAATTAAAGATTATTCTAAATTTGCAAGTTTTCCTACAAAAATTCGGAATACAAATAAGAAGAAAAATGAGATTAAAAACCAATTGATGTACTAGATAGGAAAAATTGAATTTGTACATATTAATAGTTATGCTAATATATGATTTACTTTCAGTTGAACCTTTTAATGGTGGATTAGTGGTATAGTTAATTTCTAGCCACTATCATAGACAAATAATGAATTATCAGTTCTGAGATTCAAAAAAATAAGATAAATTTATCGATGTTTATCTAAAGGCATTTTAGTATTTTGCAATACAATTTCAATGTAATCTATGTAATATTTTATTTTTTAATGAAAATGAGATTTATTTTTTATATTATCTAAAGGCATTTTAGTATTTTGCAATACAATTTCAATGTAATCTATGTAATATTTTATTTTTTAATGAAAATGAGATTTATTTTTTATATTTTATTGTTTTGTTCCATTTACTATGTTACTGTTTATTTTGAAATTAGTTTTTTCAATTTTTTAAGATATTTGTTTATTTTAAATATACAGTGCATAGACAATTCAATAGTTAAATAATGTAAAAATTTAATTTACACAGTTTTTATATATTCTGATAAAAATTTACGTAAAAAAGATAAGCATTTTTTCTATTTTTATTTGAATAATTTCAATGTTTTTGGTTAGTTCGATGTATTACAAAAATTTTTTATCTTTTTCTGTAATTTTGTGAATCTAAATTCATTCAAATTAACAAGATTTCAATATAGCACAAATAAATTTATAAAAGTTTAATTTTGCTAAGAAATTTTATGAAAATATTGGACTGAATATTTATAAAGATATAAAGTATGTGTTTATTAATTTAAAACTATACACACAATTTAAAATAACATTGAAGAGATATTGTTAACTTTCTATATCTCCTTATATAAACAGTAAGGATTTGGTCTTTCTTTTTGTATGGTGCTTTTCTTAGCAATTTTTTTATTGTTATTTTTCTGTAAAGAATAAGAAATTAGGTTAATAGATAACAACAACATCAAGTATAACTCAATTCATATAAAATATACTGAAAGATAAATTAAATACACTACTATTATTTTTTATTGCATCACACAATGTCGGTTAAAAAAAATATACAACTTAATCAAACATGCACAAAATGATACTAGAAGAACTATAACGAAATTCTATGGACTAGTTACAACAAATTCATAAACAAAATTTCTTAAAAATACACACACAAAATAACTTCAGAAACACTATAATAATATTCTGTTGCCTAATTATAACAAAAAGAGAATAACAATACTAAGTACACCTCAATTCAAATAACATACACTAAAAATTATTACTAATTACTACATACGAACTCACTTCAAAACATAAAAACACTCAAATATGCACAAAACACATTCAAATTTCCTAAACACATGCAAATATAGGTTAAACTATACGAAAAATACTACGTAATATTTTTATACCGACTTAATAAGGCTATCACCAAATGAACAATGTAATGTAAACAGTAATATGTATTTTAATGCAAGAACACAAAATCAATCTATTAAATAAATAGAAATATAATTATATAATGTTTCGCGATAAAAAATGTGAAAGAGAAAAGTGAAAAAAATTGGACGATTAGTAAATAGTACATTTAATAATCTTTCGTCTTCTGTTTTTGTGTTTTTTGGTGAAGATTTCGAACGTAACTTTAAGATTTTCTTGAGTTTTCGCAAAAATTTTGAACATCGTCTAAGATTTAATCGTTGCACTTTTGATAGAAAAAGAAGAAGCGTTTTTCATATTAATATTCGCATAGTTGGATCTAAATGGTAAAAAATTTTTGTATATATATATATATATATATATATATATATATATATATATATATATATATATATATAACATAACTGTTCTTATATATCCTTCATAATAATTTAATCTTAAAATTAAAGAATTTAAGAATTCCAACATCTAATTTTCAAATAAAAAATGTTGAAGCCTATAATTAAGAAAAAAAAAGAAAATGATTTCAGGCTAAATCGTTATAACATTAGGTAACTAATTCTTTTCGGTCAATATTAAACTGTAATTTTTAAATCATAAATTTTTTATGTTAAATCTTAAAATTGAAAATTTAAATACTAAAATTAGGTAATATTGATTAATTTAAAGTTAATTTGTATACTTGATTGGCCTGTCCCACGAAGAAACAAAAAAAAAAAAAAGCAACGCAAGAACAAAGTGATAACTAATAACCTGCATACAGAAGTGGCTGATCTTGGTTGTGATTTGATATGATTGCTGATTCCATATAATTTCCATCAATATTTCTACGTATAAGAAAATTATAGACATTATTAACACAAAAGATTTGGAATTTGCATCATGATTTAGATTCACGAGACAAAAACCTTTCTCAGCATTCTCTTGAAAGAACACCCCAACAACAAAGAGGACGAAGAAGAAGAATATGAAGTTTCTGAACCTGAAACTGAAACTGAATTATTATCCTCATCATTGTTCCCATTCTCACTCTCACTAATCTCATAACTCGGAGTACCAATAACAATCTGAACCACACCATCATCATCTTCATCATCAACAGAACCCGTATCATTCTGATGAACAACAGGAGCTCTACAAATGGGACAGTTACAATGAGAACTCAGCCACATATCAATGCATTCCACGTGAAAAGCGTGTCCACATTTTGGTAATGTTCTTCCCATTTCACCTTCTTCGAAACCGCTCAAACAAATCACACATTCTAATTCCTCTCTGTCTTCTTCTTGCTCTGTTTTCCTCTTCTTCTCTGCTTCGTACACAAACACGGGAATCGCTGAAACCGTAGCGGAATCGAGTCCTTTGGTGGCAAAGGGTGAGTCCTCCACGAGCAAGTGGTGGAACTGGAACTGGGGTGGACCCTGGAAGGCAGGGAGAGTTGCACGGTGGCGATGGCGGCGGCGACGGCGACGGCGGGGAGGTTGTTGAGGTGGTGGGTGAGAGTGAGAGAGGAAGCATTTGGCGTAGAGATGGAGGAGAAGGACGAAGAGAATTACAAGGAGAAGAGAAACAATGGCGACAAGCATGATGGTGTTGTTGGATGAGAACATGCTCTGAGCGAGTTGACTCAGTGAGTTAGATGACTTGTTTTGTGTTTGCATTTTTTGAAGAAGGATGGGCTTTGCTTGAATGGGGCAAAAGAGTAGATTCTTGTGTTGGAAAGGTTCGAACTTGAGGAACAATTCATGGGAGAATCTTCTTCTTCTTCTTCATTGCACTATGGTTATGTCATGCACTCTATGCAACAAATTAAAGTATGGGTCTAAGGGGATGATGAGGTTGTGGTACCAAATAGCAATTCAAGTCAAAGAAGAATCCCTATATTCAAGGAGCTAATGGATACTACAAATTAAATTTTCCTCAAAGTTTAATAGTTGAAAATTGTTAAATAATTTAAATAATTTTAATTATTAATTTTATATAAAATAATTATATTTTTACTTTAAATTTTTATCAGTATGAGACTTATTTTCAACACATGTAAGTAAATAAAAAGGTTAATCATTATATATTATGCCTGTAAATATATATTATTTAATTTATTTTAAATATATATTTTATATTTTAATATGTATTTAAATAATAAATTTAGTTGTTGGTTTTTGTTATACACGCAATTTCCTATTTCATCCCATGAGTCTTTTGACATTAAGAAAATGAATACAAAGATCAAATGAAGTATAATATTATAACTAAGAAATAAATGACTAAAATTGGTCTAACGTAGATGAAACTCGAAAGATTTAGATATTATGAAAGTTAAATTTTAAGGTCAAAAGTAGATCGCCATCAAATATAAGATATACAAGTAAGAAAATTGATGCATGGGATGTTTGGGAGAAAAAGAGAAAGAAGGGGGTGGGGGTGGGGGGGACAGATTTGAGGCACTCGTGAAGGCAACGGCAATGGGAGGGGTAGTTGTGCTTAATTGGATTCATGTGAATGGTTTTTATAATAATAATAATAATAATAATAATAATAATAATAATAATAATAATAATAATAGTTTTGATTAATTAGTTAAACTCCGGTGAGGGCAAAGAATCCCAACTCCCAAGGCAATTAGGCAAAGACCTTATGAAAGTCATGAATATTTGTTATAATATAACTAGTAAATTGGGACAAAAGCTAAAGTCAATATTGAAATTGAAGAGGCTCAAGCTCCCCACACAATTTCAGAATTTCTTATGAACAACTCACATTTTTGTTCGTTTCTATGACTTTCATGCACTTGGTTAAAGACTGTATGTCAATACTCAATGCTCAATAAGTCAATAGTCATTGTAGTATTCTTTTTTATTTTTTTATTTAGGTTAGTGGTGTTTAGGGTGGGACCCTCCAATTCTTGTTTTAAAGAGATCAGTAGTGTGTTCAGGGGTCCCATGTGAATGGAACCAGACACTATAAGCCTTTACTTCCTTTTTGTTTTTTTTTTTTTCTATATTTCTTATTTCTTATTTTTCTTATCACCCTAGATATACTAATCGTCTAGTCCACTAACCACTATAGTCTATAGGAGCAGTTTGATTTTCGAATGGGTAATCTAGGTAACAAATAATTTTTTTTTAATAACATGAATAATTATTAATTAAATTAAAATATATTATATTTTTAAATTATTTATTTAAATTTTAATATTAGAATAATTATTTATATATTTAATAAAATAAATATTTAATATATTTATTATTTATATTATTTAATATTTTTATTATCTATTTATATTTTTTTTTTTTAAATAGAAGAGAGTTCCTATATGGTCAAATAATTTAAAGTCACTATTGTCAATAATTTTAGGTGAGTTTTATATTTGTATGGTATTTAAATTGTTTAATTTACCTTTTAAAATAAAAAATAAAATATTTAAAATAAAAAATAAATTATATAAAATTTATTAAATATTATTTATTTACTCTTTTTAGTAACTTAAGTATAATGTAATAAACATCATAGCATTCATCATAATTTTAAAGTTAAATTTGTAAATATAGATTTTTGGGCAATTTACTCAGTAAGAATGGGTGTGACACAATTTACACTTAAGAAACGTTATACATAAACTGCGGCTGCTACCACGGATTATGAAGAAAAAATGCTACTAGAAACCGTACTTGGTCACCACGATTTATGAAGAAAAGTTCTGAGGATAAAACTTTGTTGACTACCACAATTTATGCTTAGAGTAGTATAAATACATAATCCGCATTAAGTGTTCTAAGTGTAAATTTACCTTGTGAGTACATGTGAGTTTACAGCAAATTTATTAATTTATTGGTTAAATTTCAAATGAAATTTATATTTAACCAATAAATTTGCCTTACTCACAAGGCAAATTTACACCTAAAACACTTAACGCGAATTATATATTTATACTACTCTAAGTATAAATCGTGGTAGCCAACAAGATTTTATACTCACAACTTTTTTTTATAAACCGTGGTGATCAACCACGGTTTCTAGTAACATTTTTCCTTCATAATCTGTGGTAAGTAGCTGCGATCTATATACAAGGTTTTTTAAGTGTAAATTGTGCTAACTTTCTACGGTTTATGCATAAATTAAAAACCGTAGTTACCTACCACGGTTTACATAATAACCAAAAAGAATATTTACTTAAACGAATTAAAATGTAGCATTTGAGTAAAGAATCTTCACATCTATTTTAATTGAGTAAATTACCCTAAAATTTTTTTAGTACAAGTCTCCAAATTCTTCCATACGCTAGATGTTATTATGTGGATTCTCACTATGTAACACTAATAATTTTTCAATCTGATATTATTTCAATCCAAAATAAATTAATAATTTATTATTATTATTTAAAATATATAAAATTATAATTAACAATTAAGTACTATTTAATTTATATTAATAAATAAAATTCTAAATATAAATATACAAATTTAAGAGTTAATAGTTTAAATTAGATTAATAAAGCCTGTAATTTTGTTTTTATTTAATTGAGAAAAAAATTTCAGTTGATTTTACAATAATAATGAATAGGATATATAGGTTTAACTTCCACTCAAATTTTATTGAGTAATTACTTATTGATTATCCTGATGTTTATACTTATCTTTACATAATATTTTATATACATGGTGATTCATATAAAATTTTTAAATTCTTTTTAGTTATTTTTAAAGTGTTATTCACTTTTAAGTTTAACTAAAATTAATAATTTAATATAAATTAATAAATTATTTTATTTTATTAATTAAAATTACGATGTCATTATTATTATTTCTCTGTTCAACTAATTATGATAATACAAAAAAAATTTACTTTTTTGAAATTTTAGAAAATATAAATGCAATGATCTTTGAATTACATTATTTATGATTCAAAGATGATTTTTTAAATGCTTATTAATTGAAACTAAAAAAAATATTGTACAAATATTACATAAATTTTCACCATGTATATATAGAATTTTCTTTTTCATGAACCGTGACAAGTAACAAAAGTTTATGCATGCAAATATTTCTTCATAAACCGTGCCTAATTACAATGGTTTATGTTAAAAAATCTTTTTTCATAAACCGTTGTAAGTTACAATTGTTTATGATCAAACAACTCTTTTCATAAACCGTGATAACTTACCACAATTTATGTGTAATCCTCTAAAACGTGATATGTTACCATGAATTACATAAAACAATAACAGAACACACAAGTAAAGAAATCTCAATTGTTGCATTTGAATAAAAATTTCTCCCATCTATTTTATTTAGGTAAATTGCCCAATTTGATTTATATGTTTAAACATCTCAACTTAAATCTTTTCATATTCTAAATTTCTTAACTCAATTCATAAAATAAATTTTTTTTCACTAAAATATAATAGTTAATCTTTTCATGTTTTATATTTGATGACACTAAATATTTGTATGTAAAAGAAGATACTTTGAATTTAAATTTTTATTTGTTTAATTATATGTACATATATTTTTATGAACACTATATCAATGGGAATATATCTAAAATGTTCCAATTAAAAATTTGGTGATGAATGTTCAATTATATGTATACATATTTAATTTTTATGGTTAAAATATCTAATGACTGAATATAAAAAAAAATAGTATTATATCATACATATATATTTAAACTTGCAGTTACGGGTAAAATTTTTTTAAATCCAAAATAAAAATACACCGAAATAATGAAAATGCACTCTTAATTGTCATATTAGTCATAATTTTATTAGTAGACTCATTAATTACACAGTATGTATATGAAAAAATAAGATGAATAAAATTTAATAAAAAATAATAATTAAAAGAAGAATAAACTACTAAGATTGTCTCCGATTTTTTATGCTAACAAAAATATTTTTCACTTTTGATAATGATAAAAATATCTTTAAAATATTATACAATGACAAAAATAATAAAAAATTATATTTTTATAAATGACAAACGACTTTTTATATTTGGCAATCTGCTTATCCATTTAATCTAAAACTTTATAAAAATATTTGAAAAACTATTTATATATATATATATATATATAATATATATATATATATATATATATATATATATATATATATAAACCAGATAAAATTCGATTTCTAGAAACTTTTTTCATTTTTTTGGCCATTAACAAAAATAAATTCCAAAAAAATTTATGAAGTATAAATTACTAAATTTTAAAATTAAAAATGTCTCATTCTTTTAATTATGTTTGTAAAATATTATATCAAAATTTAATTTTTAAAATATTTTTTAAAAATATATATATTTAAAATTAGATATTTTTGTTGTCTTTTAAAATATTTTGAAAACATTTTTGTGGTTGATAAGAGCAAAAGATATTTTTCTCAATGTATTTGAAAATCACGCTGATTTTTAGTAGTTTATCGTTAAAGAAAAAGATTTAATTAATAGTTATTTGTTTCATATTCTCTAACAATTTTTTGTTCTTTTTATAAATTGACATCCTTATTTTATATCTTCAATAGGTTAGTTGTAAAAAAAATGCAAATTTTTTCTTTCAACATAGCAATTACATATGTTGAACCTTTATATAATAAAAATTAATTAATTTTAACGTAACATATACTATTAATTTTAATATAAAATATAGAAATTTAAAATGAATTGAAAATATTGTATGTATTTAATAAATTTCTCCTATTTCAGTTTTAAAATAATCTCACCTGAAAAATAATTATGTATCTTCGTATGAATTATATATATATATATATATATTTTGAAAACAACACTTGAAGTGTATATTAATTATTGATAATATGATTTATTATATATGAGTATAATAATTGGTGTTGGTATATATGCATATTACATATAGACAAAAATAATTAAAAAATTAAAGATTTTTTTGTTAATTAGCAGCATTGTATTTTGTAAATTTAATTTTATTAATGATTATTTATTATAATGTTTTCATCATCTAAAATTTTTTATTTTACTATTAATTAAATATTTGAATTAATTACTACATAAAACTAAAAATTTCAAATAAAAAAATTTAGATGCGTACGAGCTACCAATTATGCTATTCTTCAACTCATTCATTATAATTTCAATAGCATAATAGGTCATTCATACAATATTAAATAATAGTGTACGAAAATCACTACAATCACAAAAATAACATTATTTCCTGATTCTTAAAGAACTTGCTTATACTTTTCTTTTTCTTTATGATAGACAAATCCTTAAATAGGTTCCACCATATTTTGTTGCATGTTTTCGGCCAGGAATGGATCCCTTATCTATTACAGTTTTCAACAAGTATAAGTGATTAATAATTTTTCAGCCAATATGTTAACAATTTTATGTTCATTTTTTATTGTATAAACTAGGAGAGCAAAACTATTGGTCTCATGTAATATAGTTCATAAATTTTTTTTGTCCCTATCCTTTAACTGCTCTTAATACCAAAAATTATAGAAGTCTTTCTCAATACAAATTATTTTTTCAATAAATAATGTGAATTTTTAAACAAAATAAATTATAACTCATCTATAATTATTAAGTACTGAGGATTGAATAGTTTGTTATTTTTATTTTTGCTAGAAATATAAATATTTATGTTTTTTTTTTAAACAAACAACTCAACACAATAGTAGTGGAGCGAGCAGGTTACATAAATTAAAAACAAGCAGAACTAAAAATAACAACACAAATCCGTCTCCATGTCATCTCCGGCATAGCCATCAACAACTAAAAGGATCTTCACTGTTCTACTCGTTAGTACTACTCGAAGACATGTTGATGATTTCTTCAACTCCTTTGCTGAAAAATCCATCTATTTCTTTTCGACTATAGGTTCCAGATGATCGCGCAAAAACACCTCAACCGGTAATTACGCTCTTCCATTCTCAAACTAGCAGTATTATAATATGATATTAGAACATCTATATTTAAAAAGTTTAGGATTCGATATTTATTATTTCGATAAAAAAAAGTATAAGATAAAAAAAAAGAGAACGTACTAAAAATGTAAATATTTATATACTTTTTTTATTAGCTTAAAATTTCAAAAGAAATAATACAATATCAATTTTAATTAAAAAGTACATTATTAATGAAAAAATAAAAAAAATAAAAAAAAATGAGAGGTCTAGTAATATAGTGTTGGCTCGTGAATTATGATGCAGCCTTGTCCGAGAGTACTGGTGACAACGTTTTTATGATGGAGAAAGGGGTTCTAAAGGCAATTGGGACTGTTCCAATACACACCGCATGATTCAATTTTTTTTTTTATGTAAATCATTGCGCATGTTTCTTGTTTCTGCTCAAAAGAATTTTTAGCTTTCACTGTTCTATCACTCGCCAATCATAATAATATTAATGTATTTTGTAAAACATACATCAAGTTTTATATTTCCTCGTGTTTAGTCTAAAAATTCAGATGCCTAGAGTATTCACAACGCAATTGTTAATCTCAAATTCTCAATTTGATTCACACCTGTTAATTTCTTGAAAAAATTATTTCAACTTCACTGGTAAAATTAATTTTAAAATTTGTCAGTATACTAATATACTAATAACGATGTATATTAGTAATTGATATAAATATTTAAATTGTGTAACTAAAATCTCACATAATAGTATACGCCAGCAAATCTTGAATTCTAAACTTTTTTGGGTCTGCTTATATCCCTTAACATAAAAAAAATACATACAATATATATGATTGGATTATCAATTTATCATAGGTAGTAATTTCTCTCGCATAATATTTAAGTTATAATTAGAAGAAACTTACAAAAGGATATTAGAAATCAGAAATTTATACTTAAATTTTTTTAAAATAAATTAAAAAATAATTGATTTTTCAAAACAATTTTTTATTTTTATTTTTCGAAATCTATTTTTAAGATAGAACAAGTTCGTCTACTTACAGATTTTGTTGAAATTCGTCCACTATATCGTCTAACTTCATCAAAAACTAACAAATTCCCTTATTGGGGCGGCAAACTTCCTCCTATTTCCGTATAAATCGGATCGTATTAATATATTTTTATTTTTACCATTTAATTTACATGATCTAAAATTTAATAGATATAATTTAAATTAATGATTTAACTTAATTAGATAAAAATAAACGTAGTTATATTATTGAATTCATATGATTAATTATGTTTATTCGGTTAAAAAAATTAACCGTTTAAAATTGGTAATTTTAAATTAAAAAATTATAAATAAAAGCCCTCTTTCAATGTTTAAGTTCTTAATTCTCTTTTGCAATTTTTCATTTTCAGCAAGAATATTATTTGATGCAGCATCAGAATTTCTTATTTTTAAATTTTTTATCTCAGTTTTCAAAAGCTCATTTTCTTATTTCAAAACACTAGGAGATTTGGTTTTGCTTAATTATTCTTTGAGTTTGGCATTCTCCAATTTAGTGGCTTTATTTTCATTTTTTTTACATTTACTATATTTTTCAAAAAGCTTTGCAGAATTTTCAGTTAAATCATTAATAATAAGATGTAATTAATCACCTGGAAGTAAGGATGGCAGGGCAGGACGAGGACAGGGGATGTCTCCCTGCTTTCCGTTTTCGCTCCCAGATTTGCTCGCCATCCTCGTTTCCGTTGCTGTGGGAGAATATTGCTCCCCATCTCTATTCCCCACATGGACCCATTCCCCATCTCTCCAATAGTTTTGACTAATCATTAATTTTCATAGGAATAGAGTTGCAAGTATCCATCCTACACAAAAATAGCAAGACTTTATACAAAAAATTCTAAACAACAGGATGATGACTTCTTTCAAAATGACGCAGTGGGAGGACACCACGGCGAGTCAGAGCAGTGGACGAGGTGGGAGACATGGCAGCGGAGAGGAGAATGGACACGACGATGCGAAAAGAAGAACGAACCCCACCCTCGAATAGGAGAAAGAATGCCACGAACAGAGAGAACAACGCGGTGAGGTTGATGGCACGGTGAGGGGTGATGATGCAGTGAGAAAGGAGAGTGGCGTTATGCAAATGAAGTATAATCGAAATCCCTTGAATGGAGTATGAACGGTGCTAGGGATATCTAAATTGAAGAAGGGTTATGCAAATGAGGTTTAGGATAGAAAAAATTCTCCACAGTCGGATCTCTATCTAGGACGGTCCCTGCAGGGATCTTCGCGCCTCGTGGAGTTTTGCCATCCCTAGCTGAAAGTTTAGTATAATCCACCTCATCATAATCGATTTGATCAGTCATGAGACAATCTGGACTTCATCAGTGTCATTTTTTATTGAGGCTTCTTAGAATCTTTCTCACGAGCCTTTTTTCAGTGTGTTTCTTTCCTATAGCATCAAGATTATTGATGATTACGGTGAATCTTTCAAACATCTCATTTATTCTTCATCTTCATTTATGAGAAACATTTCGTACTTCTTCATAAGCTTGTTAACTTGAGTTTCTCGAACTTATTCAGTTCCTTCATAAGTGAGCAGCAACCTATCCCATATCTCCTTTGCGGTTTTGAATCTTGAGACTTTTTTGAATTTCTCAAATTGATAGCTTTAGCATTTAGCTCTATTTTCTTTTTGTCTCCGTTATTCCATTCCGTATTCTCTTTTGGAACAACATTTTCTTTCTCATTGAGTTTCGTAGGAATGTCTGGTCCATTGAGAATGATTTTTCAAATATTGTAATCAATGGATTGCATGAAGATTCTCATCATTTCTTTCCAATAGGCATAGCTAGTGCCATAAAGAATGGCGGCTTATTGTTAGATTGTCCTTCTATTAGAGTGAACACAACAATGTTATTTTCCATGGATCGTTAACTCCAAGCTGCGAAGCTTGTTTCTTGAGGCTAAGCTCTGATGCCAATTGACGTTTTCAAGTGAGCTATCAGTTGAGAAGGAGAGTTGCATCAAGAAATCGCTTTTAGACTTGAATAAATAAGTTATATAGGAATTTGATTTTAGGAGATTATTTCTGATTTTGTCTCGTAAGTGTAGAATATAATTGAAACAATGAAAATAAAAAGAAAAAAGGAGAAGAGTGACGCCTTAATATATTCTGATTTGACCACGATGATCTATGTCCAATGTGGTGGAGCTTGAACAAAATTATTGGGGACGAAGGCAAAAATTTTTGAAATAAAATTATATAATGTTATCTATATTACTTATTTTTAAGTTTGCTACTAATATGACAAATAATAAGTAAAAAAGTTATAATTATAAAAAATTAGAATATTATAAGCTATGAAATATATAAAAAATTATAGTTAGAACAATAAATATTAAAAATTTTAATATATAAAAGGTTACCCAATTTATTAAAGATTTGCGAATTCTCTATTAGTTTATACTAATATTTATTTAATTATCTTTATATTTTGTCTAATGTAAAAAAATTAAATTTAAAAAACCAATAAAATCTAAAATAGCAGTAACTTACATAAAAAAAAATCTAAATAAATAAACTTGTAATTGTATTCAATTACTTTTTCTTTTCGTCAAAGTAGTAGGTAATAATAAAGTTGTTATAGTATCAAATATGAGTTTATTAAGTTGTTAAACCCATTCTAGCATTACCCATTATTAGTCCAACATACATGTTAAGTTTGAAAAAAAATTATGGCTGGAAGAACATAATACTAACTAATTGAAATAATTTCATTTTCTATCTACATACTACTAACTAAGATTGCGAGAATTGGATTAGTCATCGAACTAGTCGAATAACTGGTTCAATGATTTAATGGTTCAATTGGACAGTGACGGAACCACGTTATAGAGAAGGGGGCAATGACCCTCCCAAAATAAACAATATGTATGTATAAATTTCAATTTTTTAGTTTAGTTATTTTTTATTTTGTAATTTTTCTTTTTTTTTAATTTATATTTTTTATGTTGGCCCCTACCAAAAAATTTTTTAAGTCCGCCCTTGCAACTGGAGTCAAATTATAGTTGAACTAATTTAATTAAATATAGAGTAAAAATCTCATGAACAAACAAAACTAATGCTTTTTATAGGCTTTTGAGCTTATTATGAATGGAAAATGACTATCAATTAAATGCTTAGTAATCAAATACTGCAGAAAACTGCATATAATATAAGTACCTTGTGTGAATGAAAGGTCGTCTTTAAATAAGCTATTTTGATTGCATATATGTTCCAATACACACATCAAATGAGTAAACCATTATAAAAATTAGTTTGTTGACAAAAATGATCCTTCAAAGATTGAGAATTACACTTTAGTCTCCAAAAGATTAGTTCTGCTTGACTTTTTCAGACAAAATGAAGATCATTTTGCTAGCAAACTAATATTTCGAGGATCAAATGCTAGATAATAAAGAAAAAGATAACCACCAATTTAGTAACAGAAAAATTATGTCACTTGCAATTTAACTCCTAAAACAAATAAATTAAACATGCCTAAGATAAACAATGTCTAATAAAATACCCCAAAGTCAAAGTAGTAAATTGAACATTTTAAATTGATTTTTGTCATACTTCATAGTTGTTGATTAATTTGTGGTTGTTTCATCTAAATTACATATAATATATAAACTCAGAATGACAATAAGGGATAAGTACTATTTTGGTCCCTAATGTTTAGTGTCAGAATCAAAATCGTCCCCAACGTAATTTTTTATTTAGAATCGTCCTTCACGTTTTATTTCGTATTAAAATCGTCCTTTTAACTTTTTATGGACAAAAATATCCTTTACTACCACCAGCACTTCCCTTACTCCACCACCACCACCTCTCTTACTCCCATCAAATATTAATACTCAGAATCAGAATCAAATTCAGAAGTAGAAACAACATCAAATTCAACAAAATCAAATTCAACAACATCAAATTCAGAATGAACAACATCAAATTCAACAATAAAATCAACATACAAAATCAGGATCAGAAGCAGAATCAGAAGCAGAAACAATACAAAAGCAAATGTAGAAGCAGAAGAAAATTCAGATGTAGAAGAAGAAGCAAATGCAGAAGCCAAAGCAGAATTGGAAGCAGAAGCAAAGCAGAAACAAAGCAGAAGCAAAAACAAACACAAACGCAGAAGCAGAAGAAGAAGCAGATGCATCCGGCAGCGGCAACGGTGACTGAGCAGATCGGCAGTGGTAGGAACCCAGCTCAGCCTCAGATCCCTCTCTCTCTCTCCTTCACGCACTGCCCTCCTTGCGTCGGGCTCCCCTTCCTCGCAATGCACTCCACGGCGGCAGAAGCATGCATGAACGGCGACGACGCCTTCCTCTGTTCGCTATTCTGTTGGCAGCCGCTTGTGGGCGGACTGGTGACAATGCAGGTGTCGCGATGGTAGCGGCGGCTGCGGCCTCCTCCCCTCCACCGGCGCTCTCTCTCTCTCTCTTTCTCGAATCTTCTCTCTTGCTGGCTCGTGCTCGGTGGCGAAGGACCCAAAGGTGGTGACGATGGCACTGGATTCACGATGACGGCGCTGGGATGTCGAGGCTCTCCCCTTCCCCTTCCCCCCTTCCCCCTCTCCCTTTCCCCTTTTCCTCCGATCCCCCCTCGCGTCCTTTCTCCCCTCTCCCCTCTCTCCTCGCGTCCTTTTTTTTATTTTATAATTTTTTTATTAGGATAGGGGTAATTTAGTAATAAAATAAAAAACTTTATTAAAAAGGACGATTTTAACTTTTAATACAAAAAAAAATTAAGGATGATTCTAAATAAAAAATTACGTTATGGACGGTTTCGATTCTGATCCTAAACGTTAGGGACCAAAACAATACTTAACCCTTAAAACAAACATAGCAAAATTCAAAATGACAGTAATTCAGAATCCAGACGATTATATCAATTCATATAGTATTCAATATAATTAAATTCAGCAATTCATACAGTTAATTCACCAAAATTCTTTGAAAATCTATTAGATGGAAAATACCGATTTTCCTTTTCTAGCCTTGTTAGATCAATATAGCAAAATTGAACTTATATAGCAAAATTCAAAATCTAGAGGCCCAAAATTGAACTTATATCAAATTCATATTCAGTAAAATTTATAATTACAGAATTATTAATCCAAATAATTAACAAAATAAAAAAATTGAAAAGCAAAAGAAGAACTCATAAGAAGAACTCTGCATTTGAACTCAAGTCTGGACTAAATTTCTCACTGAATAAAAAATTAATTAAAAATAACAAAAACGAAAGTCTTAAGAACCCAATTCATACAGTTAATTCACCGAATAAAAAAAATTATTTGAAAAACAAAACCCCAAGAACTCACCGCGGCAGAGAGCACAGAAAGCTAGAGTTCACAGCGGCAGAACAGATGTCCGACGACAACGATGACAACAAAAGTGCAGAATAGATGTCCGACGACGATAAAACCTTCAAATTGTGCTTCTGACGACCAGAGGACCTTCGATCTGCAACGGTGGCAACGTCTGGTGGTCACTATCGGCGTCAATTATGTTGGCGACGGTGGATTTCCTTCTGGGGATGTTGGAGGATGACTGGAAGAGAAAATTAGGGTTGAGGGAGGCTTTGTGTGAGTGGTTCTTCGGGTGGGTTGGGTCAGCTATCGGTAATGTATTTTTTTTTTCCGAAGCGTCAAAACGACGCCGCTTTTTGTGAATATAAAAAACCGAAACTTGTGAAAACCCAGTCGGTTCGGCTGGTTCATCGGTTAACTACCGGTTTGACCAATTTTTTCATCGATTTTTTTGCAGAACGATTCTGGGGTCAACTGGACTGGCCTGGTGACCAGTTTCTGGTTAATCCGGTCAAACCGACTAGTCCAGTTCGATTTTCAGAACCTTGCTACTAACGCTTTTATAAAATATTTGGGGGGGGGGGGGTCATGGCTTGCATTTTCCTAGAGAAGCTCCGCCTCTGTAGTCATCATAACAATGGTATAATTTAGATTACAATCACAAATTCCAAGAGACTCACACTCTTGTAAACTACATAAGCTATTTCAAGCTCAGTAAATCACCTAGATGCTAACCTAACCTAATTAAGGAGAATTAAGTGTACTCTAACCAGCATACTTTCAAATACAAACATTCAAATAATGATTGAATTTTGGCTTTTGTATGAACTCATCTCTTTACCTTTTTTATATTTCAAATTGATCTTATTTCTAGACATAAGAGAACAAGAACATACACAATATGACAAAGGAATAAGTTTGTGTATCAAATCAGATTTTACTTCAATGGTTGCCTTCTTCCTTGTCTTCATTCTTCTTATATAGATATTGATATACTCTTCTTCAAGGTTGATATAATTTTTTTTTTCACAAAACTAGCCATTATCCCAATTATGTTTATGGCTGTTGGCATTGAGAAGATCTTTCCTTCTTTATTCCTCAAGTCAAATGCAGCAATTCCTTATGAATATGATCTGATTTTGGAGCGCATTACTTGCTGTTTTGATTATATAGATTCTTTCCTAGTTTGGCTTGATATCATCTTTGATTGATTCCTATAATACTCATCATAATGGTTAGTTATAATAAAAAATAATTAATTATGTCTGTCATCATAAGGTACCAAATTAATTCTTAACTTAACAAAGAGATAGTTATGACTTACATGAAGTATATATACACAAATAAACAACTAAAACTAATAAACAACTAAAACTAATTATGCTGCATGTGATGAACTTTTTGATCTCTAATTGGGTCACGATGATCATCCATTTCTAGGATGAACTATTATGAAAAAAAAGATTGAGTTTATACCAATAAAAAAAATTATTCAGTTTGGCAAGTAATAAAGAAAGAAAATTAATTATGAAGAAAAATAAAGTGTTCATTTATGGATTGTTGTTGTTGAATGAACCAATTTTGTAGTTTCAAAGCCAACCTTTTTTGTATATGAGAATCACGAAAAAGTTCTTTTTAAAGGATAAAAGAGTATAAAAAAAGTATGGTTGGTAGAAAATAAATTAGTCTATCATAAATTTCCAATAACATTCTTAATTGAATGTTGAAGCAAGTCCAATATTACTTTTGAAAAACGTGCATTTGAAGAATGCTGAACGTTGATGAAAAAGAAGAAAAAAGAAGCCAAACAAAAAGGATGCCATTCAATAAACTAAAACGTATGTTTGTTGAATGAAACATTAAACCAAACACACATTTAGTCTTAGTTCATTTAGAACTTTATATTATTTTTAATTATTTCATTATCATAACAAAATTGTATTGATTTCTATCAATGTGATATTGTATTTCTAAGGTGATATCAATTTTATTTCATAAATCAATTTCAATGTAGATTTCAATTCTAAATCAATTCACTTCTTGAAAGTATCAAAAGTGATATTTTAAAAATATTCTATTAAAAATGCTCTAAAATTTTATATACAATTTTTTTTTTAATTGAAGACTACTAAAATTCCATATTATTTTGGAGTACCAAATCACATATCTTCCTTTCTTGAGACCTTAACTTTTATTTATCCTTGTTTGTTAAGAATGTGAAATATGTTTTCTTTCTTTTTGTCTTGTTATTTCAATGACACTAACTAGCGACTACTGATTTTCATTCTTGAGAGAATGTTGTTGTGTATCATCCAATTACAAAATTCTCATGGCAAGCCAGAACTAAGTTTTTACTCCATAATGAGGACATATGATTACATCTCATAATGAACGACTAAGTGTTTATATCATTTGTTATTCGGAGTATAGTAACAATTAGGTTTTTGAAGATTTTGATTTTGTATTATTTAATCTTTGATGAAAAAATAGTACTATTTGATTCTTTACGATAGCAAAATGTGGACACATTATATCCAGTACTTATATATGCACCATTAACTACTATTAACTACTGTGACGTGTCTATTTACAAAAGATCGTTATGATCATCGACGTCATGCATATAACAACTTTTAAAATGAAATTTCACGTGTTTCAATAGGATTCGTGATAAACAAAGAGCAGTTGATAAATGTTATATGGAAGTTCAGAAAATAATGAATGTTTCATTATCTAAAACTACATCGTTTCTATACTCATATAACAACAACAAGACACACACCGCTATAGATAACAAAATACATAAGCAAATCAATTTTGTTTCGTTATATCCAAAAGCCCGGTTTTTTGCGACTCACTGGTTTGGCTCAGAACAGCGTCATTTTGGATTTTTTTTTAAAAAAGAAGAGAAAAGCGAAGCGAAGCGAACCGAACTGAACCCCACCCCACTCCACCCCACCTGTTTCTCTTTCTGAGTCTCACTCATAGAGGTGAAACAAAAAACCCTAAGAGCTCGTTTGAAAATATTTGAGTGTGAGAAAAGAATTCTATTTTCTTTAAAAAAAATTTCATTTCTATTTGAAATTCAATTCCATAGTTTGGAATGACTTTAATATACTAATAGAATATAATTCAATTCTTTGGTTTGAAATAACTCTTAGAGTTAAATTTTCTTCTTCTACAATTTTGTTCGTAACAAAATTATTTTATTAAACATCCATTTACTTAAATAAGAATATTTTTGACATTTGACATGTTAAGCTAAATTGGTGTAAGAATTGATTTCAAAATCAGACCACTTTTGGTCTGATTTGTAAATGAGACAAAAGTGAGAATTGAAATTCTCAAAGGAGTTTAAATCATTCATTTTTATTTGTTCTAAAACAAGGAAAAAAAATCTAATTCTTGAGTGAATTCTAATTCAAAAGTTTTCAAACAAGCTCTAATACCTTGTGGGTGTTGTCGTCGAACAGCCACCAGCCCACCAGCCACCATCCACCATCTACTAGTCAAAGAGGTCACCAAATCTTTCTCCTCTCCATGGGTGTCATCGTCGCCTGTGGAAAGCAGCTTTACTCGGCCCTGTTCTCATTGTTCGTCTTCTCCTTAGCATCGCACGAAGGGGTTGCATCGAGCTCGTAGCGTCGCTAGTGGCGAGGGTTGTTGGGTCCGTCGGTTGTCATCTCTTCTTTCTGTCTCTCCGTCTGAGTTCACTTCCCTGTTCGAGCTTTCTCTCACTCTCTTCGAGCTCACTTATGTTCTCCGTTATTCTGTTATTCTAAGTTGTTGGACTGATTCTAGGTTGATGTGTTAATAATAGTATAATACTACTTTTGTTAATTTTTGCTTATTCTGAGTTATTGAAACTTTGAGTTGCTGAGTTTTTTTTATTTTTGATTTCGAATTTGTTAATTTTTACTTATTATGAGTTGCTTATTCAGATTTATTTTTGCTGAATGTTAAAGATGGAACAAGAACAATTATAAAGTTGTTGTGATAAGGTAGCTTATGTGGATGTCAATTCTCAAGAGAGAATGAAATTAATAACGTTGAAAAAGTTAAACTTTTACAAGTATAAATAGGAGGCTTGATCAGAGGCAATTGACATAGCAATAATAAAACAAATATTCTCTCTTTCTCTTTCTTATACTACAATATAAAGTACTTCTTTACTTTCTCTCTTCGTATACTACTAATATAATATTAATATATTATTATCTTTATAGTAGTAGATTAGTATTGGTAAATACTGATAGTAGTATTTTCTATTTATACTTTATTACATCTTCCTTATTTATTTTACAACACGTTATCAACACGAGACTCTGATCAAATTTTTAGGAAGACTCAGGTGACAAATTTTCATTATGTCGAAACTCTCTCATCTTGAATTCAATGTTGTTGATATATCTGAAAACAATTATTTATCATGGATATTAGATGCTGAAATCCATCTTGATTCAATGGATCTTGAAGATACCATTAATGCTGAAAATAATGCATCCCAGAAGGATAAAGCCAAAGCCATAATTTTTCTTCGTCGTCGTCTTGACGAAGGATTGAAAAATGAATATCTCACATTAAAAGATCCTTCAGATCTTTGGAAAGACCTTGAAGAAAGGTATAATCATCAAAAGACGGTGATACTTCCTCAAGCCCGATATAAATGGACGCACTTGCGTCTACTGGATTTTAAATCCATAAATGAATATAATTCGGCAATGTTTCGAATCACCTCATGAATGAAATTATGTAGGAAAAAATATCTGATAATGATATGTTAGAGAAAACTTTTTCGACCTTCCATGCCTTGAATGTGCTCCTGCAGCAACAGTATCGAGAAAAGGGATTTAAAAAATATTCTGAGCTAATTTCTTGCCTTCTTGTTGCTGAACGCAACAATGGGTTGCTCTTAAAGAATTACGAACCACGTCCAGCTGGTGCTGCCCCATTTCTTGAAGTAAATGCGGTAAATCATTACCCCAGAAGAGGTAAATGGCAAGGTTTTGGCAACAAAAAAAATTATAGAATGAAAATGAATTATGTTCAAAAGAGAGGATCTCACCAGAAGTAGGATAAAGAAAGAAACATTGGGCAAAATAAATCAACAGAGGATAAGTATTTCCGTTGTGGTAGAAAGGGCCATTGGTTGTGTACCTGTCGTACACTAAGGCACCTAGTCGATCTTTATCAAGCATCTTTGAAAAAGAACGACAAAGGAAAGGAAACGAATTTTGTTTCAAATGATGTTGAAAATTCTACCACTCATTATGATGTATCTAATTTCTTTGAGAATCCTAAAGAAAATATTGGTCATTTGATCAATGATGTAATAGTTTAATATGTGGGATTGTTAAGTATCCATGTAAATAAATGATGTAAAGAATTTGTTGTTAAGTTTTATTTTCTATGTATTTAAGTTTCAAATACAATGTATATAAATAATAAAATATTAATGTTTATGAATTCTGAAATCATTAAATGTGTCAAGTTTTAAATAAAATTTTAGTATATGACATTATTTTTATGTACAGTGTTTCTTAGAAAAATAATTCCGATCAAATATTCAATTTAACTGTACATACTACTCATTTTATTATTATTATTTGTCTTTGAAGAAAATGGCAAGGATATATAATGAAGATGTATGCCTTGCGGATAGTGCAAGTTCGCACACTATTCTCAAAAGTGATATATATTTTACCCATCTTGTGCCAAAAGAAGAATATGTTAATACTATTATTGGCTCAGAAAATGTGATTGAAGACTCCGAAAGAGCTATAATTTTGTTTCCTGGAGGAACAAAATTCATAATAAATAATACACTATTGTCTACCAAGTCTCTAAAAATCTTGTTGAGCTTTAAAGATATTCACTGAAATGTATATAATATTGAGGCTATGAATGAGGAAAGTCATGAGTACTTATGTATCACAACTCATGATTTAAATAAAAAGGTTATATTAGAAAAGTTACCATAATTTTCATCTGGGTTATAATATATCAAAATTTGTGCAATTGAATCACATGCCACTGTAAACCAAAAGTTTACTAGCCCAAATGAATTCATAACTTGGCACGACCGATTGGGTTATCCGGGAACAACAATGATGCGGAGAATTATTGAAAACTCCCATGGACATTCACTGGAACTAGAAGATTCTTAAATCTAGTGAATTTTGTTGTGCTGCATGTTCTCAGGGAAAGTTAATTTTAAGGCCATCACTAGTAAAGATTGGATTTGAGTCCCCTAAATTCATAGAAAGGATTCAAGGCGATATATGTGGACCTATTCATCCACCATGTGGATCTTTTAGATATTTTATGGTCCTAATAGATGCATCTTCGAGATGGTCACATGTGTGCTTATTGTCTTCTCGCAACCTGGCATTTGTGATATTACTGGCTCAAATTATTCGATTAAAACAACAATTTTCAGAAAATCCAATGAAAGCAATTCGTCTTGATAATGCTGGTGAATTTACTTCCCAAGCTTTTGATGCTTATTGTATAACTAATGGAATAAGTGTTGAACATCTAGTAGCTTATGTTCACACACAAAATGGGTTAGCAGAATCACTTATTAAACGCTTCAATTAATTGCTAGACCCTTACATATGAGAACAAATCTCCCAACCTCGGTTTGGGGGCCTGTTATTTATGCTGCAGCACTTATTCGTTTGAGGCCCACGAGTTACCATCAGTTCTCTCCTATGCAATTAGCTTTTGGCCAGCAGCCAAATTTTTTTCATTTAAGAATATTTGGGTGTGTGATATATGTTCCCATTGCACCACCTAATCGCACCAAAATGGGACCCCAAAGAAATTTGGGGATATATGTTGGATATGATTCTCCCTCTATAGTGAGGTATCTTGAGATACAAACTGGAGATGTATTTAAATTCCGCTTTGCGGATTGTCATTTTGATGAATCAAAATTTCCAACATTAAGGGGAGAGAATAAGCTTCCTGAAAAGGAACTTAATTGGAATGCATCATCCTTAATGCATTTAGATCCTCGATCAGCGTAATGTGAACTAGAAGTTCAAAAGATTATACATTTGCAAAGAATAGAAAATGAATTGCCTGATGCATTTTCCGATACAAAGAGGATAACCAAATCTTATATACCAGCAAAAAATACCCCAATTCAAATTGATGTCCCAGTCGGACAAATAGCCATTGAAGCAAATTCACGCCAAAAGCGTGGCAGGCCTATCGGCTCCAAAGAAAAAAATCCTCGACAGAGAAAAAAGGTAAATACTATTCCTATTGGAAAAGACATAGTAAAGACACTTGCAGTTGTCCAAAATTCTGATATAGTTTTAACGTTAGAAGACGTTCAGGTACCTGAAAATTGTGAAGATGATGAGATCTCGATAAATTATGTCTTTACAGAAGAGAAATGGGATCGAAATAAGACAATTGTCAATGAAATATTTGCATATAATGTGGCATTAAATATCATGCATGAAAGTAAGGAATCTTGAGCCAAGATCAGTTGAAAAATGTCGACAAAGGAATGATTGGCCAAAATGGAAAGAAGCCATGAAGGCTGAGTTAGACTCACTTGCAAAACGTGAAGTCTTTGGACCTGTAGTCCATAAACCAGAAGATGTAAAACCTGTTGGATACCGATGGGTATTTGTGAGAAAACAAAATGAGAAAAATGAAGTTGTGCGCTACAAAATCCGACTTGTGGAACAAGATTTTTCACAAAGGCCCGGTATAGATTATGAAGAAACATATTCCCCTGTAGTGGATGCAATAACATTGCGTTATTTGGTCAGTTTATTTGCATATCATAAACTACATATGCATTTAATGGATGTGGTAACAGCCTACTTATACGGCTCATTAGATCGGGATATCTATATGAAAGTCCCTGAAGGACTAAAGATATCTAAACTATCCAATGAATATTTGCAGGGGTTATACTTAGTCAAATTGCAAAGATTTTTATATGGTTTGAAGCAATCTGGTCGAATGTGCTATAATCGTCTTACTGAGTATCTAGCCAAAAAATGGATTCAAGAATGATGATATCTGCCCATGTGTTTTCATAAAGAAATCTGCATCTGGATTCATTATAATTGCTATGTATATTGATGATTTAAATATCATTGGAACTCCTGAAGAGATTCCAACAATTATAAAAACTCTAAAAGAAGAGTTTGAGATGAAAGATCTTGGAAGGACTAAATTTTGTCTCGACCTGCACATCAAGCATATAAAAAATGGGATCTTTATTTATCAAACAACATACACAGAGAAGATCTTGAAGAGATTTTATATGGATAAGTCACATCCATTAAGTACTCCAATGATCATAAAATCTTTGGATGTGTAAAAAGATCAATTCCGTCCTAAAGAAGAAAATAAAGATATCCTTGGTCCTGAAGTACCATATCTTAGTGCCATTGGAGCGCTAATGTATCTTACTAATAATACACGACCCGATATATCATTTGCTATGAATTTACTAGCAAGATATAGTTCCTCTCCAACCAGAAGATATTGGAGTGGAATCAAACAAATCTTTCGATATCTTCATAGAACGGTTGATATGGGATTATTTTATCCATATGGATCCAAGTCACAATTAGTTGGCTATGCAGATGCTGGATACTTGTCTGATCCACATAAAGGGAGATCTCAAACAGGATACATATTTACATATGGTGGAACAACTATATCATAGAGGTCCACGAAACAGACGATTTCTGCAACATCCTCTAATCATGCCGAAATACTAGCGATTCATGAAGCAAGTTGCAAGTGTTTTTGGCTCATTAGTTTGATCCAATATATTTTGTCATCATGTGGACTAATTGATCATAAGATAGCTTCAACTGTCCTGTTTGAAGATAATATAGCATGCATTGCTCAACTTAAAGGCGGATACATTAACGGTGATAGAACAAAGCATATTTCTTCCAAATTCTTCTTCACTCATGATCTTCAAAATCAGGGGACAATTGATATCCAACAGATCCGCTCAAGTGACAATCTGGTAGATTTATTCACAAAGTCACTCCCAAAATCCTACTTTGAAAGATTGGTGCATGAGATTGGGATGCAAGAGGGGGGAGACTGTACTCTTTTTTCCTTGGTAAGGTTTTTTCCCATTGGATTTTTCTTGATAAGGTTTTTAATAAGACAGTTCCCATCACAAAAGATTTTGTACTCTTTTTCTTTCACTGAAGTTTTTTTTTCCATTGAGTTTTTCTTTAGTAAGGTTTTAATGAGGCATAATCTTAAATGGCACTGTTGTAAGAATTAGACTGGACCTCCCGGTTCGACCGAAAAACTAGTGAACCATCTAATAAAGACCTCCACCAAGCTGATGTGTTCATTTGTAAATCTATGTGCTAATTATTTTATATATTATATACATACACAACTGAATTATTTTATATTTATTTAATTTAATTTTAGTTTTATACTCATTTTTTAATTCTTTAGAATTTATAAAATTATTAAAATAAGTATCAAATATTTTAATATTTACATTTACATATTAAAATATTAGTAAAGATATTTATTTTAAATTTTTTAGAGTATTGAGTTAGTAGGTCTTCGAAGATTTCGAATTAGGACTAATTAGTAAGGACATATAAGCATCACCACTAAATTTCACATGATAAATTAATGGAGGGACATAATGTGTTTATCGTTTATTATTTTGAAGGACCAAATTGGTACTTTATTTTTTTTCAAGGACTAATTAATCTGAAGTCGAAAATTTTAAGGACTTAATTGTCACTTTATTCAAATTTTTACTATTTTATATTTTTTTATTTACGTACGACCGGTTCTATCGGTTCAACCAGTGATCCACCGGTTGAACCAGTGATCCAGTGACTTAGTAATCTGACTAATTCGATCACCGATTCGGTTTTGACAATTATGCTAAATGAACATCCAAGAGGAAGTGTTGTGATAAGGTAGCTTATGTGGATGTCCATTCTCAAGAGAGAATGAAATTAATAATGTTGAAAAAGTTAAACTTTCACAAATATAAATAGGAGGCATGATCAGAAGCAATTGACACAGTAATAATAAAACAAATATTTTTTTCCTCTTTCTTATACTACAATATAAAATACTTTTTTACTTTCTCTCTTCCTATACTACTAAGATAATATTAGTATATTATTATCTTTATAATAACATAATAATGTTAATAAATAATGATAGTAGTGTTTTTTATTTAAACTTTATTACATCTTCCTTGTTTATTTTATAACAAAAATTGTTTATTCAGATTTATTCTGAGTTTGTTAAATTTTAGTGTTTAAATTTTAAAGTTGTTTGTAAATTTTTAATATTAAATTATATACCAAATATTAAAGATATTTATTTTATATTTAATTAAATTGATTAAATTTCAATTGAATTCTGATTAAACTGTAAATCAACTAATGATTTTAACAATTCATCACCGGTTCGATTCTCAAAAACATTACGTGCAAATGATTTTGCCTAAGGGTAAACATGTGTATTGCCCTTTTGATTAAGACTGAAGAATTAAGATAGAAAAATGCCAATAAAGTGCTATTATTTATTTGTTTGAGGGAAACAAAGAAAACCTCATCTGAGACCAAGAGTGAGGAAATGGCAGTGTCACTGAGACTGCCCTCTCTAACGCTAACGAACCTGTTCGCCTCACCGTCTTCTATTCCCATTCTACGACGCCGACGCCCCCATGGCACTCTTCTCCGGCCGCCGCCCCTCGCTGCTAGCTTCTCCTCGCAGAGAGCAGAGGCTGCGTCAGCTCAGACCCAGTATAACTCGAAGAGCAGCAAAGGGAGCGACCAAGTAATAACGCCAAGGTCACAGGACTTCAACGCTTGGTACCTCGACCTCATAGCCAACGCCGAGCTAGCCGATTACGGTCCTGTTCGCGGCACCATGGTCATTCGTCCCTATGGTTACGCTATTTGGGAATCCATTCAGGTTCCTCCTCAATTTTTATGCTTTCTTTTTGGCCGATATATTAAGAGAAATCTTATTTTCTTTTTCTTGGCGTACAGGACTATTTGAATGTGAAGTTCAAGGAAACAGGGCATAGTAACATGTACTTTCCGCAGGTAATTTAAAGGGATGATGTAAGGAAAAATGTTTCGGTGATTATGGTGATTCCCCTGTTTGCGAATTTATTTATTTATTTTGGGGGGATTTCTAGCTCATTTATAGTTTAATCCTCAGTGACTATGGTTATTGTAGTAGTTGGACGGAGAATTTGCATTAGACAGTTCAAGGAAGAATACTTTTTTTATTCTCCGAAGTTGTGAACTTGTGTGTGATAATGCAAAACACCTTGTAGTATAGGAAATGTAATGGTAATGCAAAGTCAGGTATTGATAATGCGGATACCATGATTCTAACTGTAGTATGACATCAAAATATCTCTTATTGAGTTTGGTGCTTGTTTGTTTCTCCATTCTGCGGTGTAGTTTATTCCATACTCATTTATAGAGAAAGAAGCAAGTCATGTGGAGGGCTTCAGTCCCGAGTTGGCATTGGTGACAATTGGAGGTGGAAAGGAACTTGAAGAGAAGCTCGTGGTGTGTATGCTCTTCAACTTTTTTTGTTTGCTGATGTTGCTTTCATGCGCATTTCTTCTCCGTATCGTTTTCTTCTTTTTCTTTTTCTTTTTTTTTTTCCTTTTCCTCACAATCTATATACTGAATACAATTTCTATTTGTGATATTGAGTATCTGTGACCTAAGGTTAGCTTTGATTTTTGTAATTCTTGAGGCTGTGTCAGGTTCGACCCACAAGTGAAACCATTGTCAATCACATGTTTACCAAATGGATCCAAAGTTATCGTGATCTCCCTCTCTTGATTAATCAGGTAAATGTTTCCTCTGCTGTGCTTGTGAGTAGACACTTGTCTGCTTATGTGATTGGATAGTCTGTGACTTTCTTTTGACATATAAATGTGATGCAGTGGGCAAATGTCACAAGATGGGAGATGCGCACAAAACCATTTGTTAGGACTCTTGAGTTTCTTTGGCAAGAGGGCCACACTGCTCATGCAACTCCTGAAGAGGCAGAAAATGAGGTCATTATCTTCTCTGTGTTAAGCCTTAGTGTCTTCACTTGTTACATCACTGTGATCTTAGTAAATATTTCTGTTAAACTGCAGGCTATACAGATGATTGACATCTATACCAAATTTGCTTATGAGCAAGCTGCAATACCTGTTATTGCAGGTCGAAAATCTAAAGTAGAAACATTCGCTGGAGCTAATAAGACCTATACAATTGAGGCCATGATGGGTGACAAGAAAGCATTGCAAGCCGGAACCAGCCACAACCTTGGCCAGAACTTTTCTCGTGCCTTTGGAACACAGGTATTTAAACAACATTTTAGTAGTTGCAGATCTGCAAAATGTTTTCTTGGTGTGAAGTTCACTTGTTTTTATCAATATACTTAATTTCTTCAAGAAATTATGCTCCTTCTCCCGTCTTAAATGCACAAGTTATTTTTATTTATTTGCTATTTTTGCTTTCCATGATACCTGGGCAGTTACCCTCAAATTTTGATTGACTCTTATATTTGCATGCCTTTTTTTCAAGTATTTATATCAGATGCAGATGCTCAAGATTTATCCTTATGCAGTTTTTAGATGAGACT
The DNA here is from genome assembly GCF_003086295.3 of Arachis hypogaea. Lineage (NCBI taxonomy): Eukaryota > Viridiplantae > Streptophyta > Magnoliopsida > Fabales > Fabaceae > Arachis > Arachis hypogaea. The sequence goes on from NC_092042.1 coordinate 22,376,962, forward strand.
GGACAAATGCAGCATGTTTGGCAGACATCATGGGCAATTAGTACACGTTTTGTTGGAGGCATTATCATGACCCATGGAGATGATGCCGGCCTAATGCTTCCTCCAAAGCTTGCTCCGATACAGGTACTTTAGGGTGCTGCACATCTAAGTCACGTTAAGTCACTGGTTTGGGATTATCCTTTGGAACATCTACCACATTGGCTGATAATTTAATTCATTTGATGGTTGTACTTTTTAATGATATGCCTTGCTTCATTTAGGTGGTAATTGTACCTATTTGGAAGAAGGATGAAGAGAAAGTGGCTGTTCTAAATGCAGCATCTTCTGTAAAAGAAGTTCTTTGTACGGCAGGTATTAAAGTTAAACTAGATGACTCAGAGCAAAGAACTCCTGGATGGAAATTCAATTTCTGGGAAATGAAGGTTTTCTCTTAAACTTGGATGCTTGATATAAATAATCTGATGTAGTAGTTGCTGCTGGCTTAATGCAAACTCATGCCAAATTAAAGTTCTACTTGTGCTTACCTAATATGCACCTTCTCATTTCAGGGTGTTCCTCTTAGAATTGAAATTGGTCCTCGTGATGTATCTAGTGAGAGTGTGGTGATATCCAGGAGAGATGTTCCTGGGAAGCAGGGGAAAGTGTTTGGAATCTCTATGGAGCCTTCTATTTTGGTGGCTTTTGTGAAAGACAGGTTGTATGAAATACAGTCCTCTCTTTTGGAGAGGGCCATAGCATTTCGTGACAGGTTCACTCATTTTCTGTCTAAAATCTAAATATCTCCTTTCTTAACATGCTTTGAATTGTGTGAAATAATGGCTTCTGTACAGTAATATAATTTCATTAATCATCTACTTGTTTGAAGTGAAGAAGGCTAATGGTAGCATAACTTTAGATTGTGGCAAAACAATGTTCTCCTTGAATCTGGTTTTTGGCTTATGCTATAACACTGACATATTGAAAAAGCACGGCATTTTCTTTTGCAGCAATATTGTAGATGTGAACTCATATGATGATCTTAAAGTAGCAATATCACAAGGCAAATGGGCTAGGGGTCCTTGGTCTGCTACGTAGGTTTTTTCATATAAGATTCTTAAAACAGATTTTCAGGGCTAAGCATAAATGTGTATATATGGATGTGGACCATGATTGACAACTGTTTTACATGATCATGCAGCAATGAAGATGAGTTAAAAGTAAAGGAGGAAACAGGAGCAACCATTAGGTGCTTTCCTTTTGAACAACCCGAAGGGATCAAAAGATGCTTCATGACTGGAGATCCTGCCGAAGAAGTAGCAATTTTTGCCAAATCTTACTAATTCCCAAGTATATTATCCTGCAGATTGGGCTTGTAGTCAAATTCTTGGTTTGAATCGTATATTTTTTGGTAAGTCAGTTGTGTTGTACAACATAGACAACTTATTACAGAACATTTAACTGATCAACTGTAGCTTTTTATTGTTAGTTGTCATAATGGAGTTACAATTGTCAAATTTTGTAAGGAATATTTATGACTTGCAGTTTTGATGATACCTATGTGATTTCTTGATATTATCCTGAATTTGTTATGATATGAGTTAATTCAGATCAGTCCTGCAATTAAATGCTAAAATTTTATACATCAACACTCGACAGCATATGAAACTGTTTATTGTTGAAAAAGAAAAATGTAGAACAAGTAATGAATAGTGTTTAGGTTATGATCTCAAGAACAAGTAACTCAAGCACACCAGTCACCAGGTGATGCTAATAGATTTAAAATGCAGGTTTTCTGTGGAGCAATATTTACAGCTTGATGTTACTTCGTGTCTCATTTCACTTTGGCCACTGACAAGAATTCTAATGCTTGATCTTTGGCAACTAGAGAGTATTTCTGTCACAGAATGAAATTTTTTTCTACAGGTTTTACTTACAAATTTTAACGAGAAAGTGTTATTTATTCAATGAAAAAGATATTTAACTGAACTTAAAAAACATGGTCATCTCAAAAAGTCATATTTTGCTCTTTATGTTTGGTCTTTTGTCATAGTGTACTATAACTACATCCACAAAGGATTGGTGGGTTAGAGACTCTAATTCCTTGTTAGTAGTGGTGTTCATGGATTGGGTTTGATCCGCTATCCGCGGTGTTTATTCAAATCTGATCCGAAAATTACGGATATGGATCCGATCCGTAAGGTTATTGGATCAGATCGGATTCGCATAGTAATCGGATCAGATTGCGGATTTTGTGTTGGTATCCGCATATCTGACGCATCCGTGTATCCGCAAAAATAAAGAAATAAATAAGTAAATATTCTTTTTGTTTTATTTCAACTAATAATTATCATATATGTTATATTATTTTAATTTATTATTTAAGAAAAGTGTCTTTAATATTATTTTAAGAGTAAACATATTTAAAAGAATAGAAAAAATGAATTTTATGGATATTTTTTAATAAAAATAAGTTTTTAAATTTTTTTTGTGTTTTGCAAATATATCCGATATCCGAGTTAAAAAATTGAGACTATTGGATCTGATTTGATCCAATAATTTTAGTGCGGATCGAATTGAAATTTTGGCCATATTCAATCCGATCCGAGTACTGTGCCCGGAGATGTGCGTTCGCTTTCAATCTACTTAGAGCAACTCTAATGGTTGAGTTCCCAACCCACTTTTGTCTGGCAAGATGCAGTTCTATCTGTCTGAGTTCTATCTTTTAGAGAAGAGAGAAGATGATTTTCTTCACATAATTCAAGGGAGAAGAGTTCCTCCTCAAAAGGATTCTTGATCGCCAATGGTAACTTGCCATGTGACAAGTTACCTTTAAAATAAATAATTATATTAAATTATAATTAAATAAATAATTATATTAAATAATTAAATTATAATTAATTAATTATTTAAATTATAATTAATATAAATAATTATATTAAATTATTATTAAATATTGTGTATTTTGTTATATTAAATTATAATTAATTAAAATTATTTACGTAAAAAAATAAATTCAATTTTTACACATTTCAAAATAACTTTTAATTAGATTATTTATTTTTATTTATAAAATTTAAAAATACTAACCACATTATAAAATTACAAATTTGAAAATGCTAATTATATTATAAATTTTTTATATTAATATTTTTTAATAGTAAATTATTTTTGAATTCATAAATTTAAATAATATTATTGTAAAAAAATAGTAATTAATATAATCTTAATTATTTTAATTAATTAATTAAGTGAGACTCTAATATAGACTAAAGTTAGTTTCTCCTAATGAAAAAAAAAGAGATAGTTTGAGTTTTTATTTACTGTTTATGATACAAAAATTGATGTGGAGTTACTTTTTATGATAGATAAGGCATAAATAAGAATTGAGATGAGTTTCCTACGAGATGGTCTTAAGAGCAACTCTAATGGTTACCTTTTTGGAGTTTTCATTACTGTGCATGTCAGTAAAAATGGAAACCAACCGTTTGAATGAGATAAGAAAGAATTCCTTCTCTTGGATCAAGAAGGGGAGTCCATCTGAATGGGAACTCCTGTTACCTAATAATAACTTGTCAAATTAAAAAATAAATAATTATATAAAATTTTAATTAATTAAATAATTATATTAAATAATTAAATAATAATTAATTCAGTAATAATTATAATAATGAATTATATTAAATAATTATATTTTTATTTAATTAATAATTTATATTAATTATTTAAATAATAATTAATTAGATTAAATAATTAAATTTTTATTTAATTAATGATTTATATTAATTATATCATAATTAATATTAAATATTATTTATATTATTATATTAAATTATAATTAATTAAATTTACTTACATTAAAAAATAATTTAATTTTACACTTTACAAAATAATTTTTGGTTGGGTTGGTTATTTTTATTTTTAAAATTTAAAATGTTAACCACATTATTAAAATTAGCTATTGTAAACTAGCAGTTACAAAATTAGTCGTTAAAAATTAGTTTTTATTGTGTTATCGTTATTATTAATAAATTAATATTTTTAAATTTATAAATTTAAATAATATTATTAAAAAAATTAATTACATTAATTTTAAATATTTTAATTAATTAATTAAGTGAGACCACAACAGAGTTAAAGTTAGTTCCTCCTAATAAAAAAAAGAGAGATGCTTTGAGTTCCTCCTAATGGGATCAGTTCCCTATTGGATATGTTGTAATACACATATTCTTACTCCTGTCCAGATAAAAACAGATGTAGCTGTAATGACCATAGATACAGATATGATGAATAACATGCTCAGGCTGGCCCTTGAGAAGTATGGGAAATTGAGGTCTGAATTGTGATCCATATATATATATATAGTTTGCTTAGAGTGACAATAAGTAATAGGAATAATATTAGAGATGAAGAGATGATAATCCCAAGGCAGAGCCAATTGTTTCGCCCAAAGATTGCAAAAATGGGTTCATCTGATGCATTTGAGCTGAACAATAATGTTTGAAGAGGTTGTTTCTCTCTTGTTACATAGGCTTCAATTTGAAGCTGCAAGCACGAGATGTCAAAGGTTGTGCCTGAAACACTCATGAAGAGGTCACGCACTTGTTGAAGGCGCATACAAGAACTCATGGATATGAAAGTTGCAATTACACTTCCTCCACTCACCATCACTACCATGTCATACCTGCATCAAACATTATATGTGTCAATCCATGACTTGTCTTTAACTTGTTAGTAGTTACCATACCTTGAGGTAAAGGTTGATGAATCCCGTCCACATGACCTTTCGGTGGAGATGAACATGATAGCTTCTGATACAAAGAATGCTTAGGGTATCATGTTTAGTGTCGCAGCAAGAGATGAACATTTATGTAAATGACAGTTGTAGGAGCATAGCACAATCCTATTGTAGCAACATGAGAGGAAATTGAAATGGAGCCAAATTCAGATATAGTACTTGTCATTCACCTGGATTCTTGGAGAAATTCAGTTCAATAGTTTCACAAGATAAGATGCAAGCAAAAACCAACTATATATTTTTTTCTTGCAAGAAACACACAGGAAGAAGAAAATCCTACTACAAAAACTATGACAGTTGATGAATGCAGAAGAAAAGTTCATAAAGTTTTCGCCTTATCAAAGGTAAGCTAGTGGACCACATGGCTAATCCTGCATGAGCATCTACAATGAAAGCTCTTGCAATGTTGGCCTATATAGTTTATGATTGAAAAAGGACTTTGCATTGATGTGTGTCCTAGCCAGATGTGGTACTTGATAGTTGATACTTCTCTCTAAAGTTAGAAAGAACAGAAACACCATGCAGATAATTCCAACAAGGCCTAAGGCCATTGCTAAATCTTCCAGCTTGGCCTCTCACCTATGCAATTAAAAAGCAATGTTCCAACTTAGAAGAAGAGAAATGTAACAAACAATATTTGATGAAGAGTGGCCAGTAGGATCACTTGTAGAAACCAGTCATGTAAGTAGGAATACAAGGACCAAATCTAATATAAAAGAAACATGAAAATCAGAGAGAGTTCTGTTAGAGAAATGATTTCAAGGGAACCATTCACAAGCAATCAGTCATACATCATGTATGACTAACAAGGTATGAAATAACGTACCTTTGAGTATTGTCAAATGAAGGGCTATGAATAAAATGGAAAATATGTAGACAAGTATACTTGCCCCTGTGCAACATATATAGAGGATGAATGACATGTCAAATAACACCATTCGATGAAGTATTATGAATAAAAGGGATCTGTTTTAGCTTGAATGGCAGGCAATCAATGTAGATAGAAGGTGTTTGTTGGGACCATAACCCAAAAGCACTATGTAGCCAAGAAAGATCATATCCCCGTTTGAACAAACTCCACACTGCTTGAAGAAGTACATCCACTCTTCTTTGATTCCATGGTCTCACATACAATAATGATACCCTTTTTGAAGCAGAAAAGTTCCTTCATAGGATAGAGTGTATGGTAAAGGCCAAAGACAGTAACATAATACACTACAACTTAACCAATAATATTGGAAAAGAAAATTGGTGAGAAACACACTTCATAAATTCATATCATGTGATACTGTTATTCACTGCTTTGTTTTTCATCATTAAAGAAAATATACTACTTCACTATAACAGTCCACGAGAGACCCCATTATTTTAGGAGGCGAGGCGTTTAGCTTTTTTTGACAACAGCAACAACAGCATGAGAATACAATTTCCACATGGCTGGATACTGTAGTAAATTTTGTCTTTATTTTTTGAATAAATATTAGCAATTATTTGGGCATAAAAATAAATATAAATAAAATAAAACAAACAAACAAACAAAAAAGATAGGTATATGTATAGACTTATCGTTTTATATCTATAATATAATATGTTATTTTATATTCAAATCATGTTTTATCTGTCTAGATATAATTTGCATTTTTCTTTCATTTTACCTAGCTCATCAATGACCATGCATGGTATAATATAATTACGCTTACGCCCCAACCAATGATTTCACCAGAGAACATTAGAACAAGATAAAGACAAAACTTGAATTATGATTTTCCCAACATTATTGATGCGAGAAGAAAATGTATACATCTAGTCTTACTCTTAGGTTTTTGCTAGCCCTTCTCTTCTTTTTAATTATATCTTTGTTTATATTCATATAGTATAATCAATTTAAAAAAATTTGTTCAATCAAAAAATTGAATCTTTGCAACGAAATATTGAAATTTGAGTGATTTAAATAAAATTTTTATTTATTGTTAAATTAAATATGTATAAAATACAAATACGTTCTAATTTTATGTAATATCTATTTTAATCATATGTCGTAAATAAAAATATCCTACAAAATTTAAAGTTAAGGTTCTTAATATTTACATTTATAACATTAATAGACTCTAATCAAATAATATTTAAATTAGATCTATATTATAATATAAAAAAATATTTATATTATAGATTGAATGAACAAAATAAAATACAACAAAAATAATACCAAAAAATTATTGAAAAAAATTGAAACCAAAGATTCTTTTTAGTTTAGCAAACAAAAAAAAAAGATTCATTATTTAAAAGATGTTTTTTTTATTTTTTTTTACGGCTCTCAAGTAATCTTTTCTATTTTTTTTACCAGATCATATATTTATTTATACTTTGATTGTATTTAATTTAATCCCGTATTTATGAATATTCAATTAATAGAATCAGAATTCAAAACTTATTTGTTTCTCTTTTATGTATTTTTGTTACCTAAGTATATTATCTTTAGCCGCACATATATTGTGGCGAGTCAAACTAAACTAGAAACTAAAAAAAAAAAAGACTATTTCCTAAATTTGTTAAGTTAATAATGCCTTCCATGGATTCACTTACATAAGCCGCAGCTAAAGTAGCAAAAATAAGAGCTTGAATATCACTTGTAAATAATCTAAGGAGCATAACGGGTATAGGAACTACTAAGGGTACTAAAGAAACAAGAACAACATCTGCTAATTCATTAGCTAATATATTTTTGAAAAGTCGAAAGCTAAGCGACACGGATTTTGTGAAATTTTTTAAGATGTTAATTGGTAGAAGACTTGAAGTTGGTTGGATGTATTTACCAAAATAAGCTAATTCTTTTTTCAAAAGACCCACATAGAAATATGCTACTGATGTAAGTAAAGCTAATGCAACAATAGTATTTATATCTTTTGTGGGTGCAGCTAACTCCCCATGAAGTAACTGTATTATTTTCCAAGGCAAAAGAGTCCCCGACCAATTTGAAACAAAAATAAATAAGAACATGGTTCCAACAAAGGGAACCCACGGACCATATTCTTCCCCAATCTGAATTTTGCTTACATCTCGAATGAATTCGAGGACATATTCAAAGAAATTCTGACCAAAAGTGAGAATGGTTTGCGGATTTCTAACAACTAAAATGGCTTAAACCAATAAGATAGCAATTACGACCCAAAAAGTTATAAGTACTTGGGCATGCACTTGGAACACCCTTAATTGCCAATAGAGATGTTGACCTACTTTTACGAAAGATATCTCATATAATCTTTTTAATGTATTGATGGAACATAATAGAATATTCATATTGCCCTCAAAATAAATAGAACTTGAAATGAATTATTTTGATTCAACCATCTCTTTTTCAATTGTCTGTTAAATCTTTTATTTTGAATATCGACTAATCACTTAATATTTCTGGTTTTTTTTTGTTTTTTGCGTGATTTAGTAAATTAGTTATAGTAACTGATTCTATAAATCTATGAAGTTCTCAATGGAATAATTTATTTTATTATTAATTAAAAATTTTGTATATAGCTAGAACGACTTTCACAAATTACAAATACTAATTTGTTAAGAATTAACCAAATTGAAGCTGTAGCATCATTATTAGTTGAAATCGAAATATCCGTGAGATCGGGGTCATAATTTGTATCGATTAAACAAATCGTTGAAATTCTCAAAGTGATATATTCTCTAAGAGCGGTATACTCCTCTTGCTGATCAACGATTATGACAATATCGGGTAAGCCAGTCATATATTTAATGCCACCCATATAGGTTTCCAAGTGCGATAACTGTCTCTTCAAAATAGTAGTATCTTTTTTTGGCAAACTATGAATTCTGCCCTTTTTTTGTTCTGTTCTCAAGGACCTGAATTTATGAAGTCTCGTTTCTGTAGTATACCAATTGGTTAACATACCACCGAGCTATTTTTTATTAACATAATGACATCAAGCCCTTGTTGCAACCCGTGCTATTAAATCCGCAACTTTATTTTTTGTGCCAATAATTAAAAATTATTTCCCCTTACTTGCTGCATCAAAAACCAAATCACATGCTTCTGATAAAAAGCGAGCAATTCTTGTAAGATTTAGAATATGAATACCCTTACATTTTATGAATATATAAGGTGTTATTCTGGAATTCTATTTTCTAGTAGCATGGCCAAAATGAACTCCTGCTTCCATCATCTCTTCCAATGTTATGTTCCAATATCTTTTTGTTATTGATCCCCACAAAAAAGAGACAGGGTATTCTGAAATAAGAAAAATTTTGTTCTGATAAAACTTTCTCTTTTATCGAAAATTGGCTCTTGATACATGGTCAAGCCATTCAATTTTTTTTACTTTTTTTATTTGTTTTAAAAAATGTGCCTTTATTTAAATTTAAGAATTGTAGATTCGAAAAAATAGGCTTTTAGCAATTATCAAATCTTCGAAAATGATTACTGCAACGTATCACATAAATTCTTAAAATCAAAAAACAAATTCTCCATGGTGGAACAAGATATCTTTTATTTTTTTCTCGAGTAAATTCTTTTTATTCGGAGCAATCTTAATAAGTTGTCTTTACTTTGAAGGCCGTGTTACCCTTTTGAATTCGGTACCAACGGATATCATTTCCCCCAAAACAACGTTCTCTTTTAGACCTTTCAACCAATCGATATGACTTCGGAGAGTAGCTTTTACTAAAACTCTAGTAGTTTCTTGAAATCCGCTTCGGATATGAAACTTAGAATATTCAAAGCTGTTTTTGTTATTCCCAATAATAGAGTTTGGTAACAAATTACTTCTTCTAAGGCATGTCCCGCTCGTTCAGCTTGAAACAATCCAATTAGCTCGTTGGGTGAAAAAACATTAGACATTTCATCTTCTGAAACCAATACTTTTGATGTTATTTGGCGTATGATAATCTCAATATATTTATTATGTATATGCGCTCCTTGGGATCGATAAATTCTTTGGATTTTATTAACCGAAGAAATTCAACTTTGGACAATAGTTAACTCAATACAAAGAAAAATCTCCAAGGAATGCCGAGAATTTTGGTTATATGTTCGTTCCAAGCGTCAACCCTCTTCCCTAGGTTAATCGATATTGAATCAATCGAACGAACTTTTAATACATGTTTTCACTTTTGGAAGACCTTGGGTTATATCACCTGATCTCGATTTTTGATATACACATGTTACTAATATATCTCCTTCAAAAAAGATTTCTCCAAAATGTCTATGAACTGTTGCTCCTGAAGTCGCCAAATAGGTATTACCCGATCTTATTAAGATGGAATCTATTTTAACAATTAAAACTTGTCCCGATTTTAATTTTTAGTTCTAGTCCATTTTTTGTTTGAGATAAACATACATTTTTATAAATAAATTGTCCCAGGCTAATTATTGTAATCAATTTTTCATAATATTTAGAATCATAATCATGATGAAGAAAATCTCAATTCAAATGGAATGTATTTAATTTTATATTGTTGCATGGATCGGGCTTATAAATGATCTCGGTTTCGTCCATTAAAATTTTTTTTAATGCTTGACAAGTTTTTTTTAACTTGTCAAGTTTCAAATTTTTATTCATCGAGATCTGATTATGAGTTATTAAAAGGTAAACTAAATAAAAATTTGAAATTTGAAGTGATATTCCTACGAACCTAATGAATTCTTAATTAGAATTTGAAAATTCTTTTTATTTTTTTATTCTCTTTTTTATTTTCACCTCGTTGTAGTATTTTACATTGCTAAAAGGTCCTATTTCAAAACAATCATATGAGTGATAAAATTATTAAAGATTGTCATTCTTTATTTCTATTCAACAACACATGAATTGTTTCATAATTTTGGATATGTGATTGTTGAATCTTTTATGAAAAGAAATAGGAGAAAATGGATTAATATTAATTTGATTTGACTCATTATTCGAGATCCATTCTGAACCGGATGGATCATTTCTTTTTCTGACATAGGAATTTCACGATTTTGTTGGATCAGTTCTTAGAAAATCTTCAATCAGACCATTTATATTTACTTCAACAAAAGAGGCACGAAATTCTTCTATTGAAGAACTTTTTGTATCTCGATCCCAATTCAATAGAAAACAAGTTTGAACTAACTGAATGGTTGTGTTAGAAATTTTATGAATTGATTTTCCATTTCTATAAAGAATATAATTGAGAGCTTTAAGCTCCAAATTATCCCTTTTCTGAAACAGATCTTGTAGAAAAAATTTTACTAAATTGATACCATTTGTATTTTTATATAGAATTATAGGTCGAACCAAAACAAATTACTTTTTCTTTTATAATTGTGATCCATTGGACATAGATCCAATTTTTTATTTTATTTTTATTCCTTTGAATCCTTTTTTAACCTTTCGGATTGTATCAAAATACCACTGTATCAGTATACTTATCCATTTCGCCAGGAAAATGGATATCCCCAGAAAATATTTGTAATTCAATTTTTTTCTTCTCCATTCGCACCAATTCGTCTACTCGACTTCTTATATTAAAAGTGATTGGTGTATTTGTTTCAATAATATTGTTGTTCCTTACCATTATGGAAGAAGGTTCGGATAAAAGATCCACTTCTTTCGAGAAAAGCCATCTTTTTCTCAACAATGTCTTTGTCATTTGATCTAATAGCGTTCCGTTAGATACGAACATATTTGATAAATATTGATAACTCTCAGATAGAGTATTAGAACGGAAAAATTCATTATATAATGAACTATTGGTTCTAAGCCATCTCTGACAATTAATCAATAATTCAAAATGCTTTTCTTGATAAACCTGCGTTTATATATAGATGTAAGAAGATCTGTTTGGGAAGTAAGAAGCCTCTTTGACATCTCTTCACCTGCAAAGAATTGTCGATGTGAAAACACAGAGACAAAGACAAAAGGATGATTTTTCAATAGAAAAAAGAGTGGATCCATAGGGTCCCAAATGAATTAGCTTATTTGGAAAAAGTCTTGTTCTTTGGAAGATCTATCTCGTGTCTAGTACTGCATGGTTTCACCCTGTAAGAACTCTGAATCATTCTCTTGAAACTCATTCTCTTCCTCATAAATGATCCGCTTGCCCCGAAAATGACCTGGCCCAATAAGAAAATCCCAATTAACTGGGCCTTTCGATACAATTAAATAGAAAGCCCTAAGGGCGCTATATTATAGGAGTCCAATCTATGATTGAATAAATTCTTCTCTATCTGTTGCGGGTCAAGGACTCCTTCCCCTTCTTCAAACTCCGATTCATATTTTTCATAAAGAAATCTCTAATCAACGATAAAACAAGATCATTTTTGAATCATATTTAAGGGATTCTTTGGTTCGGACCGAAGAAGCAATGTCACTCGATCATTATCAAACTGACTGCAACTTTTTTCTGTCTGTGAGAATCCCACCAGAGCGCCTTTTACTTCTAATTGGCCATGAACTAGATCAGAATCATTCTCAACAAGTTCATAAGAAGTGATCCAATTTTTTTTATCAGGTCCAAGTAGGACCAAAGGTCTTGAGCGACCGATCCGGCAGAACAACAAAGATAAAGAAGTATCATTAATTCCTAGTTTTGTTGCTTTATTTGTTCTCTAACAAACTTCACTCGTGTAATTCAATTTTAATATTTTGTGGTTGTCCAAATTGGCCTTTTATGAATTTGATTTCATTGTTCATATTTTTACTTAGAATTCTGTTAGAGGCCAATAGAATATCTATACAATGTGTACAATGAGTTGTTTATTTGAGCTGAATTTGAAATTGAAAATAAATAATAATTAATTAATTTAATTATCATTTAATTTTAATTACAAAAATATCCTCATTGTATACATTGTACACCAATTATATTGGTTTTCCATACTTTTCCTTTTAATTTTTATTTTTTGATATCCTTTGTGCAGTATTGGAAATGACAATGCATTAATAGTAATGATGATAACTTTAAGAATCTATTCGATTTTTATTGTCCTGATTAATATTAACTCTTAATTTAATTTAAATTTTAACAATTTAATCAATTATTTATAATAATATCTTTTTCTATATTTTTTTTTTCAAATCACACATTTATTAAGCAATTTTAGCTACATTCAAAAAGGAAAAAGATTCAAAAACTAAAAAGAACAAATAAAAAAAATCAAAGAGACAAAAGTAGTTCTTCCATTGAAGCTAAAATATAGTTTTTCACTAATATATCAACTAACATTATAGTAAAACTGAAATTAATAGTGTGTGAATTATGTTAAAAGTTATTACTTTATTATATAATGCTTCAATATATAGGTATTATCTTTCATTTATTGCATTTTATTAAATTTAAAATATTTAACACAAAATCTTTTATTTTCGTTAAAAATATTTATTTTACTTCTTTTCAATATATGTCTTTCAGATTAACTCAAATAACGATTTTTCTATCTTTTTATTTGTCTCTACAATTTTATATTTTAAAAAAATATAATTACTTGCAACTTGAAGATCCATGTTGGTATTCAAATTTCTATTACTACATTAAAATGTTGCACTAAATTCTATCATTTAGATTTGACAATAAAAAATATGTATAGTTTAGATTTAATCGAAACATCATGTTTAATTTTTCAATTATATTGGAACATTTTAGACGCATCATAACTTTCTAAAGCAGAAGTTTTGCATCAATAAATTAGTAATATTTAGTTTTAAAAAAGAATTAGGGTTTTTATATTATCTGTATCAATAGTGGTGACTAAATTATCTTTGTTGTAAAATAATAAATAAAAAGGAGAAATAGATATAAAAAATGAAATAAAGAATAAAAATATGTATTATCTTATTATATTTATTTAAAATATTATATCATAATTTGTATAATACTATTAATTTTAACAAAAATTAATATTTGCACTAGTAATATTTGTATAATACTATTATAAAAGTATAAGTTCATCATATATATAATACTTGTAATATCATTTAAAACAGTATAAATTGATATTTACACTTGTTTCTTATTTTTGGTGTGTTATGTATGTGATGAACTAATTAGTTTATTATAACCAAAATCTATCGGCAATTCAAAATACAAAATTAAAAAAAATATATTTTTTTTGTGAATATATAAAATATATTATAATCAATTAGTTATGTTTTGTGTGGTTGAAATTTCGAAGTATAGTTTGTTCTTTGTGATGTAGTATGTCTTTTTTTTTATGAAGTGAGTATAATTCAAATGTCAAAAAATACAGTGAATGAGTATCTACAAAAAATACTCTGACGTCTAAATTAGTAAGTGTTTAAGAGGTATATAATAATTCTTTGAAAATAGAATGTTAGACATAAAATAAAATTTATAAAATTTATCATGTAATACCTCTTTGAGATTAGATATAGAAAGTAGGGATGAGAAAAAAACTTGAACTCGTAGGTACCCACGGGAATTACATGAGACGGGAAAAAATGGAGACCCACAAAGTCCCCACGGGGATAAAGATCCATCCCCACCAATAAATAGGGACGGAAATAGGGACTGAGGTACTCGTTAGGACACACTAAATCTCCACTATAGTGAAATTATATAAATACCTTTTATATATATTGATATAAGATTCAAAAAACCATAATCCCTAATTCTCTCTCTCTCTCTCTCTCTCTCTCTCTCTCTCTCTCTCTCTCTCTCTCTCTCTCTCTCTCTCTCTCTCTCTCTCTCTCTCTCGCTAATCCAGAATGGTGTACCACCTTCCCAAATGCTGTTGTTAATGTCCTGCCCAGAATTAACTCAGATCAACAACTCCAGTATGACTTGCCTGGACCTTGGAAGATTTGATGCAGGAAAAAAACCTTCACGTTTTGAAGCTATGTGGAAGTCACATGAGAATTTTGGAGGGCTAATAAAGGAGAATTGGAGGACTGATATAAATGTCCCTATAGCACTCAACTTGACAAAAAAAAATTGAAGAAATGGAATGCTGAAGTCTTTGGGCATATTTTCAAAAAGAAAAGACGTCTTATAAATCGGCTAAGAAGCATTCAGAATTCTATCAATTACACGAATAATATTTTTCTCAAAAAGCTAGAACGAAACCTAAAACATGAGCTGGAGACAATCCTTGATCAAGAAGAGATTTTTTGGCTACAAAAATCGAGGCAGTCGTGGATAGTTGATGGAAATCAGAATACTAAGTATTATTATACAAAGACAATTGTGAGAAGAAGAAGAAATCGAATTGTTAAGCTAAGAGGCAATAATGGGCAATGGATTGAGGATATAGAGACACTCAAGACTCATATGCTGGACTTTTATCAAAGACTATATTTGGAAGACCAGAAGGATAAAAACCACCTGAACACTGACTACTTTTCCAAAATTGGAAGATGATTAAAAGAGAGCGATGCTACAAACTCCTACCATGGAAGACGTTAAGACATCCCTATTCAATATTGGGTTGCTAAAAACTTCGGGAGAAGATGGGAAACGCTTGGGAAATCTTTGGTCAGGTTCATTACAAAGCTTTGGAAACAACATGCTGCCATTGAAGGTGTAAACCAAACTTTGCTAGCTTTGATACCGAGAAGTCAACAACCTGAATTCATCTCCCAGCTTCAGCCAATAGCCCTCTGCAATGTCACTTATAAGTGTCTTACTAAAATTTTAGTGGAAAGGTTAAAGCCCTTGCTTAAGGATCGAATATCATCGTGCCAAGCCAGCTTTGTATCTAGAAGAATTATACAGGATAATATCATTATTGCTAAGGAGATGACTTATGATACGTGAAAAATGAAGGGAAAAAGAAAGTTTATGTCCTTGAAGGTTGATTTCGAAAAAGCGTATGATCGCTTAAATTGAAACTTCATTAAACATGCCTTGAAAGAATTTGGAATTCGTAAAAAGATGACTGACATAATCGTGGCTTGTTGAATAGTCGATGTAAATGCTAAAATTTTATATTATGCATGTAGAATCATAAAACATGTAATTTAGTCATGCACTTGTGACATCTTTATAATGGTATTATATAAATTTATGAACTGACAACGGCGTAAAAGTTACATAGTTTGAAGGAGCAAATTACAGTGCCATTTGGTGATTCTGCACACAATATCACTTAATTTGTCATATTTACACTGAATTTTCTAAAAAATATATATGTTGATTGCTAAATATCATATATCCTAAATCTCAAAAGAATTGTACATTTAGAAATAAAATGTCTTATAGAATATTACCCAACCATAGAAAAAAGTATTGCCATATTTTGAGGAACAATCCACATTATCATATTAGAAGCCTTTCTGGTATGCCACCTATGATTTTGACTATTTTAAAATGCCAAATACGGTTCAGTAGGTGCCTAGATGGTAACAGCCTAACAGATTTGTCGTTAAACGAAACTCGAAATGACATAAATGTCTATGTACTTGGTGATAGGTGGACGCAAATAGGTAGTCCATTTTTTAGTGTGAGCTAATAATTTCGATTTATTCATAAGGCCACAATTTGGGCGGCTTAATGGGTAGGTGATTTATAATTTGCAAATGGGCCTTGTAGAATTGATGTGTTATTAGACCATCGTGTTATGCTTGTCCAGATTGAGTAGGACAAAAACGGTGAGTTAAGTTTCAAAGTGGTTTCTGAAGTTGCACTCGAACCTCAAAGTAGTCCTTAAATTAATAGTTACTCAATTTTCTCCTTAAACTTGCACTCCGAGACTCATATTAGTCCCTAAGACGCTTTCCTTTCATCGAAATCTTGAGAATGACGTCGTTTTGATTTATTTAAAAAAAAAAAAAGAAAAACACCCTCCCTTTTCCCTTCTCCTTTCCTAACCCGAGGTTCCCCTCCCCCTTCTCCTTTCCCTTTCCCTTCCCCAACTTGAGGTTCTTTCCCTTCCCCTCCCTCATTTCATTTCCTTTTCCCTTCTCCCTTCTCCAACCTGAGACCCTTTCCCTTCTCCTTCGCTTACAGCAACAAAGATGAATAAAAATTAGAATTTGAAAAGCACGCTAACAGATCTAACCCCCCAAAAACATACCAACAAAAGACAATTGTGAATTTGTTGAAAAACAACAAATCACAACCACTGTCTCTGCATCTTTGATTGATGATGAGGACGAAGAGAAGGTACGGGCCAGCGGCGTAGGGTGGTGGCAGCGGTGGCTGGTCTTGTGCGAAAGGCAGGACAAAAATAAGGAGAAGACGAATAGGAGGAGGAGGGAAGAAGAAGGGGTCGTGAGGTGGTCTCTGGGGTTGCTAGCGGCTGGCAGTTTAGGAAGGAACGATAGAGGGAGACTGATGAGCGGATAATTTGTACGCTTTTTGGCATTATTTTTAGTATGTTTTTAGTATGATCTAGTTAGTTTTTAGTATATTTTTATTAGTTTTTAGTTAAAATTCACTTTTCTGGACTTCACTATGAGATTGTGTGTTTTTCTGTGATTTTAGGTATTTTCTGGCTGAAATTGAGGGACCTGAGCAAAAATCTGATTCAGAGACTAAAAAGGACTGCAGATGCTGTTAGATTCTGACCTCCCTGCACTCGAAGTGGATTTTCTGGAGCTACAGAAGCCCAATTGGCGCGCTCTCAATGGCGTTGGAAAGTAGACATCCTGGGCTTTCCAGCAATATATGATAGTCCATACTTTGCCCAAGATTTGATGGTCCAAACTGGCGTTCAAAGTCACCCTCAGAAATCCCAGCGTTAAACGCTGGAACTGGCACCAAAATGGGAGTTAAACGCCCAAACTGGCATAAAAGCTGGCGTTTAACTCCAAGAGAAGTCTCTGCACGAAAATGCTTCATTGCTCAGCCCAAGCACACACCAAGTGGGTCCGGAAGTGGATTTTTATGTCATTTACTCATTTCTGTAAACCTTAGGCTACTAGTTTTCTATAAGTAGGACCTTTTACTATTGTATTTTCATCTTGGTTCTTCTGGTTCCCTCGCTGGGGCCGAGGCCAATGATCACTCTTGTTCTTGTGTATTTTCAATGGTGGAGTTTCTACACACCATAGATTAAGGTGTGAAGCTCTGCTGTACCTCGAGTATTAATGCAATTACTATTGTTCTTCTATTAAATTCCGCTTGTTCTTGTTCTAAGATATCACTTGTTCTTCAACTTGATGAATGTGATGATCCGTGACACTCATCATCATTCTCACCTATGAACGTGTGACTGACAACCACCTCCGTTCTACCTTCGATTGGGTGAATATCTCTTGGATTCCTGATTGCACGATGCATGGTTGATCGCCTGACAACCGAGTGCTCGCCTGACAACCGAGCCAACCATTCCGTGAGATCAGAGTCTTCGTGGTATAGGCTAGAACTGATGGCGGCATTCAAGAGAATCCGGAAGGTCTAACCTTGTCTGTGGTATTCTGAGTAGGATTCAATGATTGAATGACTGTGACGTGCTTCAAACTCCTAGCAGGCGGGGCGTTAGTGACAGACGCAAAAGAATCGCTGGATTCTATTCCGGCCTGACCGAGAACCGACAGATGATTAGCCATGCTGTGACAGAGCATAGGAACATTTTCACTGAGAGGATGGGAGGTAGCCACTGACAACGGTGAAACCCTTGCATAAGCTTGCCATGGAAAGGAGTAAGAAGGATTGGATGAAGACAGTAGGAAAGTAGAGAGACGGAAGGGAAGGCATCTTCATGCGCTTATCTGAAGTTCTTACCAATGAATTACATAAGTACCTCTATCTTTATCTTTGTGTTTTATGCGTTTATCACTATATCCATTTGAGTTTGCCTGACTAAGATTTACAAGATGACCATAGCTTGCTTCATACTAACAATCTCCGTGGGATCGACCCTTACTCGCGTAAGGTTTATTACTTGGACGACCCAGTGCACTTGCTGGTTAGTTGTGCGAAGTTGTGTTAATGCCATGGTATTGAACACCAAGTTTTTGGGGTTCATGACCGGGGATTATGAGAATTGTGAAAAGTATTGTTCACAATTTCGCGCACCAAGTTTTTGGCGCCGTTGCCGGGGATTGTTGAGTTTGGACAACTGACGGTTCATCTTGTTGCTTAGATTAGGTATTTTTTTTTTCTTTAGAGTTCTTAAGAATGAATTCTAGTGTTTCAAGGTGATGTTCTTATCATCACCAAAGCTGATTGATCTTCATCAATTTAGCTCTTGAATGCAATGTTCTGCTGAAGCTTGGCTGACCATGTCTAATTCCTTTAGACTGAAGCTTTAGACTAAAAATTGCATGATTCCTGGAATTCTCATTAAGAATTTTGATACCTTTTTCCACTTTATTTTCGAAAAAAAAAATTGCAAAAAATCATAAAAACCAAAAATATTTCTTGTCTGAGTCTAGTGTTTCATTTTAAGTTTGGTGTCAATTATATGCATCCATTCATGTGTCTTAAGGATCTTCAAGTTGTTCTTGATGATTTTCGTGCTCTGATCTTTAAATTCAATTGACTTGAGTGTTTTGTGTGTCTCATATGCATTCTCATTTTGTTAGTGTCAGTGGTATACAAACGGCTAAGTTTAGTGTCTTGCATGCATTGTTATTTGATTCTTATTGCATTTTGATTTATCCTTATTATTAAAAATCCAAAAATATTTGTAATTTGTGTCTTTTCAAGTCAATAATACAGAAGAATTGAAGATTCAGAACATTCAGCAGAGGAATTGCACAGAAAAAGCTGGGCGTTCAAAACGCCCAGTGAAGAAGGACAGACTGGCGTTTAAACGCCAGCCAGGGTACCTGGTTGGGCGTTTAACGCCCAAAGAGGTATAGTTTTGGGCGTTAAACGCCCAGAATGGTGCGGCGTTAAACGCCAGAATGTGCACCATTCTGGGCGTTTAACGCCAGGATGGCTAAAGGGGGAAGATTTTGTTTTCAAATCAGATTTTTTTTCAAGTTTTCAAAGTTTTTCAAAATCAAATCTTTTTCAAATCAATTTTTCAATCAAATCTTTTTCAAAATCAATTTCTTTCCATTTTCAAAGATACTTACTATCAATTAATGATTTGATTCAACATTTCAAGTATGTTGCCTTTTCTGTTGAGAAAGGTTTAATGTTTGAATCATATCTTTTCTTGTTAGTCAAGTTTTTAATTTTCAAAATCAAATCTTTTTAAAATGTTTTTCAAATCATATCTTCTCAATCACATTTTTTTTAAATCAATCATATCTTCTTAACCACATCTTTTTCAAAATAGTTTTCAATCAAATCTTTTTGATTTCTAATTTCAAAATCTTTTTCAAAAATCACTTGATCTCTTTCCCACTTTCATTTTCGAAAATCAAGTAATGTTTTCAAAAATGTTTTCAAAATCTTTTACTTAATCTTCGAAAATTACTTCCATTCTTCTCATATCCTTCTATTTATGGACTAACACTATCCCTTAATGCAAAATTCGAACTCCATCTTCTTTGATAAGTTCGAATTTTCTACTTCTGTCTTCTACTTTTCTTTTCCTCTGACACCTAAAGGAATCTCTATACTGTGACATAGAGGATTCCACATTTTCTTGTTCCCTTCTCTTTCTTATGAGTAGGAGCAAAGACAAAAACATTCTTGTTGAGGCTGACCCTGAACCTGAAAGGACCTTGAAGAGAAAGCTAAGAGAAGCCAAAGCACAACTCTCTTTAAAGGACCTGACCGAATTCTTCAAAGAAGAAGAACCTATGGCAGCCGAAAACAACAACAATGCCAACAATGCAAGGAAGGTGCTGGGTGACTTTACTGCACCTACTCCCGACTTCTATGGGAGAAGCATCTCTATCCCTGCCATTGGAGCAAACAACTTTGAGCTTAAGCCTCAATTAGTTTCTCTAATGCAACAGAATTGCAAGTTCCATGGACTTCCATTGGAAGATCCTCATCAGTTTTTAGCTGAATTCTTGCAAATCTGTGACACTGTCAAGACTAATGGGGTTGACCCTGAGGTCTACAGACTTATGTTATTCCCTTTTGCTATAAGAGACAGAGCTAGAACATGGTTGGACTCACAACCTAAAGAAAGCCTGGACTCTTGGGAAAAGCTAGTCAATGCCTTCTTGGCAAAGTTCTTTCCACCTCAAAAATTGAGTAAGCTTAGAGTGGAAGTCCAAACCTTCAGACAGAAGGAAGGAGAATCCCTCTATGAAGTTTGGGAAAGATACAAACAATTAATCAGAAAGTGTCCTTCTGATATGCTTTCTGAATGGAGCATCATAGGTATTTTCTATGATGGTCTCTCTGAACTGTCCAAGATGTCTTTGGATAGCTCTACTGGAGGATCTCTTCACTTGAAGAAGACGCCTACAGAAGCTCAAGAGCTGATTGAAATGGTTGCAAATAACCAATTCATGTACACTTCTGAAAGAAATCCTGTGAACAATGGGACTAGTCAGAAGAAAGGAGTTCTTGAGATTGACACTCTGAATGCCATATTGGCTCAGAACAAAATATTGACTCAACAAGTCAATATGATTTCTCAAAGTCTGTCTGGAATGCAAAATGCACCAAGCAGTACTAAAGAAGCTTCATCTGAGGAAGAAGCCTATGATCCTGAGAACCATTCAATGGAAGAGGTGAATTACATGGGAGAACCCTATGGAAACACCTATAATCCTTCATGGAGAAATCATCCAAATTTTTCATGGAAGGATCAACAGAGACCCCAACAAGGTTTCAACAATAATAATGGTGGAAGAAACAGGTTTAGCAATAGCAAGCCTTTTCCATCATCTTCTCAGCAACAGACAGAGAGTTCTAAGCAGAATACCTCTGACTTAGCAACCATGGTCTCTGATCTGATCAAAACCACTCAAAGTTTCATGACTGAAACAAGATCCTCCATTAGAAATTTGGAGGCACAAGTGGGTCAGCTGAGCAAGAAAATTACTGAACTCCCTCCTAGTACTCTTCCAAGCAATACAGAAGAAAATCCAAAAGGAGAGTGCAAAGCCATCAACATGGCCGAATTTGGAGAGGAGGAAGAGGCAGTGAACGCCACTGAGGAAGGCCTCACTGGGCGTCCACTGGCCTCCAATGAGTTCTCTAATGAGGAACCATGGGAATCTGAGGCTCAAACTGAGACCATAGAGATTCCATTGGACTTACTTCTGCCATTCATGAGCTCTGATGAGTATTCTTCCTCTGAAGAGGATGAGTATGTCACTGAAGAGCAAGTGGCTAAATACCTTGGAGCAATCATGAAGCTAAATGACAAGTTATTTGAAAATGAGACTTGGGAGGATGACCCCCCTTTGCTCACCAAAGAACTGGATGACTTGTCTAGGCAGAAATTACCTCAAAAGAGACAGGATCCCGGGAAGTTTTCAATACCTTGTACCATAGGCACCATGACCTTCAAGAAGGCCTTATGTGACTTAGGGTCAAGTGTAAACCTCATGCCTCCCTCTGTAATGGAGAAGTTAGGGATCTCTGAGGTACAAGCTGCAAAAATCTCACTAGAGATGGCAGACAACTCAAGAAAACAAGCCCATGGACTTGTAGAGGATGTTTTGGTTAAAGTTGAAGACCATTACATCCCTACTGATTTCATAGTCCTAGAGACTGGGAAGTGCATGGATGAATCCATCATCCTTGGCAGACCCTTCCTAGCCACAGCAAAGGCTGTGATTGATGTTGATAGAGGAGAGTTGATCATTCAAGTGAATGAAGAATCCTTGGTGTTTAAGGCCCAAGGATATCCCTCTGTCATCATGGAGAGGAAGCATGAAGAGCTTCTCTCAAAAACAGAACCCCCACATTCAAACTCTAAGTTTGGTGTTGGGAGGCCACAACCAAACTCTAAGTTTGGTGTTGAACCCCCACATTCAAACTCTAAGTTTGGTGTTGGGAGGTTCCAACATGGCTCTGAGCATTTCTGAGGCTCCATGAGAGTCCTCTGTCAAGCTAATGACATTAAAGAAGCGCTTGTTGGGAGGCAACCCAATGTTATATTTTATCTATTTTCTTTTGTTATTTTATCTTTTTTTTGTAGGTTGATGATCATGAGAAGTCACAAAATCAATGAAAAAAACAAAAACAGAATGAAAAATAGGAAGAAAAACAGCACACCCTGGAGGACACACCTACTGGCGTTTAAACGCCAGTGAGGTTAGCAGATGGGCGTTTAACGCCCAGTCTGGCACCATTCTGGGCGTTTAACGCCAGAAAGAGGCACCAGACTGGCGTTAAACGCCAGAAAAGGGCAAGAAGCTGGCGTTAAACGCCAGAAATGGGCACCAGCCCGGCGTTTAACACCAGAATTGGCACAAAACGAGATTTTGCTTGCCATTTGGTGCAGGGATGACTTTTCCTTGACACCTCAGGATCTGTGGACCCCACAGGATCCCCACCTACCCCACCACTCTCTCTCTTCTTCACCCATTCACCAATCACCTCAACACCTCTTCCCCAAAAACCCTTCACCTATCAAATCCCATCTTTCTCTTCACCACTCACATCCATCCTTCATAAAACCTCACCTACTTCACCATTCAAATTCAAACCACTTTCCCACCCAAACCCACCCTCACTTGACCGAACCCTACCCTTCCCCCACTCCTATATAAACCCTCCTTCACTCCTTCATTTTCACACAACATACACACCACTTCTCCCCTTCTTGGCCGAAAACAAAAGTCATTCCCTTTCCCCTCATTTCTTCTTCTTCTACTCTCTTCTTTCTTATTTTGCTCGAGGACGAGCAAACCTTTTAAGTTTGGTGTGGTAAAAGCATTGCTTTTTGTTTTTCCATAACCATTTATGGCATCCAAGGCCGGAGAAACCTCTAGAAAGAGGAAAGGGAAGGCAAAAGCTTCCACCTCCGAGTCATGGGAGATGGAGAGATTCATCTCAAGGGTGCATCAAGACCACTTCTATGAAGTTGTGGCCTTGAAGAAGGTGATCCCCGAGGTCCCTTTTTCACTCAAAAAGGGTGAATATCCGGAGATCCGACATGAGATCCGAAGAAGAGGTTGGGAAGTTCTTACCAACCCCATTCAACAAGTCAGAATCTTGATGGTTCAAGAGTTCTATGCCAATGCATGGATCACCAAGAACCATGATCAAAGTGTGAACCCGGATCCAAAGAATTATCTTACTATGGTTCGGGGGAAATACTTGGATTCCAGTCCGGAAAGTGTAAGGTTGGCATTCAACTTGCCCATGATGCAAGGAGATGAACATCCTTACACTAGAAGGGTCAACTTTGATCAAAGGTTGGACCAAGTCCTCACAATCATATGTGAAGAGGGCGCCCAATGGAAGAGAGATTCAAGAGGGAAGCCGGTTCAATTGAGAAGGCATGACCTCAAACCCGTGGCTAGAGGATGGTTGGAGTTTATCCAACGCTCAATCATTCCCACTAGCAACCGGTCCGAAGTTACCATAGACCGGGCTATCATGATTCATAGCATCATGATTGGAGAAGAAATAGAAGTTCATGAGGTTATAGCTCAAGAACTTTATAAGGTGGCGGACAAGTCCTCTACCTTGGCAAGGTTAGCCTTCCCTCATCTCATTTGTCACCTCTGTTATTCAGTTGGAGTTGACATAGAGGGAGACATTCCTATTGATGAGGACAAGCCCATCACTAAGAAGAGGATGGAGCACACAAGAGACCCCACTCATCATGAGATCCCTGAGATACCTCAAGGGATGCACTTTCCTCCACAAAACTATTGGGAGCAACTAAATACCTCCCTAGGAGAATTGAGTTCCAACATGGGACAACTAAGGGTGGAGCATCAAGAACACTCCATCATCCTCCATGAAATTAGAGAAGATCAAAGAATCATGAGAGAGGAGCAACAAAGACAAGGAAGAGACATTGAGGAGCTCAAGCACTCCATAGGATCTTCAAGAGGAAGAAAGAGCCGCCATCACTAAGGTGGATCCGTTCTTTGATTTCCTTGTTCTTTATTCTTCTGTTTTTCGAATTTTATGCTTATGTTTATCTATGTTTGTGTCTTGTGATCATTAGTGTCTATGCCTTAAAGTTATGAATGTCCTATGAATCCATCACCTCTCTTAAATAAAATATGTTCTTAATTGAAAAAGAAAAGAATTGCATGAATTTTGAATTTTATAACAGTTTAATTATTTTGATGTGGTGGCAATATTTTTGTCTTCTGAATGTATGCTTAAACAGTGCATATGTATCTTGAATTTGTGGTTCATGAATGTTGGCTCTTGAAAGAATGATGAAAAAGGAGACATGTTACTGAGGATCTGAAAAATCATAAAAATGATTCTTGAAGCAAGAAAAAAGCAATGAAAAAAAAATCGAAAAAAATAGAGAAAAGGGGAGAAAAAGAAAGAAAAAGAAATAAAGTTGTGATCCAAGGCAAAAAGAGTGTGCTTAAGAACCCTGGACACCTCTAATTGGGGACTCTAGCAAAGCTGAGTCACAATCTGAAAAGGTTCACCCAATTATGTGTCTGTGGCATGTATGTATCCGGTGGTAATACTGGAAGACAGAGTGCTTTGGGCCACGGCCAAGACTCAATAAGTAGCTATGTTCAAGAATCATCATACTTTACTAGGAGAATCAATAACACTATCTGGATTCTAAGTTCCTAAAGAAGCCAACCATTCTGAATTTCAAAGGATAGAGTGAGATGCCAAAACTGTTCAGAGGCAAAAAGCTAAAAGCCCCGCTCATCTAATTGATACTGATCTTCATAGATGTTTTTGGAATTCATTGCATATTCTCTTCTTTTTATCTTGTTTGATTTCCAGTTGCTTGAGGACAAGCAACAATTTAAGTTTGGTGTTGTGATGAGCGGATAATTTGTACGCTTTTTGGCATTGTTTTTAGTATGTTTTTAGTATGATCTAGTTAGTTTTTAGTATATTTTTATTAGTTTTTAGTTAAAATTCACTTTTCTGGACTTCACTATGAGATTGTGTGTTTTTCTGTGATTTCAGGTATTTTCTGGCTGAAATTGAGGGACCTGAGCAAAAATCTGATTCAGAGACTAAAAAGGACTGCAGATGCTGTTGGATTCTGACCTCCCTACACTCGAAGTGGATTTTCTGGAGCTACAGAAGCCCAATTGGCGCGCTCTCAACGGCGTTGGAAAGTAGACATCCTGAGCTTTTCAGCAATATATGATAGTCCATACTTTGCCCAAGATTTGATGGCCCAAACTGGCGTTCAAAGTCACCCTCAGAAATCCCAGCGTTAAACGCTGGAACTGGCACCAAAATGGGAGTTAAACGCCCAAACTGGCATAAAAGCTGGCGTTTAACTCCAAGAGAAGTCTCTGCACGAAAATGCTTCATTGCTCAGCCCAAGCACACACCAAGTGGGCCCGGAAGTGGATTTTTATGTCATTTACTCATTTCTGTAAACCTTAGGCTACTAGTTTTCTATAAGTAGGACCTTTTACTATTGTATTTTCATCTTGGTTCTTCTGGTTCCCTCGCTGGGGCCGAGGCCAATGATCACTCTTGTTCTTGTGTATTTTCAACGGTGGAGTTTCTACACACCATAGATTAAGGTGTGAAGCTCTGCTGTACCTCGAGTATTAATGCAATTACTATTGTTCTTCTATTCAATTCCGCTTGTTCTTGTTCTAAGATATCACTTGTTCTTCAACTTGATGAATGTGATGATCCGTGACACTCATCATCATTCTCACCTATGAACGTGTGACTGACAACCACCTCCGTTCTACCTTCGATTGGGTGAATATCTCTTGGATTCCTGATTGCACGATGCATGGTTGATCGCCTGACAACCGAGTGCTCGCCTGACAACCGAGCCAACCATTCCGTGAGATCAGAGTCTTCGTGGTATAGGCTAGAACTGATGGCGGCATTCAAGAGAATCCGGAAGGTCTAACCTTGTCTGTGGTATTCTGAGTAGGATTCAATGATTGAATGACTGTGACGTGCTTCAAACTCCTAGCAGGCGGGGCGTTAGTGACAGACGCAAAAGAATCGCTGGATTCTATTCCGGCCTGACCGAGAACCGACAGATAATTAGCCATGCTGTGACAGAGCATAGGAACATTTTCACTGAGAGGATGGGAGGTAGCCACTGACAACGGTGAAACCCTTGCATAAGCTTGCCATGGAAAGGAGTAAGAAGGATTGGATGAAGACAGTAGGAAAGCAGAGAGACGGAAGGGAAGGCATCTTCATGCGCTTATCTGAAGTTCCTACCAATGAATTACATAAGTACCTCTATCTTTATCTTTGTGTTTTATGCGTCTATCACTATATCCATTTGAGTTTGCCTGACTAAGATTTATAAGATGACCATAGCTTGCTTCATACTAACAATCTCCGTGGGATCGACCCTTACTCGCGTAAGGTTTATTACTTGGACGACCCAGTGCACTTGCTGGTTAGTTGTGCGAAGTTGTGTTAATACCATGGTATTGAACACCAAGTTTTTGGGGTTCATGACCGGGGATTATGAGAATTGTGAAAAGTATTGTTCACAATTTCGCGCACCAGAGACGTCACGGCGGTCTAGGTTCAATGGCAGCACTAGGGTGATGGCAGCCGGCAGCGAGCTTGTGGAGAAAAGGGGCTGGCTTCGATGGTCCTGTGGTTTGCACCGATGGTCCGCAACAGAGAAGCCAAAAAACAAAGAATAAGGAGGAAAGAAGAAAAAGAAAAAAGGAAAGGAGGAGGGCCGTAGGGGGAGGCTTTAGTTTTTTTTTTTAATACAAAACGACGTTGTTTTAATGTTTCGATGAATGAAAAGTGTTTTAGGAATTAGTATGAGTCTCGGAGTGCAAATTCAAAAATGAAATTGAGTAACTATTAATTTCAAGGACCATTTTGAGACTCAAGTGCAACTTCAGGAACCACCGTAAGATTTAACTCCAAAAAAGGTTTAGGTAATTTTGCTAAGGTGAAGTAGGAGAAATGCTAGAGGCGACGTGACCTTTCTAGCATGAATCGCCAGGATGCTGTGTGTTCCGGTTGAGAGTGATGTCAAAGAAGCTGAGTGAAGCTGGTGTGAAGTGTATTTTGTGAAACTCTGGTTTGGACGTGTACAGAAGCACAACGAAAGTGGCACATGAGTTTAATATATTTTGGTCGGCGATAGGTTGTCAGCTGCTCTGACATCAGTTTCTCTTTCCTCCACCGCTAGGACCAGACTCCATAACTTCCTCTAAAGTTCGAAAAACATTATTGTCATATTTGTGACCTTCATTAGCATTATTGATTGAGCTTGATGATGATGAATCTAGGAACTCACCCCATTGGCATTTCACCCGAATTATGCAACCTTAAATTATTATTAACTAAGTGGACGAGCCATCACATGCAGAATGCTAAGATTGAAAAAAGTCATAATAATTAGAATAAAAAAAAGGCAAAAGATTGGTATTTGTTGGCACCTATAAAATAATACGAGAACACGCATACATATAAAATATAAAGTATCTTTTAAATAAATCATAATGATATTTTGATATTTTATTGATATTAAAATATAAATTAATATTTTTAATTATTTTTAATGTCTTATTTTAATTATATAAAGTATTTAAAATATTTTTTTTTGTTTTAATAAATAATATTAAACTATTTTTAAATTTATTTTAAGAATATATGTTAAGAATAATATTGTACACGCTGACACGTGATGGTATTTAGGTGTGTCTAAGCGTGTTCAGAAAAGAATTTTTTATTTTTTATTAAGACAGAGTTAAACACAGCAGATATACATATTAGAGAGTGTCGTATTCGAAAAATGTCTGACAGACATGATAACTCAACAAAATATCCGTGTTTTATAGGTTGCCACCCATGATGACAATGGGTGTGGTTAAATTCTAGAAAACTGGTGTTTTTTTTTTTCTATTTATCTAATTGCTGTATGCTTGCTAATTCTATTTATAGTGATTTAAAAGCAGATTGGGTATGAGATAACAAGTTCAATTTTTAATGTGCATTCTAAATTATTTGCAAATGACCACCACAATAACATGTTTTTTGGTGAAAGAAAAGCAATTACATAAATAATTCTTTTCAAATCAGTTGCTCATATGATCCACCGTAATAAAAAACAAAGGATATCACTTATAATTGTTGGCCCAGGCAATAACAAGCCCAACACCTCCTTCCACAACATTATATTTGGGCCATACAAGAAACATATCTTGGCCCGCTACACTGAACGGCTGACACAAAGTTCAGCTCAACCTGTAAAAAAAAAAGTAGTTGAAGGCTTAGTTGAGTGGCATAACAAATGCCTCATTAACAACTACATTCAAGTTCAAATCCTATGAAAAAAACACTGTCCAAAAAAAAAAGCTCAGCTCAACAACAATAGCCAATAGCCACGTCTCCTCCATGTCTCCTTAAGAAGTTGCACTTTTTTTTTTAGGTAAATTAAGGTTCCTCCTTTTTGAATACTCGAGTAACCAGTTCACATCCACACAAGACTACATTTTTTCTAT
The DNA here is from genome assembly GCF_003086295.3 of Arachis hypogaea. Taxonomy (NCBI): domain Eukaryota; kingdom Viridiplantae; phylum Streptophyta; class Magnoliopsida; order Fabales; family Fabaceae; genus Arachis; species Arachis hypogaea. The sequence continues at coordinate 22,406,113 of NC_092042.1, forward strand.
GGTGCACCTATGCTTCCACCCACTCGATCAGGTCCATTCACATTTTAATAATATCTCAACGGTACATAGGCGTGGCATTTCGGAATGCCAATAAAGTGACCTCCATACCTGAAATTTTTCCTATCATATTTAGGAGAGGTAACTATTCTAATAAAGATGTGAAAAAATTGTTAAAAAATATGATTTATTTGTTTAACCACATTTTAAATAAAAATAACACTTTTATAACATATAAAAATTAAATTCTATAATTTATCATTCAATATTTAAATAAAATATTTTACATGATAACAATCATAAAATTTTCATTAGAATAACCACCTTGAGAAGAATTTTAAGGGCACTACACTCCATAGACATTTTAATTTATTGTCATGTTAATCTTGTGAGAGTAACGTTATAACTCTATCACACAAACACACAACACACGCCAATTTTATGATTTTTGGAAGGAACAAAATGGAAAGTTGGAAACAAACCAAATGACGCTAGGAAATTAAATAACATGGTAAAAGAAAGAAAAGAGAGAATAGTGATAAATAAATAAAAATGCAAATGTAACCTTCAACTAGACTTGGAATAATTAAAAGATTAAAATAAATAAATAAATAAATAAATAAATAGTAAATAACTAATATAGATGTCACATGTAATTAAATATTCAAATACTTTGACAAAGTACAATAAAATTACAATGGATGATTGTTGAATCATAATTCAAGAGGAGTAAAGCATGTATCTAATTCTTCTTTTGAACTCTACGAAGAGTTTATGAAGCTTCTGCCAGCATCTGAATTCAACTCTTCATAGACCTAATAAAATGAACCATAAAAAATTAATAATAATAGAAACCAAAATAGAGAACATATTTTATTTTGTTTTATTTTCTCTGAAACTTCATTGGAGAGATTGAATTATTTTCTATCTATATTTGTTGCAAAACATGCATTATAATAATTTTCTAAAGTCACTATAGACATAATTCACAAAATTATTTTCTGAATCTATAAAAGAGAATTATACAGAGGAGCTTTATGAGAACAAAATTATTTGGTTTCTAACATGTTTCGCCAACTCCTACAAAGTAATATACATAAGAAATACAAGCTTAAATGAAACAACTAGTATTACACATACCAGTTTCTCGTGAACTTGTTGGAAAGCCTTGCAAAATCTCTCGGCCTCTTCTGGACCAACCTGTTTCGAACATTTGAACCGAAAAGATGAGTCTCAACTTGTTTAACAGTCATTGGAAAATGACATAAACAAGTTCTATGAAACACCACCATCCATATTATAGATGAGAGAGGGATTGTGAGGATAAGGAGAAGAAAAAGGGAGAGAGGGTAGCCGTGGCGACGCGGGACTTTCGATGGTGAACAGAGAAGTAGGAGGAGAAAAATGGCTTCGTGGTTTTGGTTCGGTCAAAAAGAAGAAGAATGATGGCAGTGGTGGTGCAGCTAAAACAGAGACTGGTGGTGAATGTTGGTGATGATGGTAGCTAAAAAATGGTTGAGAGGAGAAAGAGAGAATGTAAAGAATGGTGGTGGTGAATGTTGGTGATGATGGTAGCTAAAAATGGTTGAGAGGAGAAAGAGAGAATGTAAAGAATGGTGGTAGATGTTGGTGATGATTAGAGGCCGGGTTGGGATTATACTCCTCCTATTGAAAGAGACTTTCACGGAAGGGCCAGAATATCTGACGGAAGTAATGGATAGGGGTCGCGATGAGATTGATTTAGTGAAATTGTTAAGGGCCGGGGTGAGATTTCACTCTAAGAAAAGAGAAAGCTGAAAACTGAATATAGGTCACGTGTAGAAATGTTGATTAGAATGTTTCTCTACTACTACAACAACAAAAAAGCCTTATCACATTAGGTTAGAAACACGTTCTCTCCTCTCTGTACAAAATCAATAAAAATAAAGCCAACCAAAAAATGAAATTTTCAATTGAGGAAGGAAAACAAGTATACTAGCTCACGGTTGCTACGCAAGGCCTCAGCTTATCCAAAACAGCTCACTTAGAAGTTTGTATAACCAGCTTCAAACTTGAGAGTGTTTTTGTATGTATTGAAAAGTGAGGAGGGATTTAAATCACGGCTCAAAAGAAAGTCCTCAATAAAAATATTACATTATTCTTCCTTTTTTACAAATTACAATTTTGACAGGAATGCTAATTCTACTTTTTGTGTGTGGAGAGAGAATAGGCATGCATATAATTGGCTAATTGCAAACAGGTATATTTCTTATTACCTTCTTGGCAGCCTCTAACTTCAGCTTGCTCCAAAATGAATCTGTAGGTTTAAAGAATTCACATAAGAAGGACAAAAATTTCAAAAGCATAACACAGTAGATTGTTATAATTTACAAGTATTACAGAAACAATTCAATGAACTTTGATGCTCATTCTAGACAGTTAAAGTTGACCAAAATATTACAAAGATGATAGAGAGGTTAAATTTGTTCAATAACAAAGATTATATGTGATACTCACGTGGGTCATTTCCTCGGTTCTCGAAATTTATATCCCTTTCATCCCATGCATCTTGCCATTCCCTATGCTGCAGCGCCAAATAAGTTAGCAGCCATGCCATACATGTTCAAAAGAAGTCAACAATGCACACAGCAGCTCCAGCACTATTACCTCATCCTTTGCACATCCAGAAGCTTGTCCGGACAACCGCCTAGATGATGTTTGTTTGGCCTGAAATTTAACAGGTTTCAATTTGTTAGCTGAATACATTCTCAAATATAGAATGGGCTTAGTACGTTATATATTTAAGCTATAATATCGAAATTGGGTTCTAGGCCATCAAGTTCCTCGATATACTTTGGGAATCATGAAATAATATAATATGCTAACCATTCAAATATGTAAAAAGATTTTAAGGAAGATGAAAAAAAACAACCCAAGATACTGCCAAAGTGCCAATGTCTCACTCTCACATATAACATAACGGAATGGAGAAAACAATGGTGATTTTTCCAATAACATCATCTGATATAAATCAAAGTGAAATCAAATAACAGCATAACATTAACCGTTTTGCAATGCAACTGCCTGGACAAATCCTCCTAGCATCAGCTGGTTGATCTCCGTGATCCAGACGGATCAGAAAGGCGGATTTACTTCTAAAATAAGGTCAAGCAGAAAGTTGCCGGAAAGGGAACACCGAACACCATACGTGTGAATTCTCCACTCATCAACCTCAGATATATAAAGCCTCTAGTCTAGTGTCTAGTTGAACTTAAAAGTTCAAACTGGCTGCATTGTTATCTCATTAAATCTCTTTTGCATTAACTAATATTGAATTCCCCCTCTTTACCCCGGTAAATATGTCATGTTTCTTATAATAATCAAATCACTCAATTCATGTTTAGGGCCTTCTTAAGATCCCACCCTACACCCCACCTATTCTTTGTGGACAACCATGTTTTACCAAAACAGAGAACAAAAAATAAATAAATAAAAAATAAAAACCATAGCATCCGCCTCAAATTTACAAACTAGTCACACACTACGAATACTTCGAATTCCAAAACTCTCTTAAAACCTAAGTAAAAGGCAAAAGGGCATATCACTGCATTAGATAGAAGCAGCAAGCAAACAATCGAAAATCACGAAATGACTCACCGAAAAATCGAATCATTGAGCTAAAAGCGAAGTGAGATTGATTATGCAGCGCAACATGGATTAAAAAAAAAAATCAATGAGACGGAGATATTACAAAAGCATAAACCCTAAAAATTCATGTAAAAAAGAATCACAAGAGGGGAGAGAGAAAGAGAGAGTACACAGTAATCGCGAGAACGAACAACGGGGAAGAGTTGGAGAAGGCGTTGAAATTCAGCTTCGTCCATTGTTGAACACTATTGAGTGAGTCTGACGAAAATGTGAAACCTCAAGTCTGAAGGAGACAGAGACACACAATAAAAAGCTCAGTCAAAATATTATGACTAGCTCAAATTAATTAATTAAATTAGTAAAAGTTTATAACACATTGATTTAGGCTCATTTTTTGGATAAGAGAATGGTGTGTGTTATGCTAGGTCATGGAATTGAGGGGTGTTATACAGTGGTTGTGACGGCTCTTGTTTTTAAACTTAGAGGAAAGAGAAACCATGTCCAGTTTTTTTTGTTGTGAAAAATGGAAGCATAGGTAACGTTAAAATTTTTGGTAAGTGAAATCACACTGTTCGATTTTTTTGTATGAAATATTTTTTATTTATGAAATATAAATTGTATCGTTTGATTTGTGTTATTAAAAAAAATGAAATTGTAATCAGACTATCCAATTTAAAATGATTTATACTTTATAAGCAACGTCTACTATTAATATAGGAAGATGTTCACGTATATCGATTCTTTTTGAAATATGATATTCCAACAATGTTAACCATTTAGATATAATAATAAAAAAAATACAAGGTTCAGATTTGCCAAATAAAATACAGATAAACAAGCTTGAGTGGTGCATGTAAACATACGACCGTTTTTTCCTTTAACAAGTTTTATATGATTGAAGTTATCCGCTTGTCCTCGTAAACAAATTTTAAAAGCCATTTTTTCTAGCCGTCATATGTGATAGGTCTTGGCTGAGCTGCACTAACGTTATTTTTCTTCTTTTTTTTTTGAACGACTCTCACAACAATAATTATGTAATGTATATAAAAAAATTAGTTATTGTATATATAAATATTATTTAATTTTCATAAAAAATTTTATTATAGTACTATAAAATAGTTAATTATTTATTTATTATTTGATTATTTTATTATGTTAAATTTAATTATTTTAATAGTTAATTATTTATTTAAAAATATGTAAATTAAAATGTATAAACAAAGAAAAATTCTCGTGTAAAGGAAGAGGGGCAATGCTCCCTGCCTCCCTCTTAATTTTTTTTAACAAATTATGTATAAAGGTGTTTGCTATGGTACGATAATAAATTCATACGTATCGATATGTTTAAAATATGGACAAGTAGTAACAAGTCACGTGGAATTTATTTTCCACATCAGCATTTAATTTTTTTAAATATATATTATATCACCACTTTTACTAATATACCCTTTTAATTAAATAAAAATAACATTATATTTTTTATTTAATTTTATAAAAAATCTTAAACATCCTTACTTTATTTGATAGACAAAAATACCCTTTTAAATCAATCAAATTTTAGAATTCAATTAATCCTAATTTTATAGTTTCAATTAATTTAAACAAAAACATATTTAAAAAAACAAAAATCAATGGTTCTTCGTCTTCTCCAATTCCCTTAATTATTCATCCCCTCAGAAGCAAAGGAAAACTTATAAAAAAATAAAAAATCAATATGTTCTTCGTCTTCTTCTAATATCATTCGTGCCCCCTCCCCTCTGAAGCACACAAAAACGACAAAACTCTAACAATAATTGACTGCATTGATCTCGGTAGCTAGCCACTCACAAAATTTAAAGAACCTAAAGGAGAAAGAAGGCTAAACCACTCAACTGGGCAAACGCTGCGTCTTTCTCCTTTATGAAGTTCTTGGAAAAGTGTTGGTTTTGTTCCTCAACCGTATATCCTGGTCATAGAATCCAGTTCGTTCGTAATGATGCCAAGGTGCAAAGTCAAAGTTTCAATTCTATGAATTTCTTATACAATCAATTCACTAGAAAAACCATAAGTTAACTCCTCGTTTTGTTGCGCAGATTTTTCGATTTTGTAGGTCTAAATGCCATAAGAATTTTAAAATGAAGAGGAACCCTCGTAAGGTCAAATGGACCAAGGCATATCGAAGAGTGCATGGAAAGGATATGACTCAAGTCAATTATTACTATTTATTATCAAATTTTATCTTTGATTTATTTTTTTTATATATCTTGTAATTTTATTTATCGTGGTATGCTTAGGGTTTCAGAGTTATTGTGCTATAATTTCAGGATTCAACGTTTGAATTCGAGAGAAAGCGAAATAAACTGGAGAGATATGACATAAACCTTGCTGAGAATGTGTTTAAGGTCATTCCTAATATTGATAAAATCAGAGTCACCAGAGAGGAGAGACACCATAAGAATAGGTCCTTGCTTGAATCTTCTATTATGTATATAGTGTGGATTTGTGGAACCTTGGTTTCTATGGAAAATGTCTTAAATTTTTTTTACTCTAGTCAGTAACGAAAAAACTGAATCAAATGAAACTGTATTAAAGAGCTTCGTAAATGTCCTTAATGTGGTTGTTTGTTGTATGAATTTATAAGTTTTTATAATATTTCAAAAAGCAATTAAAATAATAAATAAAAATATTTATATTTTATTTTATAATAAAAGTAAATATGTCATCATTTTATGCGGTAACTATTTTTTATTGTCTTCTCTTCTTATCCAAACAATGTATAAATAAATAACCTTAATATAAAACTAAAATCCGTTTTTTTTTTTTACGATATCTCCTAATCCGAGAGGCCAAGAACTAATCCATCGCATGTAGTAGACGAAATTCAAACTCCTGTCACTTATTTAAATGGACTAATAAACTAATCACTAGACAACTCAACTTGGTTAACTAAATTCCGTTTCTAATAACTATAGATATGTACTCAAAAGTCAAAACTCATTTTTGTAGCCACTAAAGAATATCCTATAGGAAGCGGTCCTCATATGTCAATGTACGGAACAGAATATGATATTTCATTTATCTCTACTCATTGAGATATAATATAAATAATGTGAATGGTCAAGATCTTAGTAATTTGCCTTCAATGTACATGAAAACTAGGAGCTCACCGTAAGCTTCAGACCGGGTAAGTAGTTGGCAAGTATTTAAACTTATACATTATCTTTTCTATCCATATGCCCCGAAAGCTTGGCGAAGCCATTTTTCATATTCAGCCGATCTGAAAATTTGTTAGCTCTTGTTAGCTTTCTACATATGTCTTTCTTAAAAATAGACTTAACCATATATTTTTTTTTCAAATAATTGAAGAAAATAATTTTAATAAGATAAAAAAATATTAGAAAGTCATCAGAATTTATTTTTAGTTATCATTTAGTCATTAATTCAATTTCTTTAGTTTAATAATTTAATAATATATTTTATTCCATATTTTTAAATATTGATGACTAACTAATAACTAAAAATAATAAATTTTGATAATTTTTTAATATTTTTCAATAAAAAAATCATGTTAATTGAAGAAAAAGATCATTGTCAAATAAGCATGTAATAGGATGATTTTTTTATTAAAAATTAAAAAATATGCTATATTTCAGAAAACAAAATATAAGAATTGAATTATACAAAATACAGTTAAATTAAATTTTTTTAGGGAAAGAAAAATTAGGTGAGCCTATCGTTAAATTGAATGGGTATCGATGAATATGAAATTTGCATTTATTAATTTATTGTACATTATATGTAACATCCTACCACATTAAGCTTTACGCTTAAGTCGTAAAACAGAGGTGGTGTGGTATTACGACCTCTAAAATAAAATGAGTACATATAATAGCAGAAGAATTATAATATGCTAGGAGCCTTGAAGAATAGAGGAAATAAAAAAATTGCGAATATAAAAGCGCAACACTCGAGAAATGAGTTAACTTGCGTGCTACAAAAGCTACAGCTGTCAAGTGTAAAGTAACCCAAAACGGGAACAGAGAGTCAAAGATACAAAATAACGAGCTCCTAACTCAGCCTGCAAAGTCAAGACTGACCGGAGAATATACACACATATATACATATATATACATATCCAAAACCCAAATGTACAAAAACAAAATCCTGCCTCTCCAAACACTTCTAGGAGGATCAAAAAGAATACGTTATGTGGAGAGTAAGCTAAGTACATATATATACATCATAGCATAACAAAATAACCCAGTAACCACTCCGCTTCAAGAGTCCAGACGCCTAACGAGATGCCTCTCGACCTGCATCTGAAAAATAACAACATAGTATGGAATGAGAACCGGAGGTTCTCAGTATGATAAAGGTGCCACACACATAATATATAAGGTTCTGGGAATGCCAGAGGCAATCCTAGAACGTCGACACTTAGATTGTAGAGCTTAAAGTATTAAACAGAAGCCATAAAAGGTGGTTTGCTAAGGATATTTAAACCTAACTTAACTTAACTTTAAATCTAAATATCATTCTGCCATTCCTCCTTACCTCCAACTCCATCATGCATTTTCACAGACAACTAAACAGACAAAGGCAAGCACAAGAAGGTTACAAGTACTGCAGATAACAAATATACATTTAGCATGGCAAGTACATTTAGGCACACCCAGTTAATACACAAGCAAGTAATTCAAGTAATATGCATATGATGCATGCCTGTCCTATGGCTGATGAGGCTCATCTGTCGGTTATCCAGCCAACCCGAAAAAGTCTGAATTGTCCTTATATTGTCCCCCGACGTGCATCCCCAAGAGTCTATGCATAGCTTTTTCTCAAATAATTAATATTGCTCAATGGGGGTAACATTCCCGGGAATTTATATAGTGCCCGGTCACACTTACGTCGTAGGGTCAACAGAGTATCGAGTTTTCTACCTGGTACACGTGGTGGCAAGCCACGGCACTTTATCCAAGGAATCTCGTATCTCAGATCATTCAAATTCATAAGCCATATAAATAATTCAATTATAATTCATCAACATCCACATCATTCTCAATTGCATCTCATTCATCATCATACATTAAACATATTTAATCCTTATCCTTCATTATCACACCTCTCATTCCGTCCATCAATAATTCCAATTCAAAACATAATTCATTCTTTTCTAAGAATTAAACTTCAAACTTAAAAGATACTCTTTTTCTTAATAACTCTAAATCAAACCATATAACCTTTAAATCTAAATCTTTTTAGATAATCATATAAACAAAATCTCTAATTTTTATAAAATTTTGGCAACACCTCCTCTAAAACTCGGACTTTACCATCCTTTTCGGGTCCAAACCTGCTTTCTTTTTAATTCAACACACCCTTCCTCATTATTATAACAGTCACCACAATAAATCTACCTTAGATCAACAATTATACTCATACAATATTCAAATCCAACAACCAAAATTCAACTAAGGATCATAGTTCACTAATCCTAGGCTTCTAACACAAAATACCTCAAATCAATAATTCACCAAATTATTAGTTAATCAACAAGCACCAAACCAACCATGTTCATCAACAATAATATTCAACAATAATTCTCTCCAAATTAACATAACAACATTCACCATCCAAAATTAATAACTAATTATCCAATAAACTTCAACCAAATATATTCATCGACAAATTACTAAACATTAAACATACACCTGCATTCCAACCTATCCTATGGTCGTCTAGCCTAAGTTTTCACAGAACATTATATATTAAATGCAAGAAACCTAAACCATAACTTAGCCAATTCCCAAGTATTGTTCCAAGACAATTTTCTTAAAAGAACACAGCCCTCAAAACCTCAACTAATCTGCTTCTTCCAAGTTCCAGTATTCACAATTTCAAGCTTCAATTATTTATTCACAACCTAATACACATTTATAACACACATATATCCAATTTAATACTCAAAGCTCAAATTCAAAGAAAATAAAATAGAATTATCGTATCCTCACCTTACCCAAGCTTCACATAAGCAAGAGTGAACGTTTCCCTCAAGCTAATTGGATCCTAAAACATCAGAAATCAAAGAAATTCAACATTCCCACTTAAAATTTGAAAATTGGGAAAAATGAAGGCTGAGTATAAAATAATGAGTTACCTATGAAATTATTCTGGTAGAAATGTAGAGTTCGACGCGGTGAACGCGTGGCCACAAACGGTACCGCGATCGGAGCTCGGACGGAGGAGTTACGTCAGTTGGAATTTCACCGTAGGGTTACATGATTCCTTTCCCTCCTCTCCCCTGCAACTTCAACGTTGCTGAAATGGGGAAGATGAGGACGTGGGTCCTTTTTAAAGGCTGGCCCGATTGGGCCCACGGTCCGATTTGGGCCCGGTTTAATCGGTTCGGTCTGTTTGGTCTAATTTTGGACCGTTTTCTTTGAAATTGGTGTCAAAATTCTCGTTTCGATGAGCTCTATCCTAATTTGATATAATATTCACATTTCTAATCCTCCTTATTAAAAACTAATTTATTGACTAATTATCTACTAATTTAACCGGGGTTTACATTATATATGTATGATTTTGACCGTACGCTATTCACTCTGAATATCATCTCCATCATATTATACCTTTTCTAACTTGAGCATTGGAGTACCTTTATAAATGTCGACTGACACTATTTTTAGAAAAACCGACGTACATTTCATTCCGTCCAAGAAAAAGCAAGTTTAAGCACTGAGCAGGATGAACTATACCTTGGAGCCGGCTACTCACACAGAAACAAAAATAATAGAATTATTAGGCAGAATATCATCAATGATCAAAATGAAAATATCCCTTGTAACTCTAAGATATCATGTGTTTATACTTGACCCAAAACATAAAGTCATGCCCAATAAAAATAAAAGATTCACTCGAAAAAGATGATTTCCTACCACATACCCGACCTCTTTAAGGAAGTCGGACACGGCATAAGGAACCAGTCTTACTTATCCAAATAAGTAGTAGCCTCTCTGAATTTCTCCTACTATCTCTATCTCCATTAAAAAATAGATCCTAACATATCTCTCAAAAATAAAGGAAATAGTCATCCACCTAAAAAGGTAGAACTACTTAAAAAAAGGTGGTTATTGGCTCTACTATAAATATACTGATACTCTTAGGTATATTTACGTTCTAACCTACTAAAAACTTGCAAAAAGTCCTTGCTAACTCATAAATATTGGAATTTTTTGTAGGTATCATCCCCACCTCCTCACGAGAAACACGGACGACGGTGTTTCGCCATAAGAACAAGTCGGAGGCTACCTCACAAAGACATTAGACCTCACGTCTAGACCCAAATCAATATTTCAGATAACCCTCAAAATATCATAGTTGTCCCTTAGTTAATGAATTATTAAATTGGCATATTTATACGAAACTACATTTGATTGAGGTAATTTTAAAAATTGTATAAATAAAATTTGAAGAAATAGACAATTGAGTGGAAGAAAAATTTTTTTGAAACCAAACATATGCTCAATTCATATTGAAAAGTTATATTTAAAATGAATATGAATTTTTTTTAAGTTTAATTCAATAATTTTAATTTAGACTATCAAATTTTATTTTTTGACATATATATTTTAAAATTTAAATTATATCTGATTTAAAATTAAAATTGAGGTATTATTAAATTTTCCGTAACAAATAATAGTAGTAGATGGCAAAAAAACTTCTTATTAGTTTTTCATGCATTTTACAAATTGTGAAAAGTTGTTATCACTAATGATAAAAATTATACACTAATGGTCAATATTAATGCATTATTTTAAGTTTATTTTCCATATTTTATCTAAAAATTAAAATTTGTATAAAGAACTAAAATATAAAGCATTTTAATTAGTTTTTTTATTTTCACCTTTAAATCATTGTCCTATATTACAACTCAAATATAAGTAACAAAATGTTAAAAGGTATTTTACACACAATGTTTAGGTAATTTTTGTCCGTTCATAATTTTTTTTTTTAATCTTTTCAATTTTATTTGTGTACAAGATATCATGTAAAAAGTCAATAATAAAAAAAAAACTGTACATACTTTATACAAAATAATATTATAACCAAATAAAAACTTTGAAGTGAACAATTACGTATTTTAAGTTTATTTTAAAAAAAAAATAATATATCAATCTGCGGTTAAAATTTGTATGTTATTTTTGTATTGATGTCATTTTTTTCTCTTTTTCTGTAATCACGATTTTTGGTTTAACATTCTATTTATTTTAAATGAATATTTTCTATAAATAATAAATTATATTTCAAGACATAACTTCTAATTCGTTAAGATAAATTCTACTTATTATTAAAAGTAATATTAAGACAATAACGTAAAGTTATATTATTTAACTTAATATTTATAATTTTATATATGTAATATCTATAATTATATATTTATTGTATCTAAGATTATTTATTTATTTCAGTAATAATTAAAAAATAAAAAATATGACTATATTTTTAAACTATTACTCTCAAATATTTTTAATTGTTAAATATGTTCTAAGTCATGTCAATCCATTTTTAACGTTTTATTTATTAAAATCTAAATAAGTATAGTGGCTAAGTAAACAACAGTTTAAAAGAAAAAAAAGAGAAGTAAACCACATTTAAATAGTAGATGGCTTCAAAAGAAATTAAACGAATATATAGTCGTCCTTGATTATTGAGCCAAGTCCTTATTTTAAAGCTATCTATTTATGACATTTTACCTCTACAATTAAGGTTATTTTTGTCATTTCGACCCTCGTTACATGACAAATAACAACTTGGCTAACTTTTGATACCATGAATATCGTATTCCACTTTTTTCCATTGACATACGTGATAATTTTCCGTTAATATATTGTGATCTTACACAAAAAATTTATATATCAATACCTCTAAATAGAAATGAGAGAGAGCGAAACTTACGGTGGTGCGAGCAGAATTTTGAAGGTTAATGAAGATGGGAAACATGGCGAGGTGTCTTTCAAAGACAAGGTCGTTGGTGGCTCTGCACCAAAATTATTAGTTGTTGATGATGCTCTTGACAAGGACAAGTTAGTTATCATTACTGGAAAGTAGGGTGATAGTTTTCTCTAAACAGAGGCAGAGCTTAGTTAAGACAAGGGAGTCACTTTTATTAAAAAAATTAATAGTACTTCTTAAAAAATAGTTCAGTTGGCTCAAATATTTTACTATGACTTAAAATACTAAAGTTCAATCTTTATCTCTTGCTTTTATTGTACAATAATTTTTAGTTTAAAACATTCAAACCTTGTTGGATTTAGACTAAACTGAGTGTATTTACATTTTGCAGCTCTCTATTCAATAAACAACACTCCCTCTACTTTTGAGTTCAAATATAAAAAATTAGGTATCTTTTATTTATGTAATTTTATCAGCCGGTGTTTGGAGTTCCAAAGTGAAGGCTTCGGCAATTGCATGTGTAGAGACCAGCCTTTGAATGTGATGCAATTGAATATGAGAAGCCATAGAATTTTTCTCACCCCAAATCGTTACAAACTTTTCTTGGTGCACAAAGCACAAGAATGAAGCATTATAGTCCACAATATGTGCTTTTAAGGTCATCAATCAAGTAGTTCTTATGACCAAATCACCACCTGCCACATGAAGGACATATACCTCAGGTATTGAGATGGTACACCCTGTCGCATTGATGTCTAGATTAGCAATTTTTTCTTCTACTGTCAGAATATTGAAATCTTCAACAATCACCTTAATTCCTGGAGCAAGTTCGATAGGAAGATTCAAAAATTTAGCGATGCGTGGTTGGATAAAGTTATCAAAGGTACCATCATCAATTAAGACCTGCACCTTTAGCCATTGATGGAAACTTTGACATGAATAGTAGACGGTCCTGGAGTACCGTGCATTGCATTACAATACAAATGGTGGTCCAGCACCTGACCTTCCAAGGATTCAAGTGTGTTATCCGCAAACACCGGTTCTGCAAGGTCACCAATAGGGGCCATATTCTCGTCCAATTCTAATTGTAGCCACATAAATTAACGATTTGTGCAGTGGTGGCTGACGGAAAATCGTTCGTCGCACCAATAACAAAGACCCTTCTCCCGTTTACTCTGAATCTCAACAGGGGTCAACCTCCAAACTGGGTTTTTGTGTGGTGGAGTGTGAGAGCATTGTGATGGTGTCGGAAGTAATGCGGGAAGAGTGTTGCGGATGGGCGGCTGTGGAGATGGAGAAGAATTGGGAGTTGTGAATTGTGGTTTGTGAACAGTAGGGCCATATGTGGTTCTTGGCGAAGAAGTCAATTTCTCTTCATAGAGACTAGCTAAGGACATCGCCCTCATCAAAGATGGGGGACATTGAGCTTTAACCTCCTGCCATACCTCAGGTTTCAGTCCACTAACAAAACAGTCTCGGAGCGCCTCAGGAGGATCAATGTGAGTACGATTTGCCAAAGCAACAAATTCTGAATAATACTCGCTTACCATGCCACCTTGCTGCAGCTTGAATAACAATTCTCGTGGTGACTCGAACAGTGACGGGCCAAATTCGAGCTCAATCGCCCGCTTCACTTGGTTCCATGAGCGAAACTGAGCAAAACGTTGGGACATTTGAAACCAAGGGATGGCAGCACCAGTCATGTGAATCACAGCAATTTCGATTTGTTCTTCTTTGGGAACTTGAAAAAAAATCAAAATACTGGTCCATTGAAAAATCCCCCCTAAAGCGTCAGTACCATCGAATTTTGGCAAATCGAAATTCACTCGACGAGAATGCAGAGATGAACGATGCTGCAGAACAATGCCTGAGTTCGAACCATAGGAGAGCTCAGGTATCTCAGATCGATGCCTGTGCTGGTTCTGACCACATCGGTTGGAGAGGGGAACGAAGCATGCCTTATAAGGGTGTGGATACCTCTCCCTAGCATGACGCGTTTTGACGAGTGAGTGTGAGGGGGGCTTGGGCTATCATCCCTATCGTCAAAGGCAAAACCGTGAGGCCTTGTATACCAAAGTGGACAATATCGTGCTAGAGGGTGGTCTGGACTGTTACAGATGGTATCAGAACCAGAACCCGGATCGATGTGCCAGCGAGGGCACTGTGCTCCCTTAGGGGGTGGATTGTAAGGTCCCACATTGGTTGGGAAGGGGAACGAAGCATGCCTTATAAGGGTGTGGATACCTCTTCCTAGCATGATGCGTTTTGACGAGTGAGTGTGGGGCTTCAGCTAGCATCCCTAACGTCAAAGGCAAAACCGTGAGGCCTTGTGTGCCATACCGGACAATATCGTGCTAGTGGGTGGTCTGAAGCTGCGTAAGAGAATCATGGATGGCGTCGATTTTGAGATTAGTGGCTTCGGAAGCACGAGCGCGTTCAGATCTATTCTCCTCCGTGATGAATTCGAACATCTGGAATAACTTTTTAATGTCAGCCTCCATGCCTTTCATCCGCGTGTTGTCAGCTATGATCATGGTGACGAAAGCACCAATTGATAGGGTGGAGCTCAGAAATAATAATAAGAAGAAGAAAGGTAGGATATATTTATGTTTAATTGAAGGAATTTATAAGTAATTGGTAAGTGAAGAACATATATAAAAATTGTAAGACGAAATAGGAAAATAAAAGAAAATAGTGCAACAAAATGATGCGGAAGAATATAGTAATTCTTCAATTTCTCCGAGCATAACAGTACTTGAAGAATTAAAAAGAAAAACAGTTGAGAAAAGAATAGAATGGATAAGAATAAGGAAATAGAAAAGAAGAGAAAGGAATAACATAACAAAAAGACAAAAGTATCAGCAATCACATAACCACCCAGCCTCTTGCTGTTAGTTCTCTCTAGTGCTCCTTTTTGGACTTACATCATGTTAATTGAGTGCCAGCTATCCTTCTGGTATAACAATATTTCTTTATAAAGTTGTAAGCTTTTTATTTATGTGCTCTTCCTCATTCATGCGCTTAACACAGGATCCACCACAGAAAAAAAAAACCCTTTTTGATATCTCATACTTGCATTAATAATATAATATGTCGATTGTTGACACATACTTGATACTTCTATAGTGAAAACTGTGTCGGCCAATGAGGTCATTCTAATCTTCTATGCTTATTAATAACATTATTCATGATGATTATGTATATTAGTTATGAGAGTTTTCTTGTTATTATTATAGGAGTATCGATGCACCAGTTGTTTTAACCGTTGATCTGAATTATAACAAATATATATAATATATATTAATTGAAATCAACGGTTAAAATAATTGGAATATCGGTGATCCCAAAGCACTTGAAATGTTTTCATTATTATATAGGTAATCAATCTTAAATGTATGTATTATTATTGTTGTATACAAATCTTATAAATTTTAAACAATATTCATAGGATTTAATTTTAATACATTTATAAACAATTTTAAGACAATCAATAATCTCAGCTTTATAAAGCCATTTAATGAAATTTATATTTTTAGTTAATTTTTTAAATAATAAATTTAAAAGTAATTATTTTTATTGATGTGATAATTAATAAACGACTGAAAATGTATGTAAAATTAGAGCTGACAATAGGCAGAGTAGGGAAGGATAGGGTTTGGACTCTACCTTGATTTTATTTGCGGGTTAAAAACTTTTTTAAAATTCTACCCTATCCTACCCGCGGGTTGAGAATTTCTCAATCCTAACCCTACCTGCACCCTAAAATTCTAAACCCTACCCTATCCGACCCTACTCGCAGAAAAATAAAAAAAAATTACAAGCAAATATAAAATTCAACCATTCTAAATTTCATACATATTAATAAAATAGAAAATAAAAAGCTAAGTTTAAATTAAAAATAAAAATAATAAAATCTTAAAGAAATCTAACCTAAGATTACAAAAAAAATGATCATCAACTAGTTTAGTAGTTATTTCAAATTTTTATAAGAGAAAGATTGTGGGTTCAACACTCACTTTTTTCATTACATATATAACTTTTACATATATATTATATAATATATTAGAGGTGCAAGTAGGATAGAGTAGGGTATACCTTGAATCCGTATTCTACCCGCAGCAGGTAGGGTAGACAACCCTACCTAAACAGGTTAGTTTGAGTTAGGTACTCGCAGATAGGATATAGATTACTAACATATGTAAAATTCTTTTATTTTATCATTCATACATAAAAAAAAATTTACATTTTTCAAAAAATAGGTTATTAATAAAGTTAATATGTATTATGTGAGACATGTAATTTCATGGAGTTTCCATTTTTGTTAAAAAGTTAAACTTGTTCATCTCTTTATTAGTAATATACAGTAGTATGCTAATAAAGAAAATGTTAAAAGGGCCAACACATTGAATGAAAAAAAGGAAATCAGTTAGTATTGGTTTAAATACAAGATGTGAGACAGAGAGAGATTCTAATATTTTTTTATTAATAGTATTTTGGTTTAACTATTTTGTTAATTTCTATAATTTTATTAAATTTGTAATTATGTTTTTATAATTTTTTTAAATAAATTTTTATATTATTTTAAATTTTATAATTAAATCTTTTTTAGTATAAAAAATATTAAAATTAACAGAATATTTTTCTAAAAATTAAAAGTATTTACAACTAAGAATTTAATTAGCTTTTTTACTACATATTTTTTAGGAGGAATATTTTTTTACTTTAAGACTTTTGAGACAAAAAAATCTAATTACAAAATTAAAAACCAATATAAAGATCTAATTGATAGGAAAAAAAATATACAAAGACCTAACTGTAAATTTGATAAAATTATATGACAAACGGATAATTAAACTTAACACTTATTATTGCATTTATTTTTTTTTTTCGGATATCTTTTGACTCGACAAATTAAAGTCTAATTTGTTGATAATTTAAACTCTAGTAATTAAAAATTTGTCATTGATTAATAAATTATTGTACACAAAAAAAACTTCAAAATTATAACAAGTAAACAATTGAATTGACTACGAAATCATATTAATTTTTATTGTTTTCATATGTAAATCATAGTCATCACACATCAGGATCAGATCATATTTCTGAACACAAAATAAGTTATTTTAAATATATATATTGTTAAAATGACAATGATTTTTCACTTCCTCTAAAAAAAGTAAGACGTAGAATTTATAATTGAGGAGTGTTAGGGAGACAGCAATTTTTATGATTTATAGTTATCAAATAATTATTAATGATAATTTTAATGATGTGAGATTAGTGTGAAATTTTATCTAATAATTTTTTTTTTTTGTTAATTATATACTGACTAAAATTTAATAGAGTTGCTGCTCTATACTTTTCCTTTATAATTTTAAGCCTGCTACTGTCACATTATATATAATTATGGGGTATGGATCAAATATATACGCTTCACTCGACTTGCCAGTTTATGAAATTGAAATAAATGATAATGACAATGATGTTCTTTTTGAGAGATAGAGTTGTAACGAGTAATAACGACGCTCATCAACTTGATTGAGAGAGACCCCATAAATTATTTTATGAACTTTTAATATTATATATATACATTGGTCCATCCCATCCACCGGGGTCCTTGTGAACATGGAGTCATGGACTTAATATTCTTCTTTAAGCTTTTATATATAATTTCCAGAGAAAGAACTTTATATCGTGACAAATAAAAAAAACAAATAAGTGAAAAGAATCGTCTATTTAATTTGTTTCGAATTATATATTAAAAAAAGTGACTGTACAAGCTAAGTTAACTGTTTTATAATTTAAAAAGTTGATTTTTTTAGACACCACTTTTATATTTTATCAGGTTATACTGAAAGCCTTAAATTCGAAAGTTTTTTAATATTCTGATTATATAAAAATCATAAATTTATAAGATTCAAAATTTTCAACAAAAGAGTAACTTTTGGCAAAAAAAAAAGAAAAAAAATCACATAAATTTATAAATAGCTAACATTATTTAATGTCACTAAAAGAATAAATCATGACTACTTAAAAAGATCTTAGATATATCCTGTGTTTTGAAGTTTATCTAAGATCCAAGTTCCTTTTGATAGGATAAAAATCATCTAAAATTTTTTGTGAGATTAGTGAGTGGTATCCGAAAAATTTTAATTCTTAAATTAGTAAAAATTTAAAGCAGACTTCATTTTGAGTATAATAGCTAAAATCTTGATTTAATTTTTAAAATTTTTTAATATTATTATTTTAATAAGTCATTACTTCTAAAGTTATTCTACTTTTGACAATGAATAATTTTTTCTTTTACCAGAAAAATTGTTGTGATTTTTTTTTAAATTAGTAAAATAGATTGTAGAAGTTGGTTAAAATTCATCTTATTCGAAAAAAATCAAATTGAACTGATTCTATTGTGATCGATTTCTATAAAATTGAGTGTGAATTTAGATTTTTATTCCGTAAATTATAAATTGGATTTTAATTATTTTAGACCTAACTCGTATATGAACACCCAGTATATAATCTTAATAATTTATATAAAATCTAGCTATTTCAAAATATTGCACATCAATTGATTAATGGTCTCAGTTAAATAATCCTCCCTACCTGTATGTATCTCACAAGATTTAATGATAACTGCAGCATCATATTATTATTTATGCCATTATATATTATTATTTATTATGGGAAAAATTGGATTTTCCAAAAATGAATGATGTCGTCATCAGTACTATAGTCATTCAAAAATCAAAATGGACATATATGGATATGGATATGGACATATATCTTCCAATATTGGACATGAGTTTATGTTCATGACCAATGTCAGGTGTTATCAGAATCATGACACCGCAATCACACATCTTATAAGGGTGTTTAGAAATTTGGAATCTCAATCTAATTTTAAAGTGGTACCACATCTAAATTTATTATATAAAAAAAGGTTAATTGTCCTGTCTACACGCATTTAGTGAATCATAATTTAGGATGCATTTCACATGTAACATGATGTGTAAGGCGATATTTTAGTCATTTATCTCATTCATAAAATTAATTTTAACTATTAATTTTAATCATAATATATATAATTAATATTAATGGCTAAAAGTTTTAGAACACTTAATAATATAGTACATTTAAAATATTGTCTATAGTTTATAGTATAAATTAATAAGATATTTCAGTAATTTTAATTATTAATTTTAATTATAAAATTAATCTTAACTATTAATCTAAATCAATGACTAAAATACTTAATTTCTTAATTAGGATTTTTAATAGTTTATCTTTGCAAAACATTCAATGTCGATAAACAATTGTAGAGTTAGGGATTTATTTCTGTGAAACAAGTTGGCGATACCCAACTTTATTTTATGGTAAAATTTTACATATAATTATTTTTAATTAAAATAATAATTAAAATTTATTAAATAATAGTTTAATAAAATAAATTAAATTATTTGATAAATTTTAATTATTAATTTTATGTAAATATAACTGTACTTAAATTTTTATTTTATTTAAGATTTTTCTTCTCCGTTCAAAGTAACTTTAAAGTAATTATATTAATAAAATATTATCTATTTGACCAATAAAAACAACGAACAAATGAGAGTAAAAATATCTTTGGTTTGAAAATCTTTTTAACATGTAATTATTTAAATAATGATAATTTAAAATTAGTTTTTGACATATTTAATTAAATTAACATCAATCACCATCAAAACAAAAACAGTATTTTTATTTTAGTAGGATAAATATTTTATTTAGGCAAAAATTTACATGTAAATAGTTAAATCACTATTAAAATTAAATTTCTATACCTTAAACTATAAGGTTTGTAGAATTGTTGGTATATCATTTTATGGTAATTTAAAATTGTCACAAATTAAAAAAAAAAAACATTGCAAATTTTCGGTTTTCTGTACAATGACAATTATTTTTATATAAAATTGATAATTATAAATTATCAGATAATTTAAAATTTAGCTAAATTATTATTTAATAGTTTTTAATTATCAATTTTAATTAAAGAATATTATTGCACACAAATTTTGTTTTATTTTATAAAGAAGTATAGGAAGCCAACATAATATTTGTACAATGTGTACAATGGAGGTTTAGAGATGTCCGATTCAGTATTAGAGATATAACCATTAGTGTATAGAAGGAGCCAATTAACGAGGGAAGCGCGTGGGGCAAGTGACGACATCTACCCTTACTTTTGAACAGTCAAAAGTGTACTTCACTGAGGAATGAAGAAGATAACATCATACTCATACATTCATACATACAACTCCAAAGGCTTTGAAAAATGAAAATCAACTAGTACATACAATTTCTGACAAAGTGATTATTTTTTTCATTTTTCTTTGTTTGTAAAATAAAAAATATAGCTATAAAGTTACGTAAATGTAATTTCAGTAGATATTTTAGAATGATTTTTTTAGGCAAATTTTAGACTGAAAAGGATAATAGATTTTATAGAGAGACATATTAGTCAATAAAATGAATATGTAAATACAAAACAGGAGTTGTTAATTGTGGTTAGGTATGGTTTAATTTTAGCAAAAAAAAGATGCATTGTTTTACTATAATTCATACGTGATGAGCATTTGTTTTGAGAAAAAAAAAACATTTGACAGCTTAGCTGGTTAGCAGCATTTTTCTTTCACGAGAGCTCCTTTAAAGATGGACAAAGAAACAAAAGACTATAAATAGTGATGATTGAATTGATGTGAAACGAAAGAGTGCATTAGTTAGTATTCTACCGAGAGCTATTGCCTGCTGTAGTAGTAGTCATCAAAGGTTGAGCCAGGTCTGTAATATATGTTGCTTTTTTTTCTCTCGCTCTCCCTCCTCTTCTTAATCTTTTTCTTTTTCTTTGGCCTTCTTTTTTTATTTTTCTTGAAATGAAGAGTTAGGGTTCTCTTTTATTGTTGGAGCAAATAAATCATTGATTGCTTGCTTACTTTTTCGAGATCTTTACAGCATATTTTGTACATAGTAATTTTATTGATATATTTCAAGTTTTCACCCTTTTTTTTATACAATCTCTAGAGGAGTATAAATGGCACATGCACATAGAGTGAAAACAACCCAGCGTCTCCCCAAGGTGACTTCGGAATATGATATTCTCAAACAAATCTGGATAATTACAACTACAATTACTGTGATCCAAACAATTTACTTAGGTCGAGGATTTGTCCAAGAAAATCTCCAATTGCCTGTTGTAACATTTCTAGATGCAAATACTCCAAATTTAGCACCCAAAAAACGCTGCTTATCCGAGGTGGTCTACGTCGATTCAGATTCTGAAACAGATTGCCTTTATATAAAATTGATAATTATAAATTATCAGATAATTTAAAATTTAACTAAATTATTATCTAACCGTTTTTAATTATCAATTTTAACTAAAGAGTATTATTGCATGCAAATTTTGTTTTATTTTATGAAGAAGTATAGGGAGCCAATGGAATATTTGTCCAATGTGTACAATGGAAGTTTTGGGATGTCTGATTCAGTATTAGAGATATAACCATTAGTGTTACCTTTTCCCATCAGTTTAAACTTTTGGGATGAGTAGTATCATGACATGGTATCAGAGCTCTAGATCTGAAAGGTCAAGAGTTCAATTCTTAGTGAACCCCGTTATATGGAAGAGTATAGAAGGAGCCAATAAAGGAGGGAAGCGCGCGGGGCAAGTGACAACATCTACCCTTACTTTTGAACAGTCAAAAGTGTACCTCACTGAAGAATGAAGAAGATAACATCATACTCATGCATTCATACATACAACCCTAAAGGCTTTGAAAAAATGAAAATCAATTAGTATATACTATTTCTGACAAAGTGATTATTTTTTTCATTTTTATTTGTTTGTAAAATAAAAAATACAGCTATAAAACTACGTAAATGTTACTTCAATAGATATTTTAGAATATTTTTTCTAATCAAATTTTAGACTGAAAAAATAATAGATTTTATAGAGAGACATATTAGTCAATAGAGTAAAGTATCATTTTTGTCCCCAACGTTTGGGGTAAGTCCCAAAGTTGTCCCTAACGTTTCAAAATTGACTCAATGTTGTCCTGCCATTAGGGATCCGTCAACAGAATTGACGGCAGGACAAAATTGAGACGATTTTGAAACGTTAGGGACTTAAATAGGATGAAAACGTTAAGGAAAAAAACGATACATAAAAATAAGTTTTAATTTAATTTTATCTTTCAATAATATTAATTTTTTACTATACATAATATTCAATTATTTTTTAATTACATCTAAATAAATTACACTTAATCACATTACTTTAATTTTAAATAAATTTATTTTTTGGGTACTGAATTTGGAGTATTTGCATTTAGAAATGTTACAACAGGCAGTTGGGGATTTTCTTGGATATATCCTCGACCTAAGTAAATTGTTTGGATCATAGTAGTTGTAGTTGTAATTATCCAGGCTTGTTTGAGAAGATCATATTCCGAAGTCACCTTGAGGCTTGTTTGATAGTCATCTATGATGCATATCATTAAATAAAAAGGGTGAAAACTTGAAATATATCAATAAAAATACTATGTACAAAATATGCTATAAAGATCTCGGAAAAGTAAGCAAGCAATCAATGATTTATTTGCTCCAACAATAAAAGAGAACCCTAACTCTTCATATCAAGAAAAATAAAAAAAGAAGACTGATGCGTGAGCATCTTTCCTATTTTTTCCTTGTGAATTTGCATTTAATTTGTCAAGTTTAATCAAGAATTAATTGTCTTTTAGCCACTATGGATGCTACTTTGAGTCTCGTGTAATTCTGTTTATTTTAGGTAGCATTCGGCTCGATTTGATGGGGTTTCCGCAGCATAAGAATTAAAGGAGATGACAGCAAGGATCAACGCGTGTGCGTACTTGACGCATGCGCGTGATTTGGAGCTTTCCATGGCGACGCGTGCGCGTTCCTGACGCGTACGCGTGAAAAACGAAGTTGCACAGCGATGCGTGCGCGTACTTGACGCGTACGCGTGACTGATGCGTACGCATGACATGCACCATGTGTAGAAAACGCAGAAAATGCTGGGGGCGATTTCTGGGCTGTTTTTGACCCAGTTTTCAGCCCAGAAAGCACAAATCAGAGGCTGCAGAATGGAGGAATCAGGGAAACACTTCTCATTACTTCCCAAGTTAGGCGTGGGTCCTACGAAGTAAGTGGTCTCCATCCATCACTTGAAGACTTGCTGATTGCCATAATTAATTCTGATTTAAATTTAAATATTATAGGAAAAGATATTATTTTAGAAATTAGATTTTAAATTAATTAGGATTAGATATTAAAAGGAAAACTTTTCTTTTAGGATTAATTCGATTCTATGCCAATTTACATTCCGTACTTTACAGTTTACCTGAATCATAGTTTTCTCTTTGAACCATGAGCAACTAAACCTCCACTGTTAAGATATAGATTGATATTATTATTTTTCTATTTTAATTCATGTTTTGATTTATATTTTAAGAATTGTTTTCGTTCTTTATTTTATGAATTTGGGTGGAACGGAAATATGACACATGTTCTAATTGAGTTTTTGTATATCTTGGAAAAGCTCTTTACTTGAACAACAGCTTGAAAACAATTTCTCCTAAATTTTAATTATTTGGATTTAACGGGATACATGACATATAATCCTCTTATTTTTGGATAATTAGAATTTTTGTGGCATATAAATTGGAATTTGATCATCACCCTCTAATTGGAATTAATTGACCAAGAAATTGGCAGTTAATGAATTTTAGAGGAGACTAGGAAAGTCTAAGGAATTAGGATCTAGTCACATATAGTTTGCCATGAATTAAATCTCACATGATTAAAATAATTTAATAAGAAAAGTCAATCCAGAAAATAGATATATCTGAAACATTAACTGTTTCCCTATATATATTTCACAACTTATTTACTGCTTGCTTTCTGAAATTCTTAATTATTATTTAATGCAATTAAACTCTCAAACACTATTTTCTGCTTACCTAACTAAGTAAGTCATTTAACCATTGTTGCTTAGTCCATCAATTCTCGTGGGATCGACCCTCACTCACCTGAGGTATTACTTGGGACGACCCAGTACACTTGCCGATTAGTTTGTGGACTTTAAATTTCGCACCAAGTTTTTGGCGCCGTTGCCGGGAATTGATAGTGATTAACAACTATTAGTTGTTTGATTTCTTAGATTAGGCGTTTTAGTTTTAATTTTATTTAAATTTTGCTTTAAATTTTTCGAAAAAAAATTAATAGCACTAATATTTTTAGTAATTTCTGAAATTAAGTTTGGTGTTTCCTAGTTCAGGTTACCTCACTGGGAATTCTCTGCACTCTGACGTAGAGAGTTCCATATTTTCTTGTCTTCTGTTTGTTTATACACAGGAACAGAGACAAGGAACATCTCTTAGACTTTGATCCTGAACCTGAAAGAACATTCACGCGGTGTTTTCAACAAGCAAGACTTTACAAGGTTGCAGAATCCATTATGGATCCTAACAATGCTGATAATGCCAATGTGGCAAATCCGAATGGGAATGAGCAACAAAGGAGAGTACTTGGCTCTTACTCTGCTCTTACTGCAGATCTTTTTGGAAAAAGTATTGTGGTACCTCCTATAGCTGCGAACAACTTTGAGTTGAAGGCACAACTAATCACCCTGGTGCAACAAAACTGCCAGTATCATGGTCTTCCACACGAAGACCCAAATAAATTTATTTCAAATTTTCTGCAGATTTGTGATACTGTGAAAACAAATAGAGTGAACCCAGAGGTGTACAAACTTATACTCTTCCCGTTTGCTCTAAGGGATAGAGCAAAGCTATGGCTAGATTCCCATCCCAAGGAGAATTTGGATACTTGGAACAAAGTTGTTATTGAGTTTCTCACTAAATTTTTCCCACCAAAGAAGCTGACTAAGCTTAGGGTGGAGGTTCAGACCTTCAGGCAGAAGGATGGTGAAACTCTATATGAAGCTTGGGAGAGATACAAGCTACTGACTAGGTAATGTCCTCCGGACATGTTCTCCAAATGACCCAACTAGACATCTTTTATGAAGGTTTGGGTGAAATGTCTAAGATGTGCTTAGATAATTCTGCTGGTGGTTCACTGCACAAGAAGAAGACACCGGGGGAGACTATTGAGCTTATTGAATTGGTTGCTAGCAACCAATATTTATACTCATCTAACAAGAATTCGGTGAACTCTGAGGCTCCTCAGAAGAAGGGTGTTATGGAAGTAGAAGCTCTTAATGCTCTTCTTGCTCAGAACAAGCTTATGTCTCAGCAAATAAGTCTACTTACTCAACAAATGGGTGGCATGCAAGTCTCAGCTATCAACACCCAAAATCCACCTCAAGAGGTCTCTTATAACATGACAGGTAATTTTGTGCAAAATGATAATTATGATTATGCTCAATCATTTTCTGAACAGGTCAATTACATGGGGAGTGGTCCTAGAAATCCCAATAATGATCCATACTCCAAGACATACAATCAGGGGTAGAAGAATCACCCAAATTTTGGGTGGAGAGACCAACGTCAAAGACCTCAGAATTTCAACAATAATTCTCAGGGCAGCTTCCAACAGAACAATTATAATAACCGTCGATTTCAGTTTCAGCAGCAACAACCGCCTCAGCAGGCAAACTCTAAATCCCAAGAAGATTCTAATTAGGAGATGATGAGGAGTTTTATGCAGGAAACTAGAGCCTCCATTAGAAACTTGGAAGTGCAAATGGGCCAAATGAGCAAGCAATTACCTGAGAGGTCTGCAAGTACATTTCTAGGTGATACAGTGGTGAACCCAAGAGAAGACTGCAAGGTTATTCAGTTGAGAAGTGGTAAAGTAGCTGGCTCTGAGACCAATGCCAATGAATAATTAGTTGAAAAAGAAGCTCCAGAGGAGAAGAAGGAAGAAGTAGAGCGCGCCCCTCCTAAGCGTGCAGACAACCCATTTCCTGATTCTCTTGACACTTATCCTACCTTGCCAAAGGCTCCTGAATACAAGCCAAAAATGCCATATCCTCAGAGGCTTCAGAAAGCTTCCAAAGAAAAGCAGTTTTCTAAATTTTTAGATGTCTTCAAGAAGCTACAGATCAACATTCCTTTTGCAGAGGCTCTTGAGCAAATGTCTCTCTATGCTAAATTTATGAAAGAATTGTTGACCCACAAGAGGAATTGGAAGGAACAAGAAACAGTGCTGTTAACCAAGGAATGCAGTGCCATTATTCAACACAACCTTCCTGAGAAGATGCCAGACCTAGAGAGTTTTGTCATTCCTTGCACTATTGGAGATATCACCATTCAGAGAGCTCTATGTGATCTTAGAGCTAGCATCAATCTAATGCCACTTTTAGTGATGAAAAAGCTTCAAATTAAGGAGGTAAAACCCACTCGTATTTCTCTTCAACTTGCTGATCTTTCTATTAAATTACCTGTGGGTGTTGTTGAGGATTTACTTGTTAAAGTAGGACCATTTATTTTTTCTGTTGATTTTGTTATATTAGACATGGAAGAGGAGGTAAAATCCTCTATTATACTTGGTAGACCCTTTTTAGCTACAGGTCGAGCTCTGACTGATGTGCAAAAGGGTGAATTAACCCTGAGGGTCAATGAAGAACATGTGTTCCTCAATATTTTTGAAGCTCTCAAGCACCCTAATGATTCTGAAGGGTGTATAAAAATAGATGTTATTGAACCACTTGTTCAAGAGGTACTGAAAGCTGAGGTACTTGACGACATTCTGGATCCTATTTCTGAGTATGAATTAGTGTAAGTTGATGATTCACCACCTCAAAAGGCTATGGTTCACACGCCTAAAGCAGAGGAGGAAGCCCCCAAGCTTGAGCTCAAACCTTTACCTCATTCTCTGAAATATGTATTCTTGGGTGAAAATGATTCCTATTCGGTGATTATTAGCTCTTCCCTAAAGCCTGAAGAGGAAGAGGCGCTTGTTTCAGTGCCCAAGAGCCATAAAACAGCTCTTGGGTGGACCATTAGTGACTTGAAGGGGATTAGTCCAACCAAGTGTATGCACAAGATCCTTCTTGAAGATGATGCTAAACCAGTTGTGCAACCACAAAGGAGACTCAATCCAACCATAAAAGATGTGGTCCAAAAGGAGGTAATGAAATTATGGGAAGCAGGTATTATTTACCCTATTTCTGACAGTCCTTAGGTAAGTCCTGTGCAGGTAGTTCCCAAGAAAGGAGGGATGATAGTGATCAAGAATGAAAAGAATGAGTTTATTCCTACAAGAACAATCACAGGATGGAGAATGTGTATAGACTACAGGAAGCTTAACACTGCTATAAGGAAGGATCATTTCTCCTTGCCTTTCATTGATCAAATGCTTGAGAGGTTAGCTGGTCATTGATAAACCCCATTTTTAGGGTTTATCTTGTATTGAATTTAGAGTGTTTTGATAACCTTTTGTCACATTTAGCCTATGAATTAGCATGGTTTTGTTATCTCTCCCATATTTGTGCTTAAGTGTAAAAACATGCTTTTTAAGCCTTATTTTGATGAATTCTAATTCCTCCTTGATTCCATAAGATGCCTTGATGTGTTTGCTAGTAATTCCAGGATTGAAATAGGCTAGGCATGGATCAAAGGAGCAAGGAAGGAAGCATGCAAATGGAGAGAAGCACAAAAGACAAAAGAATTGATCTCAGCCAAGCACGCGCACGCGCACAAGGCGCTCGCGCGCACATTGCAGAATCGGCCAGGGACGCGCACGCGTACCGTGCGCGCACGCGTCGATGACCGCACATGACTTCATTAATGCAACACGTGCCTGGCGATTTGAGAGGGTTTCTGAACCCATTTTGGCGCCAAATGCTGATAGAAAGGAATAAAAGAATCAAGGATTGAGGGGAAGGCATCATTATTGAATCTAGGGAATCATATAGCATAATTAGGATTAGTTTAGAGTTAGTTTTTAGAGAGAGAAGCTCTCACTTCTCTCTAGAATTAGGATTAGGTTTAGGTTAATCTCTCTTCTTCTTAGATCTAGGTTTAATTCATGCTTTGATTCACTTTTCATTTACCAAATTCTTAATCTTCTCCTCCTCCTCTTTCTAGTTATGTGCTTTAATAATTGTAATTCTTCATTTTGTTTTGGATAGATTGTTGTTCTTTTATTTTCTTTCAATAATGAAATTTGAGGTAATTCATGATAATTGTGATTTCCTTGATTGTTGTTGTTAATTCTTTGCAATAATTGTTGTTAGATTCTATTTTTGTTCTCAATTTACTATGCTTTTCTTTTGTACCTTCCAAGTATTTGATGAAATGCTTGGTTGGATTTTAGTGTAGGTTTTGTTCCTCTTGGTCTAGGTAGAGTAATTAGTGACTCTTGAGTTATCTAATTCCTTTGTTGATTGATAATTAGAAGTTGCTAATTGATTTGAATGCCTCTAAAGCTAGTCTTTCCTTTAGGAGTTGATTAGAACTTGAGGAATCAAATTGATTCATCCACTTGACTTTCCTCCATGGTTAGAGGTTGACTAAGTGGGAGTAATACACAATTCTCATCACAATTGAGAAGGATAACTAGGATAGGACTTCTAGTTCTCATATCTTGCCAAGAGATCTATTAGTTGTTAGTTTATTTTCATTGCCATTTATTTTCATGCCTCTTATCAAAATCCTAAAATAACTCACAACCAATAACAAGACACTTTATTGTAAATCCTAGGGAGAACGACCCGAGGTCCAATACTTCGGTTTATAAATTTAGGGGTTTGTACTTGTGACAAACAACTTTTTTGTATAAAAGGATTATTGTTTGGTTTAGAAACTATACTTTACAACGAGATTTTATTAATGAAATTCTAAACCGTCAAAAATCCAATCATCAGTCATGCTTTTTATTATTTTCTAGATGGATATTCTGGATATAATCAAATTGCAGTGGACCCTCAAGATCAAGAGAAGATAGCATTCACATGCCCCTTTGGAGTATTTGCCTACAGAAGAATGCCATTTGGACTTTGTAATGCTCCAACAACTTTTCAAAGGTGTATGCTTTCAATTTTTGCTGACATGGTTGAAAAGTTTATTGAGGTAGTTATGGATGACTTTTCTGTTTTTGGTAATTCTTTTGAATCCTGCCTTAAGCATTTATTTCTTGTCTTGAAACGGTGTCAAGAATCAAACCTTGTTTTGAATTGGGAAAAATGTCATTTTATGGTCACAGAAGGTATTGTTCTTGGACACCGGATTTCAAGTAAGGGGATTGAGGTTGATAGAGCAAAGGTGGAGGTAATTGAAAAATTACCACCACCAGCTAATGTTAAGACAGTTAGGAGTTTCTTGGGCCATGCAGGCTTTTATAGGAGATTTATAAAGAACTTTTCTAAAATTGCTAAACCATTGAGCAACCTGTTGGTTATAAATGTCTGCATGCTTTTGAAACTCTGAAAGCAAACCTTACCTCTGCTCTCATTATAGCTCCCCCTGACTGGGATTTACCATTTAAATTGATGTGTGATGCCAGTGACTTTGCTATAGGAGCTATTTTAGGACAGAGGTATGGCAAGCTTGTACATGTCATTTATTATGCTAGCCGTGTGTTAAACGATGCTCAAAATAATTACACAACTATAGAAAAAGAATTATTAATTATTGTGTATGCTGTTGATAAGTTTAGGTCCTATTTAATTGGTTCTAAGGTTATTGTTTATACTGATCATGTTACTTTGAAGTACCTTCTAACCAAATAGGATTCTAAACCAAGATTAATCATATGGGTGTTGCTCCTTCAAGAGTTTGATATTGAGATAAAAGACAGGAAAGGGTCAGAAAATCAAGCAGCTGACCATCTCTCCAAAATTGAGCCTGAAGCAGGAGTACAACCACCCACAGCTGTGACTGAGACATTTCCGGATGAGCAATTGTTCCTCATTCAGCAGGCTCCATGGTTTGCAGACATTGCAAATTACAAGGCCATGAGTTTTATCCCAAAGGAGTACAGTAGGCAACAAGTAAAGAAGTTATTGACTGATGCGA
Organism: Arachis hypogaea; assembly: GCF_003086295.3. Lineage (NCBI taxonomy): Eukaryota > Viridiplantae > Streptophyta > Magnoliopsida > Fabales > Fabaceae > Arachis > Arachis hypogaea. The sequence continues at coordinate 22,436,709 of NC_092042.1, forward strand.
AGTACTACATTTGGGAGGAACCATACCTTTTTAAAAGTGTTCAGATGGTATCATCCGGAGATGTGTCTCAGATGAAGAAACACAACAGATTCTTTGGCACTGTCATGGTTTTGATTATGGAGGCCACTTTGGTGGTGAAAAGACATCTACAAAAGTCCTTCAGAGTGGGTTTTACTGGTCGACTCTCTTCAGGGACGCAAGAGCGTTTGTGAAGCACTGTGACAGATGTGAAAGAGCCACGAATCTCCCTACCAACCATGAAATGCCACAGCAGGGAATTCTTGAGGTTGAGTTGTTTGATGTGTGGGGTATTGATTTCATAGGACCTTTTCCACCCTCACATTCAAACAACTATATTCTAGTGGCAGTTGACTATGTGTCCAAGTGAGTGGAAGCTGTGGCTTTACCCACCAATGATGACAAGGTGGTAATGAGCTTTCTTCAGAGATATATCTTTAGCCGATTTGGTGTCCCAAGGACACTCATTAGTGATGGAAGAAGCCACTTCTTCAACAGACAGCTGGACTCTCTTCTACAGAGATATGGAGTCCTTCATAAAGTGGCAACCCCCTATCACCCTCAGACAAGTGGACAGGTTGAAGTTTCCAACAGGGAACTCAAAAGGATTCTAGAGAAGACCGTCAGTGTTTCAAGAAGGGACTGGTCTAGGAAGCTTGATGATGCTCTCTGGGCATACCGAACAGCTTACGAGACTCCCATTGACATGTTCCCTTATCAGTTGGTCTATGGCAAAGCCTGTCACTTGCCAGTTGAGCTGGAACATAAAGCTTACTATGCAATCAGGTATCTAAATCATGATTCAGAAGCTGCAGGAATTAAGCGAATGCTTCAGTTAAATGAGCTTGATGAATTCAGATACTCATCCTATGAGAATGCCAAGCTCTATAAAGAGAGAACCAAGTTATTGCATGACAAGAAAATTGCCATCAGAGTCTTTGAGCCAGAACAGAGAGTGCTTCTGTATAATTCAAGGCTCAAATTCTTTCCCGGGAAGCTGAAATCCCGGTGGTCAGGACCGTTTGGGGTTACCAAAGCTTTACCATATGGTCATGTGGAAATATAGGAAGAGAATTATGACAGAAAATTTACAGTGAATGGCCAGAGGTTGAAGTACTGTCTTGGAGGCGAGATCGATCGCCAGAGGTCCGCTCATCTGCTGAATTAGCAGAACTGACCGTCAAGCTAGTGACGTTAAAGAAGCGCTTGTCGGGAAACAACCCAATAATTTCGTATCCTTAGTTATTTTCGTAGAAGTAGTTTTCTTATTTATTTGATTTTTATTGAGTTTTATCTTATCATGCAGCTATTTCAGAACAGGAACCGAAAAAAAAAGGGGGGAAGGAGGAGGAAACTTACCCGAGAGATGAGCAAGAATGGCGCTGGAACTATGCTTTGTGCACAAACAAGACCACGTGTACGCGTACCTCACGCGTGCGCATTGTTTGCGCCTTTAGCCATCCACGTGCGCGCGTCCCAGACGCGTACGCGTGACCTTGAAAATCGGCGTAAATAGGTGTTTTTGGCAAAGAGTTGTGCTGGCTTGGGGTTGGAAGTGTGTTAGACGCACAAACTTGTTCACACGTACACGTCCCTCACGCGTACGCGTCGCTTGCACTTTCAGCAGTCCACTCGTACGCGTCCCTGACGCGTACGCGTCGCCCTAGAAATTGGCGTAAATGGGTGCACGACCGAGAGTTGTTCTGGCCCCGTGCTGGTACTGTGCTAGCCGCGTAATTTAGACCACGTGTACGCGTCGCCCTCACCATATGGCCACCCACGCCGCCCTGTTTTTCATTCTTTCCCTTTCAAATCCTAATTCTCTCTTGTTCTTTTATCTTTTTCTTCTTCTTTCATCATAATATTCTTTTCTTCTTGTTTTTAGTTCTTTTTTTCTTGAGGACAAGCAAACCTTTAAGTTTGGTGTTGACGCTTCGCTTATGGCTTTTCTGTTTAGCACCAATGGGGGATGAATGTTCTTCATGGAGGAATGAGATGACCACCAGCATAACTGAGGTGGTTGAATTTCTTTCATTCTATTTCTCTTTCATTCCTATTTTGTTGTCCTCTATTTTCTGTTGCTTTGATTGCCTGCATGATCTTTAGTACTTTTAGTTCTTAGATTTAGATTTAATTATAATAAATTATCTCATGTACCACTCACTAAGCTTGAATCTAAAAAGAAAAGAATTTTAGTGATGTATTGCATGAGAAATTGAGTTATATTTAAGAGTAGTCTTATTTACTTAAATGTGGTGGTATTATTTGTGATTTTGAATGCATGATATGAACAGTGCATAGTTGAATTTGAATTAAAGGATGTTGATGTACAAGGAATAGAAATCTAGAAAGTTATTATGAATTCTCTGAAATAAGTAAAAGTTTAATCCTTGAAACAAAAGAAACAGCAAAATAATAATAATAATAATAATAATAATAATAATAATAATAATAATAATAATAATAATAATAATAATAAAAATAATAAAGAAGCAAGGTTCAAGACTCTGAGCATCAATGACTAGGAAAGTCAGACATGATTAAAAGCTCAAAGAGTTATTTCCTTAGTCATATGCTTGTGGTGTAATTGTGTCAAGTAATCCTTGAGACAGAACACTTAGAGTCGAGACCAAGTGCGTTTAACAGAGTATGCTAAAGGCTTTGAGCACTACTGTCTGGGAGTAACCGAAAGAAAAATCTGAACTTAAAGAGAGTTCCCAAGTTAAGTGCTTGTGGTGTTTCTGTATCAAGTAACCCTTGAGACAAAACATTTAAAGTCACAGCTAGGCTCAAGGTGCAAAGCACCAAAGAAAAAATAAATTAAAGAAAATTATGCTGTGTTCAAGGATTAAATTGGAGTATAAAGATCAGAGAATTCATAATATGATCCAGATTATAATTTCGAATAACATTGACATCCTTCTGATTCAAAGGAGAGTGAGATGTCAAAACTGTTTAAAATTGCAGTTGTAAACCCCACTATAAGAAGAGACATGAGCTTAATCGAACTCTCATTCTCATGCAAATTCACATCCTACGCCTATACTATTTTGGTTGCTTGAGGACAAGCAACAATTCAAGTTTGGTGTTGTGATGCGTGAGCATCTTTCCTATCTTTTTCTAGTGAATTTGCATTTAATTTGTTAAGTTTAATCAAGAATTAATTGTCTTTTAGCCACTATGAATGCTATTTTGAGTCTCGTACAATTCTGTTTATTTTAGGTAGCATTCGGTTCGATTTGATGGAGTTTCTGCAGCACAAGAATTAAAGGAGATGACAAAGAGGATCGACGCGTGCACGTACTTGACGCGTGCGCGTGATTTGGAGCTTTCCATGGTGACGCGTGCGTGTTCCTGACGCGTACGCGTGAAAAGCAAGGTTACACAGCGACGCGTGCGCATAATTGACGCGTAAGCGTGATTGACGTGTACGCGTGACATGCGCCACGTGCAGAAAACGCTGGGGGCGATTTCTGGGCTGTTTTTGACCCAATTTTCAGCCAAGAAAGCACAGATCAGAGGCTGCAGAATGGAGGAATCAGGGGAACACTTCTTATTACTTCCCAAGTTAGGCGTGGGTCCTACGAAGCAAGTGATCCCCATCCATCACTTGAAGACTTGCTGATTGCTATAATTAATTCTGATTTAAATTTAAATATTATAGGAAAAGATATTATTTTAGAAATTGGATTTTAAATTAATTAGGAGTAGATATAAAAAGAAAAACTTTTCTTTTAGGATTAATTCGATTCTATGCCAATTTACATTCCGTACTTTACAGTTTACCTGAATCCTTGTTTTCTCTCTGAACCATGAGCAACTAAACCTCCACTGTTAAGGTTAGGAGCTCTGTCTATTGTATGGATTAATACTATTATTTTTCTATTTTAATTCATGTTTTGATTTATATTTTAAGAATTGTTTTCGTTCTTTATTTTATGAATTTGGGTGAAAAAGAAGTATGACTCATGTTCTAATCGAGTTCTTGCATAACTTGGAAAAGCTCTTTACCTAAACAACAGTTTGAAAACAATTTCTCCTAAATTTTAATTATTTGGATTTAACGGGATACGTGACATATAATACTCTTATTTTTGGATAATTAGAATTTTTGTGGCATACAAATTGGAATTTGATCATCACCCTCTAATTGGAATTAATTGACCAAGGAATTGGCAGTTAATGAATTTTAGAGGAGACTAGGAATGTCTAAGGAATTAGGGTCTAATCACATATAGTTTGCCATGAATTAAATCTCACATGATTAAAATAATTTAATAAGAAAAGTCAATCCAGAAAATAGATATCTCTGAAACCTTAACTGTTTCTCTATATATATATTTCACAACTTATTTACTGCTTGCTTTCTGAAATTCTTAATTACTATTTAATGCAATTAAACTCTCAAACACTATTTTTTGTTTGCCTAACTAAGTAAGTCATTTAACCATTGTTGCTTAGTCCATCAATCCTCGTGGGATCGACCCTCACTCACCTGAGGTATTACTTGGGACGACCCGATGCACTTGCCAGTTAGTTTGTGGACTTTAAATTCCGCACCAAAGACCAAAGAAGAAGAAGATCAAGAAGAGGAGGGAGAGTGAGAGAAAAAAAAAGCAACATATATTTACAGACCTGGCTCAACCTTTGATGACTACTACTACAGCAGGTAATAGCTCTCGGTAGAATACTAACTGATGCACTATTTCGTTTCACTTCAATTCCATCATCACTATTTATAGCCCTTTGTTTCTTTGTCCATCTTTAAAAGGAGCTCTCATAAAAGAAAAAAAGTTGCTAACAAATTAAGCCCTCGAATGATTTTTTTTCTCAAAACAAATACTTGTCACGTACGAATTATAGTAAAACAATGCATCTTTTTCTTGCTAAAATTAAACCACACCTAACCACAAATAACAACTCCTGTTTTGTATTTACATTTTCATTTTGTTTACTAATATGCCTCTCTATAAAATCTATTATCCTTTTCAATCTAAAATTTGCCTAGAAAAATCATTCTAAAATATCTACTAAAGTAACATTTACGCAGCTTTATAGTTGTATTTTTCATTTTACAAACAAATAAAAATGAAAAAATAATCAATTTGTCAGAAATGGTATGTACTAATTGATTTTCATTTTTCAAAGCCTTTGGGGTTGTATATATGAATGTATGAGTATGATGTTATCTTCTTCATTCCTCAGTGTGGTACACTTACTTTTGACCCTTCAAAAGTAAGGGTAGATGTCGTCACTTGCCCCATTCGCTTCCCTCCTTGAATGGCTCCTTCTATATTCCTCCGTATAATGGGGTTCACAAAGAATTGAACTCTTGACCTTTCAGATCTAGAGCTCTGATATCATGTCATGATACTACTCATCCCAAAAGTTTGAGCTGATGGGAAACGGTAACACTAATGGTTATATCTCTAATACTACATCCCTAAACCTTCATTGTACACATTGTATAAATATTCCATTGGCTACCTATACTTCTTCATAAAATAAAATAAAATTTGCATGCAATAATACTCTATAGTTAAAATAGATAATTAAAAACTGTTAGATAATAATTTAGTTAAATTTTAAATTATCTGATAATTTATAATTATAAATTTTATATAAAGGCAATCTGTTTCAGAATCTGAGTCGATGTAGACCACCTCGGATAAGCAGCATTTTTTGGGTGCTGGATTTGGAGTATTTGCATCTAGAAATGTTACAACAGGCAGTTGGAGATTTTCGACCTAAGTAAATTGTTTGGATCACAGTAGTTGTAGTTGTAATTATCCAGGCTTGTTTGAGAAGATCATATTCCGAAGTCAACTTGGAGAGGCACTGTGTTGTTTTCACTCTATGTGCATGTGCCATTTATACTCCTCTAGAGATAGTATAAAAAAGAAAAAAAGGGTGAAAACTTGAAATATATCAATAAAAATACTATGTACAAAATATGCTGTAAAGATCTTCAAAAAGTAAGCAAGCAAACAATGATTTATTTGCTCCAACAATAAAACAGAACTCTAACTCTTCATTTCAAGAAAAATAAAAAAAGAAGACCAAAGAAAAAGAAGAAGCTCAAGAAGAGGAGGGAGAGCGAGAGAAAGAAAAAGCAACATATATTACGGACATGACTCAACCCTTGATGACTACTACTACAGCAGGCAATAGCTCTCGGTAGAATACTAACTGATGCATGAGTTAGTATTCTACCGAGAGCTATTGCTTGCTGTAGTAGTAATTATCAAAGGTTGAGCCAGGTCTGTAATATATGTTGCTTTTTCTTTCTCTCGCTCTCCCTCCTCTTCTTGATCTTCTTCTTTTTCTTTGGTCTTCTTTTTTTATTTTTCTTGAAATGAAGAGTTAGGGTTCTCTTTTATTGTTGGAGCAAATAAATCATTGATTGCTTGCTTATTTTTCCAAGATCTTTACAGCATATTTTATACATAGTATTTTTATTGATATATTTCAAGTTTTCACCTTTTTTTTTCTTTTTTATACTATCTCTAGAAGAGTATAAATGACACATGCACATCGAATAAAAACAACCCAGCGTCTCCCCAAAGTGACTTCAGAATATGATCTTAAACAAGCATGGATAATTACAACTACAACTACTGTTATCCAAACAATTAACTTAGGTCAAGACATTTCTAGATGCAAATACTCCAAATCCAGCGCCTAAAAAACGCTGCTTATCCGAAGTGATCTACGTCAACTCAGATTCTCCAATAGTTCTAGCAACGAGGAAGAGGATCCAATGAAGGAAGACCTAGAAAAAGACTCGGAAGAGGATCTGGAAGAGAAATCCCATGCAAAAGTATTGGAAGAAGATGGCAGATATTCCATATTTTGTTAAAAAATTGATTAAAATGGAGTATTCTAATTTTATAATCTGTTAATGTTTTTTAGTAAAATAATTAATGTAATTTTGTACCTCCGTTCTCAGCCTTTGTTTCCACACACACACACACACATATATATATATATATATATATATATATATATATATATATATATATATATATATATATTAATTTTTTAGATATATATAATGTGTCCTTAGTGACTCTGCTAAATGTTTATCAATAAATTTCGAAGAAATAGCTATACCAATAATTTTATTTATCGGATAACCTGTTTTAACTTTATTCGTTTAGGCTGTTTAAATTTGTAGAATAAGACGGAATAGAAGGAGAGGAAATAAATGTATTTTAGACTTGAATTCGGGGGCTTCAGAATTGACCTTTTTTACTATAACTAGTTGGCCATTTTTTAGAACTTTAGATTGAATAAAAATTAAATGTATATAATGGAAAGTCTCTCTTTATTTTGGACTTGATAATCGAAAGTCTAAATGATATATTCTTCTCTTCAGGAGGCTAGGTTAGCATGTGGGCCCAGTGGCCCAACTGGAAGACTTTGGTCTGTTCACAACTTTAAAGAGGACAATATATAAGCCCAGTTATGTATGTTACCAGAGTCGAGAAAAGAGTAGTATCAAAAAACAATTATCAAATTAGGGTATATACGGAGTCGGGTGAAGTCGGATTCATTTTGATCCAATCTGATACTAAATAATAATCGGATCTATTTTTAAAACTCTTATCCGATTTTAAATTTAGTGAAATTACGAAATTCTCATCTGATTTTAAATCTGGTAAAATCACACTACTTTCAGGTCACACTAAAATCGGGTCTAGCCCAGTGAAGTCCGGGTCTTAATATATTTTATGTCAAAAAATTATTATGCATTTATTTATAAAGAAGAAAAAAACATACTTATTATCGAAAAGTTAATATCTATATTTGAATTTGAATTTGTCCATAAATTTTAATTTCATGCTTCTTTGATGTATTTTCTAATTCAATAAATATGATTAAAAATAAAACAATAAACTTATAATTAACATAACATAATATTATAATTAATTCAAAAATATATATTTTTTAGTTCTTTTAAGGTGCACATGAAATCGGATGAAGCCGAGTTTACCTTGACCCGGTCCCGACCATAATAACTGGATCTATTTTTGAAACCCTTATCCGACCCTAAATTCGATAAAATTACACTAAATTAGCCCAAAAAATATTCGGAGCGAATTTTCGGACCGGATCATGTTCACCTCTTCATCAAATAACACTGATATTAAAAACGAAGGCTTTGTTTGCTAACATGTATGTAGATATATATACATGTGAAAAAAATTTATTAATAGAAGTTTTTTATTTTTTTAATAGATACATAATATATACATAAAAAATTTTAAATTTTATCACTTTTTCTATGTAATTTTTTTCTTTAATAATTTCAACATCTATCTTAAAGAAACATATCAGCTTAACCTTTAAAACTATAATACCTTTAAATGCAAAAGCAAACTCAATAAATCTTGAGACACCTTGTGCATACTCAAGAGAATTTCGTGGTCTCTTAATCCACGATTTATCCAGAACTTCCATAGCTTTAAAGTAATTTGTTCTGGTTTAAAGCCATGTGCACCATTTAGTAATAACTATGTAAATATATATTTTTTTAAAAATACTAATCTACCAACCATAGGAAAAGAGATGTTACTTACTTGTTTTTCAAAAAAAAAAAAATCAGCAGATAAGTAAAATGGAATAGGTAGGTATGTTACTTCCAAACAAAACAGCATTCACTGCGAAAGAAAAATAAAAAAATAAGAATCAGAATTAGAATCAGAAAAATGAATTAACATGGATGAAAGATAGTAGCTACGTAGGTTGGCAAAACCCACAAGAGGTTGGATTGTTATCCTCCCAAATGCACATCAAAAATACAATTCCAAAAACCAGCTCAAATCATAGTTTTCCCCTGCCCCCTCCCCCTCTCCTAAAATAATAAAATTTGGATGTCATTGCATGCATTTACCGCACCTACGGGTTGGACTAAATATTCTTGTACATAGCACCAATTTTAGACCTAAAACGCAGCAGTTCCAGATGCAGTTGCATTTGCAGTTTCACAAAGAAAGTAAGAGAGAGATGGTACTACTCTTAAGTCTTAACTGTTAATGCCTCATCACTATTTACTGTACGTTCTCCATTCTTTCAATTCCATAAAAAAAAAGTTCATAATTAGTTAGCTAGCTATGCACTCAAAACTAGACAATTTAACTTCAAGACCATCTTAACAACAAAATAAATATCTCTATAGTAAATGCATGAAAATATGATCAGAATAAACGCACGTCCGGTGTTGTTTACAGCAAGTAAAACTAAATAACCGCATACCACGGAGAACACACTAATGAATGATTATGTAAATTAATTTATGATCTAGAGTTGTTATGCAAGTTGACTAATTTTTACGATCCATTACCAGGCTATCTGTCATGTTTAGAAGTTAGGTACTCATTCGGATTTACCTTTAATTAAGTACTAATTATATTCAAAACTAGTGTGAAGTCCTTATTCAACCATATAAGAAGTAATTTTACTCATTGAGCTCTCATTCATGAAAAGTCCTAATGTAAAAGTCTACAAAAATGTCAATGATAACACTACGTGTGACTTTTAAATAGACACAAATCTATTGCACAAAATAGCCCAAAGCATGCTTCAACTATTGAATTCCTGATCTACTTCTTTATTCCAAGAAATGCCCTTGATATCTTTGTTTCTCAATTAAGGACCACTCATCTTCAATTTAATACTAATAAAATAATAAGTGAATCAATCTTAAAAATAAAAAATACTATTTCTCTTTTATTTCTAGTATTCTCTAGCTAAATCTTTAATTTTTCCCTAACAAATATAATAATAAATAAAAAATAATTTAACTAATATATACTTTAAGAACACTTGATAAAATTACTAATTAAAACAGTTTATAAAAAAAAACAATAGGGTAATCCCCATCACCAACCAACTTTGATGAGTATGTCTCCATTAAACTTCGCAGTTAGCATAATACTAATTGTTTTAGTCATATTCGCTATGTAAAGTTGAATGGTCTATGCTTCAATAGAGTAATGCTTATTGTTCTCTGCATGGAGTCTCTGCATCATATGATCTATTGAAGCATATAGTAAAATGTCAATAAAAAAGGTGCAGAACAGAGAACATGGAAGAGAAGTACGATAGGAAATCAGCAGTTTTAAGTTTATATAAAGAACTAATTTCATCCATCTTATTTGAGTATTCATGAACTATTTAGTTTATAAAAGTTTGTAAAAGCTAAATGACTCACATATGTATATATAAAGAGGCACAAAACTAACAAATAACTGTATAATGAATCAAGCCTTTTGGACCTCTAAATGTGTGTGCATGTGTTCTGTTTCTAATCAAAGAAGAGCATGTAAAGTAATAATAAAAAAATCAGGTTAACTTATTCTTTAGCTTGCACTTATGTCCAATTCCTTCTCTTGGGTTGTTTTAGTTGTCAATTAGTTTAAATCCTGAAATCTTCCCTAAGACCTTTTTTGGTTTCAGCTGAAGACAGCAGCAGATGCATGTGACATCAACAAAAAACAGAAGCAATGATGTTTCATCCATGGACATAAATCTCTTATCTTTGCCATTTATCAAGTTTTTAACTGTTGATGGTAGTATAAATTATTATCTTAAAGGAGAATTTTGTTTAAATTGCCCAGTTTTTCTTTTTTTTTTTTTAAATTTACAGAAATAGAGAAGGGATAAACTAGAGAAGCTATCAGGCTGTAGGCAATTCTCATAACACGTGTTCATTTCATTTTTTTTAACACTTGTTTTTGTGTCATGGTTTGGATACTGTTTTCTTCAAGTATCTCTCACAATTTTCTATTACAGCGTGATGCAATGCAAGGCTCTCAGGTTTGATAAATAAATAAAAATATTGGGACCCTTAATATCAAGCACTAGTGGTGTGGATAAGTATAGAATATAGATACATTATAGTACAGCTTTAATTTACCAAAGTTTTACCAAGTATAGACGAGACAAATACAAAGGGATAGTATTGGCACTTGGCAGTAGCTATTTGACTATAGAAGTATGAATACATCAATACCAAACAAGGCTAGCATTCATAATAAAATAAATAATCCAATTTTGCTAACTTTAATTATCAATATTCATCAACAAAATATGACAAATCTAAAAATACTAATAATTATTACCTGTGCCAAAGTTGGTCTTGACTCAATTTGGCTCCCTTTGCTAAGAATATAGACCAGAAAGGATAACTATTTCAGATTAAAAACCTGCAAAACCCAATTAATCAAACACTTTAAATACCTCTCTGATATGCATGCGTGGTGGTTTCTTTGGAGTTTTATTATTCCATTGTAGTCAGATTCTACCTGCAATCAGTTTTGGGTCCATTTCTTCTTGTGTTTTGTATCTCAGATTTTTCTTCTTTTTTTATTTGTCATGATTATTGTTCTCTGCAGAATTTTTACTTTGCTCACAAATAAACAAACACACCCTCCCTTCTTCTCTTAGTTGCTCATTTTACTTCATAATTTAGACCTCAATTGAGAACTAATTTAAACAGAAAATATTATCAAATATGCAATTCCGATCGCAATGATGAATTCATCAATGAAATTAGACTGATTGAATACAAATCAAATCACATAAATTGTTCTTCAAGCGCAATACTTCATCGGACAATTTCCCATTATTAGTTTCAAGCTAGATTGTCTTTTAATTAATTAAGTAATAAGTACGAATTCATTCTAATACCAAAAAAAGAAAGTACGAATTTCTCTTTACAATTTATATCCAATAAACCCTAAATTCCTAATAGTAGAGAAAGAGACAGAGTAACCTTAAATTGCAGAAATTTGCACTTCCAGGAGAGAAATTCGTGCGTTCAGAGCGATGAACAAGAAGGAGAAACAACTAGAGAATAAGATAATCATCTATCAGTGATTGTTAACTAGAAGAAGCATAACATTGAATCAGAAAAGAACAAAGAAAAACACGATTAGCTTACCAGGGACAAGAACAAATGCGTATAATTTTGCTAATCAATGATTTGTTGCAGACTTTCGTTTTGAACGAAGATTTTCTTTTCACTGCACTTGGGGTTCTGGGCGCGCTAGGTTTGGGAAGAACGAAAAATTGGGGTCATGGCAGATAGTAGTGGGTAGTGGAGCTAGCGAGAAGTGCGAAGGAAAGAGAAATTAGGCGGTCTGAGCAAGTAATGGCGCGAATTCATGAACCGCCGTGGAACGAGCGTGATGGCTGCCGCTGGATTTGTGCTTCAGAGGCGGTTGTGTTTCACCGCTGGTATGTGAATGTAGGGATTGCAGCAACGGCGGTTTTGAATGACCGCTTCCCCCAAATGGTCATCTAAATTAGGTTTTGTTGTAGTGATGGCACTCTCTAGTATGAACAGTATAGGTTAGAATAGAATTGTTTTTGAAAACTGGTTTAAAGAATCTAACTAATTATGGTAATGAATAAAATCACACATGATAATTCAACATAGAGCATAGGTTTTAATTAGTATATACTGTGCTACAAATTCCTTCGTCTTCAACTCTAATTATTATACGTGCCTATATCAGCTTATTTCATATTAAATGCATTGGTCACTATTAAGTATTAACAGTTCTTTTTAATAGACAAACGACAAGGAGTCACATGTGCGCCACCATATAGAAACAAAATGCCAATATTTTTGACATTTTTCAAAAGCAAGCAAGCTACGCATCCCTATATAACAAAGTATTTTATTGATGAAAATTTTTTTTGCATGATTTTATATAATGCTTTTAATATGTAAGTTAATATAACATTTCATGATTCCAATCAATTACTTTTATGTATAGTATTTAAATTTTTATATAATAAATCTTTTTCAGTTTTTTGAAATTCAGAAAATAAAAGTTATAGAAACATAAATCGTGACATATAAAAATAATATTCATTTGAACATATTAATATTAATGAGGTTGAAAAAAAATTTAGATAGTAACAGGTTATTATTTATTTAGTATACATATGAAAGAGAAGCAAGCATATTTTAGAATACTATTAGATTAGATAATACCACGTTAAATAAGACATGACAATAGACTAATTAAGGGTGCATTTGGTAAATTGCATTTATTTTAAAAGTTGTAATAGTCATATTTGTTCAAACAAAATAAAAATAATTTTTAATAATAAGCACAGGTGGCAACAGTAGTATTTGATGAAATTGTTTTTAAAATTTAAAATAATTTTAATAGACATTAAGTAATAGAGAATAGTTTAAAATTAAATTTAAATATTAATTGATATAATATATATATATATATATATATATATATATATATATATATATATATATAAGACTTTTTATTTAAAAAAAAACAAATCACCTTTAAAAATATAGATATTTTTAAAAATACCCAAATTATTTTTAAAAGCTATAAATACAAATAAATTTTTTAAATAAATAAAATAAATATTTTAATTACAAATATATTTTAATTTGAGAGTATTTACAAAAGTGACTTATCTTGTCTACAGTGTAAACGAGTTAAATTTGGTCATATCCCTTTTACACAGTAAACGAGATATGACTAAATTTATCTGGTTTACACTGTAAACCATATACATGGGAATAAAAAAAATATTTACACAATAAACGAGATAGAATAGGACAAAAATCAATCCCTTATAAAAGGATTAAAAAATCGTTGGTATTTCTTAGAAATCTATCAATTCTTCTTTCTCTTTCATTTTTCTTCGAAAAACTTAACAAAAATGTCTAGTGCCAGTGGTTTCTTTGTTGTGATGGTGTATCCTAACTGTCAGATGAGAAACAGTGCAACAGGGTTATATTTGAGTGTGAGAATCCTACGTTGTTTCGAACTCAAAGAGTAATTTTGTTGTCAGAGTTAAAGAGCATGATATTGACGCACGTGGGCGGTGGTGAGAGAAAAGAGGCTGATAGGTTTGGGTATAGGACGCTAGCATCGATGGGAAACAGTGTATTTCGGTTTCGTCTATTCTGCCTCAATAGCGATGAGCATGTGCGCCTAATGTTTGATGTGCACGGCAGAATTATGGTAGAACAAGTGATGGAGTTTCCTACGGAGGTTCGAGGTGTTGGTGGTGGTGGTAGTGGATCGAATTTTGTACCAGATGACCCTCTGCTCGCACCATCACTGTTGCACTGTGCTAGTCCAGTGTAGGACATGGAGGTTGAGGACAAGGGATTCGACGAAGAGTATGTTGTGATAGCCACGAAAGTGGTTCCTCTGATGATGACGACGATGATGAGTTCATACTTGAGACTCTTGTTGGTGGATCAGTTCGATACTTTTTGTCTGCTCCGCCTCAAATTTCAGAGTTATCATTTGTACCCAGCCACTACCATACATTGGATTTGGATGCGATGCATAAGGAAACTTTGTATTCAAATATGGGGACCGATGATTATAACACCGACGATAGTGTGGAGTTTCGGGTTGGTCACAGATTCAGGAGTAGAGAGGCAGTGCTGCATGGCGTGAAGAATTACCAAGGTTCTGAATATCGGAACGGACCGATCGGTTCAATCAGGTTAACCGAAAACCGGTCACCTAACCGGTCATGTTGAATGTCAGAACCGTTCTGCAAAAACTCGATGAAAAAATCGGCCGAACCGACGGTTAATCGGTGAACTGGACGGGTTTTTTTGAGTTCGTGTTTCTTAACACTCCCCAAAACGGTGTCGTTTTCGACGCTGAATAAAAACAAAAAGTCACTCCCCTACCTAACCCAAGGAAGTCACCACGCCTCCCAGCCCTCCCTCAACCCTAATTTCCCTTTCCTTCAACAAGCAGAACTGCAGAAGCCAGAAGGAACTCCACATCCCTAGCCCAATCAACACCGGCAATGACCACCAGCGGTTGCCATCGTCGCAGTTCGAAGCTTCAATCGGCGTATAGTCGTCGTCTGTTCGTTTAAACTCTGAAGCTTTTGTCGTCGGAAGCACGGTTTGAAGATTCTGTCGTCGTCGGCGGCGGCTGGTCGGTTAGAACTTCGAAGCTTCTGTCGTCGGCCACCTCTATCCTACCGAGCATCTGTTCTGCCGCCGTGGACTTTGGACCTTCTTTCTTCTCTCTAACGCAATGAGTTCTATAATTTTTTAATTAAAATTTTTTTATTTTATTAACTATATGAAGCTGCAATGAGTTCTTCAGTTTTTTATTTCAGTTAATTTTTTATTTTGTTAATTATATAAATTTTTGTAGAGTTCTTTAGTTCTTCAGTTTTTTAGTTTGTTAATTTTGTAATGCTGAATAGAATTTTGATATAATTTTGGATTTTGAACTGTTGTAATTGTGAATGTTACTGGAATTGCTGTAAACATTGAATCTTTTTATGCTTATGAATTTGATCATGTACAATGTTTATCTTAGTTACTGTGAAGAGGGGTGAGGGAGAGAAGATGGGATATTGTTGGTTCATTATTCTGATCATCTAGGGAGTTTCTAGCTAGTACTGGAATTGTGGATAAAATTATTGCAAAATTTTCTCATGTGAATGGTTCTGATTGAAGCTTGTAATGGAAATGTGATAATGGTTATTGTTTGCTTTCTTGATAATAGAAATCCCAGTAAATCAGTTTTCAAATACCTGATTTATAGTGGTTCTAGTAAGTAAAAATGAGCTGCCATAAATTGGGTGAAAAAGCTATTTAATTAGAGATAAGATTTAAGAGTGAAAGTGCATAAAAGGTAGGGGGTGAGAAAGGCACTAACTCTCTTGAATCAACCATGAGTATAAATGCTTATGAGAAGCACATAGTTTTTATTGTATAACAAAGCTTGGCAGCAAACCTTCTTGTGTATGTAAGATTCAACTGATAATACCTTTTGAGTTTAGGGTTTTAAATTGCATTATACATGCAATTGAGGCCTATAGTGGTTTTAGAAGTCTTTGCAACTGCTACGAATCTACAGCTATCAGTATAAACTGCCTTTTTTTGCTATTGTTTGTAATTTCATCAATTGCAATGTAAACCACAATGGAAGTTGTATACTTTGAATTTTATTAAGTTAGAAATTATTGAAATTATATATTAAATTTTTAATAATTTTATTTAATATTTAATTAAACCGGTTGAATCCCGATTAATCTCCGGTCGAATCAGTGAACCAGTAATCTTACCGGTTTATTGATTGGTCCAGTTCTCGCAACCTTGGTTACAAGTGGTTGACTCAGTGCAAGTTCGGTTGGGATGAGTGTGGGAATTGGTTATAGCTGTAGTAGTTACAAATTCTGGAAAAAATCAAATTCCTGGTTTGCTTTGCCTTCATGATGTGGTTCCAATTGTAGAATTTCGATTTAAGAAAAACTTTGCAACTTTCAATCTTTGTCTGAGGTGTCAGTCTACACCAGAAACCATTCTGCATTGCTTTAGGTGCTGCCGAAAGACCAGAAACATTTGGAAGAAGTTGAATTTTGATCTACAGTGCTTGGACCTGGTTTTTTGGATTAATAATTGTTAGAGTACTAATGTATTCCTATTTTTTACTTGCCTTTGGTGGATTTGGAGGGATATGAATAATGATATGTTCAATTCTAATGAAGTCTGGTCTGTTGATAAAGTGGTGGGTCTTATCTATCTTTATACTTTGAGCTTCAGAATATTTTTTCAAATAAGGTTCTTCACGCTGCTCACTCCATCAGCTTTACTTGGACTCCTCCTCAAGATTTGATTAAGGTTAATTGTTATGCAAGTGTTTTTTTATGATAGTTGTAAGGCGGGATTTGGCTGTTTTATTAGAAATTCAGATGGTTTATGTAACACCCTATCACACTAAGCTTCACCCTATAGCCGTGAAGCAAAGGCGATAAAGCATGACGACAGTTCTAAAGCTCCATACAATAATATGTAATCAAGAAATAATATAACTAGAAGCCCGATGAAAAGAATAAAGGATTCAAGACACATAGAATAGAGATACAATGTGTGAAACGTTCACACATGATAACTAAACGTGTTGGCACAAAATGTAGCAAACATAATATATAAAACCTTATAGATAGTTTTAGGATACACAAGGTAATAATTAAAGCAAATAAGCTATATATATATATATATATATATATATATATATATATATATATATATATATATATATATATATATATATATATATATGTACAATATACAAAAGAGAACTAGTTACAGCCTGCAAAGTTTAGGCCGGCCAGCTCAAACTGAAATACAACAGAACTTTGAAGTTTAAAATAGCAACATCCTATCTCTCAAAGTTAAGCATCTAAGGCAATGAGTACAATATACAAAAAGTGAGAGAACACCAAAGCAAAATAAACAAAATACAAAAGATAAAAGCAATCCTCTGCTCTATCACCATCCTGCAAAGTCACTGAGGTGGGTTACGACTTGCATCTGAAAAATAACAACAACATATGGTATGAGAACCGGAGGTTCTCATTATGATAACAGTGCCCAATAGATAAGATATATGGTTTCGAAAAGCCAAAGGCAATCCTAGAACTTCAAGTTTAAAGAATTATATAAATTCAACCATATACAAGATAATCTAACTTAAGGGATTTCTAACTAATACTAGTTACCGCCGTCCGGCAGCCTTCACTAACCTATCCTCCATGTGATCCCATCGCCATCGCCTACCGAGCCTCTTCAATCCCAGCAGAAAACACAGGTAATGCAAACAAATAAAGCACAAATAATATACATATACAACAAGTAAAACAAATAGCAAGTAGGCATGTGATTTATTTAGACATAACAGAAGTTAAGCAAAGGAAACAAACATATAGAAGATGCATATAATTCACATTGTCGGTTCAAAGTTGCCAATCCGACACATCCTTTCGGATGTAGACTTTCTGCCACGCCAGGGATATAGTGTCCTACACACTCTTGTGCACCTAGGGACATAGTGCCCTGCACACTATCGTTCCAGGGATATAGTGTCCGGCACACTATAATGCGAATCCCAGGGATATAGTGCCCTGCGCACTCTTGCGGCAGAGAAGGTTATGCGAGCAGGATACTACTTCAACCCTCACATCTGAACGTAGGCGAGAGACTGCCACAATCCCTATGCTAGCATCGCTATCTCGACAACCGAGATTCACCACCGTCCTTGCTCGAGGCGCATAGCGACTCACCAGAACAATTAATCACCATAATTTATCATTCAGAGATCACTTTTAATATCCAATAAGTCCACTATTCTTTTCCAAGTTCCAAAATCATCATCAGTGCTCCATTTCTCGAATTCATCATCAATCTAGCGCTCCATCAATTCACATAACTAATCCATCCACATTATATCCCAAGCCTAAGTCACCATCTTCTAAACTCATAATAGAAAATATCTAATTTAAGTCACCTAACCCATCCTCACTAGTCTTAAAGCCTAATCACTAGCTAATAGTCCTAAATAGACATTAAAGGAATTTAGAAAACTAGAGGAACCATTCAAATTTTAAAAAAACAAGTTTTTAGAAAAACAGGAATCATGCGTACGCGTGCCCGTTCTCACGTACTCATGAGTGTCAAATTGCCAAGGTCGCGTACGCGTATGCGAACACTTGAAACAGTAAGGGTTGCCATGTCGCATGTTACAAGTCATGTGGCATGCCTGTAAAAACGACATTCTCGCGTACGCATGTCAGTGTCGCGTACGCATGCCTCAAAATCTTTGAAAAAGTTAAAAAGCTGCAGTATTCAGAATTTTATCCCAAACTTCAAATGCGCATAACTTTCTCATTTTAAAACATTTTTCATCCATTCTTCGAACGTATTAAACCTCTCAGATCCAAATTTCACTTATATCAAGTTTCATCAAAATTAAAGATTTGGAGGCCAAGTTATACCTCATCAAAGTCATAAAAAACAAGGTTTTATAAAAAATTGCAAGGTTATCTAGTTTTCCAAAACTTTCAACCAAACCAAATTCAAACACACTCAAATCCAATCTTACACTTTCCTACACATTACCAATTACAATTTTATCATTGTTCAACCCTACAACACCTAAGCATTTAGTTCCAAAATCAACCATTATTTATACAATTTTCACGCATACATCACCACTCTCCACAATTACCAATTCAAACCTTCACAAATCATTATTCATCAATTTCATCATTGTCAAAATCCTTAATCCGCATCATTTATCAACAACAATCAATATTCATCATCAATCATCAACAATCATCAATAACTAATATCAATTCAATCCTATCCTAAGGTCCACTAGCCTAAGTTTCACAAAACATTACATATTAACTAAAGAAAACTGAAACCATACTTTGGCTGATTCTCAACACGCACAAAACACCCAAAAATGGTTTCAAACAGGCTTCCACAAAGCTTCAGCAACCAAGGTACAATCCAATAGCCAAAAACCAACTCCACTAATCACCAAATTCAAGCTATACACAATTAATTTATTATAATCAATATCTAAGGCTCACAAATACACCAAACCACAAGGGTTTCGAAGCGACTTACCTTATTCGACGGTATTAGGGACAAAATCCAACAATAACCTAATGCTAGATCACCCCTAAACAACCAAAATCAAAGAATCTACTCAATAAATAAAACCAAAATGTGAAATCTATTAGGGCAGAAAACTGGAGTATGAATTTCGAGTTCTTACCAACTTTGTTTAGGTAAAAATGACGGACTCAGCAAGAGCTACGCGTGATCACAAATGGCACGCAAATCGGAGTATCGTAGCTCAAGTTATGAGCAAATGAAGAGAGGAGTGAATAGTAAACCCTCTTCTCCTCTCCCTCAACTCAGCTGTTGTGTTTCGTGTTGTTATGAGGTTGAAGGCTTCATTTTTTTGTGTATTTATATGTTGGAATTTGGCCCAACTTAGGTCTGGTCTAACCGCTTAGTATTTTAGGTTCGTTTGGCCCAACTTTGAACTAAAAATTTTAAAATTAGCGCCTGATTTTTAATTCTAAATATTTTTCTGAACTTTTCTACTATTTTTATTACTCTTATATAGTACCAGACAAGTTTAAGCCGGTACTGTGAACTAATTTACCGGTACACGTTTTTACGCAAATTTTTCACAGAAAATTACATTTTTCAAGTTAAAATAATTTATTGAATTCGAATCTCATCTTTAACTTTTTAAATTAAGATGTCTAAATTTTTGAATCTATTACGGACAATTAATTTATTATTTTATCTTATTTTAAACTGCTATTAAATTTTTGGTTCTTACAGTTTATGGTTGAGAGGCTACATGGGAGCTCTCCCTTATGCGAGTGTACGACAATCTGAATTATTTGCAATTTGGCAAAGATTACTATTATCGTGGGAGGCTGGCCATAGAGAAGTAACTTGTGAAACAGATTACTTAAAAGCTTTTAATTTGATTGGTGATCAAAACATGGGAGCTCATTGTTTGGACAAGGATTTGGTTAGCAAAATCCAAGAGATCTTGAAGTGGAGATGGAAAGCTACTGTTGATCTTATTTAGCAAACTGTCAATACATTACTGACGCCATAGCGAGATGTCCTGCTCTAAACATGAGCCCCCCAAGTTGAGCTCTTGTAGCCTTTGAGAAAGCTTGGAGATCTTCTCCAGCGAGATATATCTTAATTCTGTTCTAGCTTTATCTTTTGTTTTTCTTTATTTTCTTGTCACCAAAAAAATATAACCAAACGCAGAACTCTCCTCTTGTTCTTTGTTGTGTCTCATTTCTTCGAACATTCTCATACTCTCTTCCTCTGGTTCCTTAGCTCAAGCTCTTCTTTTACGAGTCTTGTTCTTCTTCGTTTCTTATTTCTTCCTACATTCTTCTCATATTCTCTATCTCTTATCCTTCCATTCTTCATAAGTTCTTCTTTTTTTTTCTGTTTTTAAAAATCATAGTTTGATTTAGTATTTTCAATTTGAGTAGAAAAAGTAAATGATAGAGTTATGTTAAAAGTATATTATCATGGTCAGATGTTGTTACAAACATATGAAGGAGTGAAATTTGTTTATGAGAATCGATTAGATATTATTATTCCATTCGCACTCTCATTTGAAGAACTAAAAGGTGTAATTTGTGAGAATATAGATTCTTAAATACCAAGAAGAGTGTCATGTATTTCATACAGGTATCCTATGTCAATATCTGGTGGGTTCATTTAATTTCAAACTAAATATATAACCGATGAAACGAGCATGCAAGAAATGTTTTTAATATATATTGAAACTCGCTCCCAGATGTTGTTCATCGAGTTGTATATTGAGTTTGAACAATCTAAAGCCAACCAAAATATTGAATCAAAAGATTACAATATTGATAGCTTAGAGGAGTTTGAAAGCAACTACGAGGTCGTTGATCCAGATGAAGATGAAGATCAAGTTGATGACACTCTGAAGTCATATGTGTCGGAAGTGGTAAATACACTAGCAAACCAGCATTTGTTTGAGGTGCCATCTTTTATATGCATATTAGATTTAGAGGCCATGCATGCATTGAAATTTCCTAAATATATGAATGTAGGTATGAATAAAGATATTTGTATATATAATAGATTAATATTGTAGATTTAGTTAATTTTAGAATAATTACTTGACTAGTCTAAAAAGAAATAATATTTTGTCAATTGTGAATCTATGAGTAACATGTGATCTGTGTTTTATAATTTATTAAATAATATTTGATTATTTATTTACTTAGTTAAAGTCTAGGATAATCACCTGATTTTGGTAACCTTTTAGTTAAAATTTTGGATAGTTAGTGATGGTGAATAAATATATATTTATATTTATATTAATTATTAAGTATTTATTTATTAAATATTTATTTAAATATATATTAATTGTTAATTTATATGTAAATTAATTTACATTAATTTGTTAAATATATATTTATATGTAAATTAATTTATTAAATTTATATTAATTTAAGAAAATATATTTAAATAAGCATTTAAATATATATTTATTATTTATGTAATTTAATTTACATATTTAAATATTTATTTATAATGTATAGTTGTTAATCGATTTTAGAAATATAAATTCAGAAATATTTGTTTATAATTGATAGATAACTTATAATTTTAAAAAGTATATTTATTAGTTATTTATTAAATATATATTTTGTAGCAGAACCTCCTGTTATGGTGGACAGTAAATTCGTCGTGAGAATGAAATTCAGTTTCAGGGAGATTGTGATTATGGCTATCAAAGATTGTATCATCTGTAGAGGTGTAGACTATCGAGTGTATGAGTCGAAACTGGTGACATTTTACGCCAAATGTACACAATATGACACAAGTTATAATTGGCTGATTGAAACTAGCATAATGCACAAAACATACTGTTGGGAGATAAAGAGGTATAATAGTAATCACAATTGAAAGATAAGGTTTACCGGTTGCTTTCCTACACATGGTAGGATTAGGACGTAAACATATACCATGGCTTCTTAGAAGTCAACCTTGTACACTTTGAACACAGTCTATTGTGTGTACATCGGATCAACATATGTTTTTCACTCGACACTTGCGGTGGCACAAGCAGCAAGTGCATGACAACATAGGAAAATAAAGTGACAAAAAACCCCACAATCACATGTGCCCATATTTAATTGAATACGAAATGAATTTTGAGACCAACCCTTAAAAGCTTTAACTATTGTACCATAAATACTATAAATACTGAGGCCCTCTTGTCGCAGTGTGTAACACGTATCTTGGAAATTTTTTTCCTGTCCTTCTCAACAATAGCTAGTAGCTACTCAGAAAACCAATTACCGACTGTTATTTGTGCCTGTGTCTCTCTACCCTTTCTAACGAATAACTGCTACAACCTCTCATAAATACATCTAACAATGGCTGAAATCGATAAATACTGCGTACAGAAGCATTAAGCTCTCTTGATTTTCAAGAATATCACTTATATTGGTATTAGCCACATGGATGCAAAAGGTTAGACACACCACAAGTTTGGTATGCGGAACCAAAATTTCTTCAACACTGTCCGAATCTACAAAGAAGATATATCAGTAAAAAAGTTTGTACAGTCTATGGCATCAACATCATAAACCAAACACCATTGCCATATAGTATCCAAAGATAAACCAAATATATAAACAGACCATTGAAATCTCAAATCTTTCTTAAAATTTCTATCTATAGTTTTTCTTCCTTTTGCTACTAATTATTGGAGTACCCTCCATTAGTCATAAACTATCTAATGAGTAAAAAGAATTGCAACATATAAATGAAGATCTAGAACTTGTCATCACTTGTTTTTGCAGTATCACCGGCCAAAGGTTGCTGGCTAGATTCCAGGGCGCTGACTTGGTCATATCAAGCAACAAAGGAAATACCATATTCAAGAAATCTGGATTGCCAAACGCTTTTATAACCTGGTAAAGTATACTAAAATTAATCAAGATTTGATACTAGTTATCCTCCACTATTTTATAGTAAAAACACTAAATTACTGAAATAGTTATCCTCTGCTGTTTTTAATAAATTCAATACTAGGCACAAACCTGTTCATATAGCCTGGGAAGACTGCAGGTACAACAGAAAATTTGTGAATGTTTGAACGAAAATAACTCAGATGAAATAAAGTTTAAATCAATCCAACAGCTAGGGCAGAAGAAAATCACTTACTTTTCTTTTACTTGCCTATGATGATGATGACATGCCTCACAAATAAGGGAAACAATTTCACCTAAGTACCAAGTTAAGGGTGACTCATTCCCCACTGGTATATTCTTCCCATAGTTCTTCAAATATGTTGGAAACACTTTTATCATCTTCAAACCTGCATGAGAATTTTTTGGTATTCATGCAGTACTTTTATTATCACCATGAAATTGTCTTAGGTGAGCTGTGAGCATATTCAGTAAAACAATTTAAAATTCAGATGCCTGAACCAATTTACACCCAGGTATATTCATTACATAATCTCACCAGTGCATATTCAACCAATACAGCACTCCACGTAAAAGGTACAGCTTTTAGCAACTGTTGGTCCTCAAATGGCATTAAAATCAAAGCATGATCTACAGAGGCCCGTTTTGTCATTTATCTAAATAATTATAACTGCAGCACGACATATGTTGCAGTGAGATGTGTCCACCTTACAATCTAAAGTGACCTAGAGTTGGACACGTTTCAGCTATATTCTTAAAATTCTTTTTATTAAAACAGGAAAGATATTTCTCAAACTGCCAAGTGATAAGTATAAAGTGAAACATATCAAGGGTGACATCAAGTTTTAAGAAATATAATGAAGCAGCTACTTCTAAAACATAGTATAATTGGAATTGATGAATTTTTGTTTCTCCTACTTCAACAACAAACAAATCTTTACTAGTACAAAGATATGCAAGTTTTGGGTGAAAACCTCCACAATAAGAATTAAAAAAAAGCATAGAATGAGGACAATCTAAATATCGAAACAACAATTCTTGAGAACCAAAGTATCATGATGATCATCATATTTATCACCGAAATTGTATTTTATTTATTTGAGAAATATACATTATGGAAAACATGATGCATCTACACAATTTGCACACTCCTTTCTACTAAACCCCCAAAATCCTATCTACAAATCCCTATCTGAATTGACAGAAGCTTCTCAAAAGCATACCTGGTATTGGACCCACCCCAGAACGCACTAAATGAGCAAGTCGAGGTATCAATGTGTTCAATGATTCTGCATCAACAACTCTTATGCACAAGTCCAAAGTCTCCCACATAGGAGAGCCTTTAGTAATGAAAATTCTCAATTTTCAAGCTTATCTGACTGTATTCTGACATTTGCTGTGAAGCTATAAGAGATAAAACATATGAATGAACAAGCCTTAGTGAGTAAATTATGCAAAAATATGAATGTATCACTTAAACAAACCTCAATGTAATTGAGCCCTTGGTCTTCTAGGCTTGATAAACTTTCGAGCATGCAGCAAATCAGATCAGCCATATGTGGACGGATTGCAGTTCCAGCATGCTGAAAAGGAACCATTCTATTTCAAGATAAAGAAATTTTTACAACAACATAGTATAGCTTCTTAAAAAACAGATCACTTATTAATTGAATATAATGAGTCGATACCATTGGATAAATTCCTAACCATTGTAAGCTTCATTACAACTCCAATTGAAGCCTTCCAAACACTGTCAACCTTACTTAGTATACCTTCTGTAAGCAAAAGGGGTAAAACTATATTCAATTCTTTGTGTGCATCTGATATATCAGTTAGAGAGACATCACAAATCCTTGTTGTCAGTGTGGCTACGGCACGACATAATCTTTCACCAGAAATTCTAACAGTTTCCTTTATATCATCCATTGAACGAAATGCAACAGTCCATAATCCTATTAAATGCTTTCAACCTGTGGATGGAAAAAGATAAATGAAAAGCATAAGAACTGGTCATGTTATAATTGCTAATATGGTGATAGTTTCTCCCTTTTCACCTCTTCTTTAGCATTATATTTTTCTCGCTTAAAGATTACCAAAGGAAGAACATCCAATAAAAATGTGACGCATGCCACCTTTGGAGTATGCTGACCATAGAAGTTGACTTTGTGAACCACGGTAAAAATGCTAATGAAGGTAGGGTAATTGTTTTGGCTCTGTGCTAAATGTTAATTACGAAGTTAATTAGAGAAACAGGTGATACGATGTAGTTGAAAGTCGTTTTAGGGTTTATTGTTCTTAAAGGAGGGTTCCTTCTCCTAGCGACGGCGGAAAATCGATAACAGCGATTGTGTACCACAAATCGAGCAGAGCGTAAAGGAAGACGTACCGGCATAGCAAGTGAGGAAGGGATTTGCATCGATGATAGAGTGGCATAGTGAGATCGATATCAAATCCGTCGTGGGTGGCTTGGAGGCTTCACAAATCAAGTAAGAGCCTTGGTAAACACATTTGAAATTTCCTTTTGAACATGCTATGTTAATGGGGTTCAACACAAATGTAATGCAACAAGAAATACTGTGGGTACAGGACATTCATTACCGGGAAGCATTGTGGGCGAAAAGTGGGGTTTCAGGGGAAATGAGACATTCATTTACTCCATTTTTTCAATTGAAGTATTTTGGTTGTGCCAAGAGATGAGAAATTTCCAGAAAATCATGATCTCTTCAGTTGTGTTTGTACTAGAATCATAATCTATTACTTGTTTTCTCGATATTTGGTTTTGATTTTTTTTTCTTTTTTTGAATTTTCAGATTAAGGTTGAATTTATTTTTTTTTTTGTTATTTTAAAAAGATATTTTAGTCACAAATATAGAAAAAGATAATGCAGTCTGATACCAGAAATCGTAATGGTATATATTAATATATGTCTACTTTTAATTATTTATAAAAGTATTTTACTGTATATATTGACATAATATATTTTGAAACAATAAATTTCAGGTTTCAGCTAAGAAATAAATTTCGAAAAAAAAAAAGACTACAGCTCATAAGTTGTTTATTTGGCTACAAATAAAAATATTGTCTTAACAAAAGTTGATTAATAATGAAAACGTAAATTATGAATAAAATTGATTAACAAATAAATTAAAAAAATTTAAAATTACAAATAATTAAATTATCCAAACTAATATATTATAAATTAATATTTTTAACTAATATTAATTTAAATAAGATTAAATTTCTTAAATCAATGCTAAATTATTTTTTTTCAAAATCTTCATTTTACAGTAGATTTTATTCAAAAAAATCATAAATGTATAAAATTTTTTGGACTAAGGATAAAATAATTAGCTATAAAAATTGATAAATTAAAATATAAATCTTAAAAAAAAACATTATTAAACAATTATATCAATTATAAAAAAAATTATCTCATAAAATTCGAATTATTTCATACAAGTGTTACTAACAACACATAAAGAAATTTGACGTCTTCACGTGATTTGATAAAAACATCAATAATCTAAAAAAGAATTTAAGTAAAATAATTTTATACGCATATCTAATTAGGTAACGTCACATTATTAAAAATAACTATTGTTTTTATTGACTGTGACGTTGTATGAAACTATGAATGGTCATCCAAAGGACAAATGTAATTGCACTTGTTTTATACGTATATTTAATTACATAATGTTACATTAGCAAAAACGATTATTTTTTATATTGATAATGTGAATAGTTATAAAAAAATAGATATAATTTAAAATCAAATATCATTATGTTGTAAAGTTATTTTATTTTTCAATCCAAAAAAATTTCATCTTTTGTCCATCCACATTTTTGGATACCCAATCATTTTTGGACTACCAACACCCTGGTCCATATGAAATCCATATTTTTTTATGTCAAAATCTCTCAAATGTCTCTGCGGTAAACCACACATTGTTACTGCACTTACAATAACTTTCACGTTTGACTTAAGTTTCATGCACTCATTAGATACACTAACCACTCTACAGGTGTCATATGGCAGTTGGACAGTCAAATATAAGCCATCCTATCTCCATGCCACCGTAGAACCCGCTTATATATAATGAAATATAAGAGAAAAATCCAAAACTGCCACTAGCAATTACCTCAAAAGACAACGAAGTCTTTGACAAAAAAAAATACCAACCCGGCTCCTGAACTTTATTTTTATGGGACGGATTAGCCTCTATGCCAAAAAAAGTCAATGTTATTTTTTTGGCACAGGGGCTAATCAGTCCCAAAAAAATATCAGGAGCCGAATTGGGTGTTTTTTTTTTCTTGGGGGTCTCATTGTCCTTTCGAGATAATTGTCAGGGTCCGGGTGGGGTATTCACTCAATATATAAATATGGATAGAAGGACATAATTTTAAGCATCTTTTTTCTATAATACTATATGTTAGAAACAAGAGACTAAACTGAAGAAAAGATTGTGTATTATTCAGAGTTATGTCTAAAGTACAATGTATAAGAGGTATATATAGTCGTTAGAAGAATCAAAGTAATAAAAGTACAGAATCTTACAATTAATATACAAATATGCTATATAAATATAAATGATATAATTGATTCTAATGATTTTCTAACATCCCCCCTCAAACTTAAGTGGGAGCTAAGGACACCATCTTGAGTTTGGACACCAGAGTCCGAAAACGAGTCGGATGATAAGTTTTCATGAAGATATCAGCAGTCTGGTCCAGTGTTCCAATAGCGATGAGACGAACAACATTAACAAGGATACGTTATGAATAAAATGACAATCAATCTCAATGTGTTTGGTGCGTTCATGAAACACATCATTATGGGCAATATGAATAGCATTGTGGTTGTCACAAAAAATATTAGTAGGGGATGATTGAGGAGTACCCAAATCTTCGAGAAGCCAACGAATTGAGACAACCTCAGCAGTTGTGTCAGCGAGAGCACGGTACTCAGCTTCTGTGCTTGATCGAGCAGTGAACGTTTACTTCTTAGCACGCCAAGAAATGAGAGCATCGCCAAAAAACAAACAGTAACCAGTAGTAAAATGACGATCAGTGGGATCACCAGCCCAATCAGCATCGGAGTATGCTTGAAGGGACAAAGATGAATGGACAGAAAATAAAGGCCATGAAATAGGGTGCCTTTGATGTAGCGAAGAATGCGAAGAACTACCGCATAGTGAGTAGTACGAGGAGCAGATAAGAATTGGCTAAGCACATGAACTGAATAGGTGATGTCTGGTCGAGTGACAGTCAAGTAGATGAGACCTCCAACTAATTGTCAATAGAGAGTAGGATTATCCAAAACAGTGCCATCTATAGGGGTAAATCGAACATTAGGCTCAAGGGGAGTCAACTCAGTGTGACTATCTATAATTCTGGCACGAGCAAGAAGATCTGAAGCATAGTTTGCCTGAGAGAGATAGACGCCATCATCTGTGGATATGACCTTGAGACCAAGAAAATAGCTGAGGAAACCAAGATCTTTCATCTCAAAGGTATGGTGAAGGGAGGCTTTGAGATCAGCAATACCATCAACATTATTGCCAATAATGATCATGTCATCAACATACAAAAGTAGAAGAACAACTCCATGTTTACTTTTAGGAATAAAAAGCGCATTCTCATGAGGGTTGTAAGTGAAACCGAGATTGCAGATAGTGGTGTTGAATTTGTCAAATCATTCACGAGGAGCTTGCTTAAGACCATAAAGTGCCTTGCGAAGGAGACAGACTTTGCTAGAAGGACAAGGATAACCTGGAGGTGGTTTCATATAGACCTTCCTTTTCAAATCTCCATTAAGAAATGCATTTTTTATGTCCATCTGACTAAGAGCATTTTTTAACCACAGCTGATGAGCGGATATTTTATACGCTTTTTGGCATCATTTTCATATAGTTTTTATTATGTTTTGTTTAAGTTTTATTATATTTTCATAGGTTTTAGTGCAAAATTCATATTTTTGGATTTTACTTTGAGTTTGTGTTTTATGGTGATTTCAGGTAAATTCTGGCTGAAATTGAGGAGCTTGAGCAAAAGTTTGATTTAGAGACAGAGAAAGGACTGTAGATACTGTTAGGATCTGATCTTCGTCTACTCGAAGGAGCTTTTCTGGAGCTAAAAAAGTCCAAATAGCGCGCTCTTAATGGCTGTGGAAAGCTAACATACAGGGCTTTCCAATAATATATAATAGTCCATACTTTGCTTTGGAAATAAAGGCCCAAAACTGGTGTTCAACGCCAGCCACCTGCTCTATTCCTGGCGTTGGACACCCAAAAGGGAGCAGCTGGCGTCCAACATCCAAAATAGAGCCCCTAGCCAGCGTTTAACGCCCCTAAGGGGTATTGGCTCGTAGAGACACCCTTGGCTTAGCCCAAACACTCACCAAGTGGGTTCGGAAAGTGGATTTTTGCTCTACAAGACTAGTTTATATTATTTCTGTAATTCTTAGTTAGCAGATTAGTATATATAGGAGGAGATCACCTTTGTTTAGGATCTTCTTCCTCCCCCACTTTTATTCGAACACTATTATTGTACAGTATGAGTCATTAACCTCCTAAGGTTAAGGTTAGGAGCTCTGCTGATTCTTATGAATTAATAATATCACTATTCTACTTCAACCTATGCTTGATTCTGTTCTAAGATGTATCTTCATTCTTCAACCTTATGAATCGGATGACCATGACAATCATCCTCATTCTACATGAGTTCTTGCGAGTTCTTGACGGGATAGCACTTAACCACAAGCTTGATTATACATCTCTTAGACAGGTAATCAACGACTTCGTTGGAGACTTCTCGAGACATCAGTTCAGCCGAGGTGCGGGGAAATTAGGGCCTTTGTGGTATATGCTAGAACCCAAGGAGCAGCGTTCTCTGATCTGGAAGATCCGACCTTGTCTGTGGTGTTTTGAGTAGGATCACCAAGGGAATAGATTGCTTGAGCTTCACCCCCATTCAGATTGGATGACCGCTGACCTGGCGTTTGATCTGAGGTAGAGGAGATTAATGACCGCTAACCCGGCGTTAATCATATACAGCCTGCCATGGAAATGAATCAATCAGAAGTTGGAGTAGATGGTAAGAAAAGTTGATCCAGAAGGAAGAAGCATCTCCGAAGCCTCAACCGTTCTCATACTATTGATTTCACACCTATCTAGTAACGTTCTATTTATTTATCTATTTTATGTGTTTTTCGTGACAAACTATATTTTCTATCCGCCTGACTAAGATTTTCAAGATAACCATTGCTTGCTCAAACCAACAATCTCTGTGGGATCGACCCTCACTCACCTGAGGTATTACTTGGACGACCCAGTATACTTGCCGGTCTATCTGTTCAAAACGTTCGGAGCTAGTTTCGTGCAGCAACAGCAATGGCAAGAAGAGCTCAAACAGATGTGAGACGAGCAACAGGAGCAAAAGTCTCTTCATAGTTAATACCATACTCTTGCATACAACCTTGAGCAACTGAGCGTGCCTTATAATGGTCAATAGAGCCATTGGAGTGGGTCTTGATCTTGTATACCCATATACTATCCACAACTTCCTAATTATAAGGAAGATCAACCAAATCCCAAGTGTGTGATTTTTCAAATGCCTGTATTTCTTCCTACATTGCTTGCTGCCAATTTGGATTTGTGGAGGCTTCTCTGAATGACTTAGGTTCATGTTGATGAAGAATAGTAGAAAAGCAATGATAATCAAGAAGATGGGGAGGTGGATTTCTTACTTTGGAAGAGCGAGTGGTAGGAGAAGGTATGACGGTAGGAGCAGGATCGGCATCCGATCTAAAATCATCGGGAGATGGAGAAGGCGGAAGAGCAGGAGGCTGTAAAGAGTGACCCGAGATAGAACCTGTGGAATCATCACTAGGAAAAAGGTTAACATTGGGGTTAGTGAAGAAAGGTGACTGAGTCGAAGGAATGGACTCGAAGGAGGAAAATCGAGAAAACATGTGATGCTTCCAGAAGACAACATGACGCGATATATGAATACATTTAGAGAGAGGATCCCAACAACGATAATGCTTGTGTTCAGTGTCATAACCAAGAAAACAACATATGCGAGCTCGAGGTTCAATTTCACTATGTTCATGAGGCTGAAGAAAAACGAAACAGACACAATCGAAAACTCGAAGAGAACTGTAATCTGGAGAGGTATGATAAAGACGCTCAAAGAGAGTAACATTACCAAGAACAGAAGAAGGAAGTCTATTGATAACATGAACAGCAGTAAGAACAGCTTCACCCCAAGTACGCTCAAGACACGAAGAAGAAAGAAGCATTACATGAACAAAGCTAAGAAGGTAACGGTGTTTGCGTTAAGCTCAATGCCATTTTATTGAGAGGTACCAGGGTAAGAAAACTCATACAAAGTACCCTGTTCTGCAAGAAAGACTAAAAGTTTGGAATCACAGTATTCCATAGCATTATCGCGTCAAAAAAACTTTAATGACCTTGGAAAACTGAGTTTTAATTATAGTGGCAAAGTTAATATAAATCTGAGGTAACTCATGGCGATTAGCCATCAAATAAACCCAAGCATAGCGTGAATAGTCATTAATGAAAATGACAAAGTATCGAGCTTCTCCCATAGAAGTGGTGGGAGCAGGGTCCCAAACATCAGAGTGAATAAGATCAAAAGGAGAGCAAGCAAGAGAGGGATTATTATGAAAAGATAAAGCAGATTATTTGGTAGTTTGACAAGAAATGCAATCAAAAGATTTATTAGGAACCTGACCCAAAATACCCTGAGACATAAGAGGACGTAATTTTCATAAGGAGCTGTGGGCAAGACGTTGATGTCATAAGTGAAAGGTAGATGGAGAAGAAGCAGCACAGAGATTTAGCATAGGAGGAATATGAAGATTCTCGAGTTCGAACCACCTTTCAACCTTACGTCCAATCCCGATGATTTGTCCCGTCAGACGATCCTGTACACAACAACCAGAAATGAAAAAAGTGACATCAAAACTGAGATCAACAAGTTGACCAACAGAAATAAGGTTAAAGTTCAACTTGGGAATATAATAAGTATCAGGAAGATTAAGAGTTGACTGGAAAATAAAATCTTTGTGTGTTGCGTGCAAGAGGGAACCATTAGCAGTATTGACAGAAGGTGTATTTGTAGTGGTAGACAAAGACGAGAAGAGATGACGCAAAGGTGACATGTGATTAAAGCAACCGAAATCAAAGTACCATGTAGAATTACCTGGAAGAGTCGAAAAAGTAACAAGAGTATTACCAGAAAGGGAGAGAAAATGCTTACGAAAAGACGCAATATCAGAGAGAGAGACAGGAGATGGGTTGAGAGGAGCAGCAATGGTAGATTCAGTAGTAGCAGACACATTCTTAGAGAAGTTGGGATGACAAACATGCTTGAGGTGATCAGGACATGGTGGGCGAGTGATAAACTCCAATTTTTTGGTTTATCTTGTATTGAATTCAGAGCATTTTGATAACCTTTCCTCACATTTATTCAATGAATGAGCATAGTTTTGTGATTGTCTCCTTATTTGTGCTTAGGTGTGAAAACATGCTTTTTAGGCCTTTAACTTGATGATTTTAATCTCCTTTTGATTCCACTAGATGCCTTGATGTGTTTGTTAGTGATCTCAGATTGAAAAGGCTAGGAGTGGATCAAAGGAGTAAAGAGGAAAGCATGCAAAGTGGAGAAATCATGAAAAGCCAAAGAATTGGAAAACGCCATGGGCGCGCGGGCACACTGCACGCCTCCGCGCGGATTGCAAACTGACTCATGGACGCGCACGTGCACTGTGCGTGTCCGCCGAAGACGTGATTTTTAGATAGAAAACATGCCCAGCGATTTTTGGGAAGCTGTGGGCCTAATTACAACCAATTTTGGCGCCAAAGTGCTTTAAAGGACCAAGGATTGAAAGGGAAGGCATCATCTTTGGCATTCTTGTATCTTGAGTTCATTCATTCACAATAGGGATTAGTTTATAGTTAGTTTCTAGAGAGAGAAGCTCTCACTTCTCTCTAGAATTAGGATTAGGTTTAGGTTAATCTCTCCTCTTAGATCTAGGTTTAATCCATACTTTGATTTACTATTCCCTTATCAATTCTTACTCCTCTATTCTTCATCTCTCTAATTTGTACTTTAATCCTTGTAATTCTTTACTTTGTTGTGGATCTACTTTATGTTCTTCTATTTTCTTTTAGTGCAATTTGAGGTAATTCATGTAGATCTTGTTCTCTTTGTTTGTTGTTGTTGATTCTTTGCATTTGATTGTTGTTAGAATTCATTCTTGTTGTGATTTACTATGCTTTTCTTTTGTACCTTCCAAGTGTTTGGTGAAATACTTGGAAGGATGTTAGAGTAGAATTTTATGTTCTTGGCTTGGGAAGGTAATTTAGGAACTCTTGAGTTACTAATGTCCAAGTGATTGATAGTTGATAGCCATTGACTCTAGCCTTCATTAATTCTATTAATGGAAAGCTAAGATTTATGGACTTGGATTGATATAACTCACTTGACCTTCCTTGCTACTTGTTAGAGTATGGCTTAGTGGGATTGTTCCTTGCAACTATCATAATTTTGGTTAGTGATAAGGATAGAGACCCTTGACAACCAACCTTTGCCAAGACCATTTTGTTATTAGAATTTCATTACCATTTACTTGTCATGTTTCTTATTCAAAACTCCAAAATATACAAGTCCATAACCAATAACAAGAATACTACCCTTCAAGTCCTTTGAGAGATGACCCGAGGTTTAAATACTTCGGTTTATAGATTTTAGGAGTTTGTACTAGTGACAAAAAAAAATTTTGTATGAAAAGATTATTGTTGGTTTGGAGACTATACTTTACAACGAGATTTCATTAGTGAAATTCTAAACCGTCAAAAATCCAATCATCAGTAAGTAGGACAGGAAGTAATCAAATGTCCCCGAGAGCTTGCAATAATGAAAGATCAAAATAGTTTTGACTAGAGAAGCTTTTCCAGTTCAAAATTACCAAAGATCCCAATATCAAATATTATTAGTAAAATTAACCAACAAACTAAATTCTAATTTTTATCCTATTCTAACAAATACAATTAATAAAGCTATAAAATAAATCTAATTTTTATTAAGATACTAATTGTTATCACTAACATAAACTAACTAGTTATATAACTAATATTTGTCTACACACAATATAATATATTCTAATACTACCATTTAATTACTATAAATAACATTAAATCATAAATATTATTTTATATTTATGCTTAAAAAAATTTAAAAAATTACTTACATAATTAGGTTGACTAAGATAATTAACAATATGAAATTTAAGACAATCAATTTCTTTAACTTTTTTCTTCTTAGACATTATGTAATTTGGCTAAATTCAAAAATTTGATTTCTGGTAGTACTTAGAGTATGAAGGTAGTTTAAAAAGTGTTGAAATATTGAGAGTGAAGGAAATTATGAGAGGGATCAGCGCAAGAGAGAAGAAAGAAAGGAGCCTTGTCGACACCTGTACAACGGTGTGCAAATCTGAGACTCAGATTTGCGGAACACCTCCTCACTATCCGATTTTATTATATTCAACCATGTGCATCCAATTAGTCAAGGTGACAAATTTAAAGCTCATATTTGTAGAGATGATTCTATTCGTCTAATCTCCATCATTTTAAAGATGGCCGTTCGATTGATGCACACATTTTTCTACCAAACGCAAATATAAAGGTTTGACTTGCTCGGACTACTAACCCTCCGATTTTTAGTGAGTTAAATTTGACCTTTCAATTTGTTCTCCGTCCTCTTCCACACACAAGGATAACACACCAAGTTTTAATATCGATGAAAAATACCACCGTCATTACAACATAAAAATTGAAAAGTGTAATTTTTGCTTCTTGATTTACTTTATAGTAAGTACAGTTGGTCCAAAATTTTAAAATTTTTTCATGCTCAAGAAAAAATTAGGGTTAAGTACGATTTTGGTCTCTAAGGTATAGGCCAAAAAAATTTTTCGTCTCTAACTTTTTTTTGTATACAAAATCGTCTCTAAGGTTTAAAACCAAGTTTTAAAATTATCTTTTTTACTTAAATCTTAAAATTTTGAACCAAATTACCCATAACAAAAAATTTATAAAATAAAAAAATAAAAATAAGAGAAGGAGAGTATTTCTACTCCTGTGAAGGAGAAAGGGAAGAAGAAAAATAGGAAGGGAAGAAGAAGAAGAAGCACTGTCGCTGCTTTCGTCGCCAAAAATTTAAAACCAAGTTAAATTTTAGAGACGATTTTAAAATCAAGTTAAATCTTAAAGATCATTTTGTATGCAAAAAAAGATTAAGAATAAAAAAAATTCGTCCTATGACTTTGGACCCAAAATCGTACTTAACTCTTTTAATTATTATGATTAATAATGATAAGAATATCAACATTTTATACAACTAAATACATTTTCATACTAAACTAATAGTAAGGAACTTTTAATAATATACTTCAAATAAAATTTATACACTCTACATTTTTCACTCTACATTTTTCACTTATAACTTCTTATTATAGTTCTATACTCATGTTTGTTTCTAAATTTTTTCACTTTTACATTCTTTAGTATTTCTGTCTCCGTTTAATGAGTACTTAAATTTGTATGATAACAGTAATAATTCTACTCTTATTTGCATGGTACTATGTTCAAATTAATGATTATGGTAATTCTTATTATTTTTTCGTATGACTTATCTTATATGTGTACAGTGTACATTCATATTTTCATAATTGATTTAGAATATAAAACCTTATATCCTTAATATAATTGAAATTTATCTTTGTTAATCTAATAATGATAAATATCATTGCTCTTATAATATAGATTTAAATTTTAAAATTGAGATTACATGATTAAAGAAAGGTGGAGGTAAAAGACATCATGGTAAAATTGGTGAACGGTGATGATAGCAATGATAGAAGAACCATGGTGATATTAATAGTGATGGAACTATGATAGATTATGTATTCCTATTAAATTAGAAAAATTTTCTTCTATTTTTTATCTTTTTAATCAATATGATTAAACTGAAGAATAAGAATATTGGGTCTCAATATATTAAGTGTAAACTTTTGAACTATTGAATGCGCGCATCATGTTTGATAAAATATCACAGATCATTTAGAACAACCTCTTAACTATATAATATAAAATTGCCACAAAATGATGATTATTCTGTGAGTTGAAAATGAAAGGCTCTGTGGTATTTTTGTGATTAGGAACTTATATGATTTTGAAATTGCCTACATTATTACTTCAGCTATTAGCATGAGGTGTGTTCTTTGACTAATTATACGGATTCTTCTTTTGTTTTGTCATATTTCCTTGCCTCTACTTTACTTTTCCTACATTTAATCAAGGAATGCTAATGCCAAGTTAATTGTACTTCACCTCTTTGTACTTTACTTCAAGGACGTGTTAGGTCTCTAATTAAAAGTGTATAAATTGAACCCTTAAACATTTTAAGGTGTGTAAATTAGGCCTGATGGTAATTATTCTATTGATTAGTTATAAAAGTAACACATGTTTAGGGTATAATAGTTGCAAACTTAGGGAAGCTCAAAAGAGCAATTTGCACATAATTAAAAGTTTAAAGAGGTGTAATGCACATATATTGGATAATTTGTATATTTTAATAAGTTTAAGGGACTCAAAAATTTTACATTTTTTATTTAGGAATTGTGTTAGAATTTAAGATCATTGTTTCTTGTGATGGGGTGTGAAATATTTATTTATTTTTGGTCGACTTGTGGAACAAGCTATCATTTTAATATTTAAAGATTGATTAATTTGCTCACGAAATAAAAATTAAAATGTCCAGTTCTTGGTTTATGGATATCCATTTTTTTCTGAAATGGAATTTATTTTATTTCTTTGCTTAGATATAGAATAGGGTAACTATTTTTGTATTTTCTTTTTTCACTTTGTTAAGCCATGATGAAAAAGTATGGTCTGTATGCATATACCCACTCTTGATGATGATATCGCCTTTCCTATTTGGTATGAGTTAGATCAAGAAATACCATTTAATAACATATTTTATATTTTATGCAAGCAGTTTGATGGTGATGACATTAAAATTATTATTGTTATTACTATTGTTACTATTTTATTGTTATATTCTGTTTTTATTTCTTTAAAATTTGTATTTTCTTATAGTATTCTCTAGATCTTGAATAATGGAAAGTAATTATGTTTTTAAGATTATTATTTTTTATTCTATTTTAATTTTAAATTGATTTGTAAATATATTACAAGAGGTCATATTTCCTGATTTACATTTAAATTCCAATGATCTTCAATCTTTTGGTTTGGTTCTACACCTTGAATGAAATTGCATTACTATTGTTCGTAGAGAGATGTGATTTCCACCTACTCTTATCATAGTTTTGTTTTGTAATTTGATTTGTTTTTCAGTTTGGTGAATAAAATATAAATCCTACTTTATGATTTGTTAATTATAGTATGCCATTAGTTACATAATGATTATTACCAAATTCATCCTGCTTCTGACTTCTTTT
The DNA here is from genome assembly GCF_003086295.3 of Arachis hypogaea. NCBI lineage: Eukaryota > Viridiplantae > Streptophyta > Magnoliopsida > Fabales > Fabaceae > Arachis > Arachis hypogaea. The sequence continues at coordinate 22,474,624 of NC_092042.1, forward strand.
GTATAGTATCATTTTTATTGCTCAATATTTTTACAATGATCAATTAGTGATGTTTTGTTCAATGATGTAATTGTAATTGTAGATCTTGCAATGATGACCAGAGTATTTAGGAGTGGACTTCATCAATTAGGCTTTAATTTTGATGATAGATTGACTAACTTTGATAAAGTTGATATGTAGTTGATTAACTATTGTATATTATCTAATTCAAAATAATTGTTTATTTAGATAAATTGATATCTATTAAGCTGGAAAACTCTATGAGCTAAATGCCATATGGAGTTCTCTTAGAATTGTGAATTTTTTTTAGATTGATGATGAAAATGGTGTCCATATTTCTATAAGTTTTTATAATTTTGTCGATAGATCCAGGTTAAAAGTTACTATGTGTTTGGATAATGTTTAGGTTTAGGGATTGAATTTTATGTAACGTCAGACAATTGAAGTTTTGCTATTTTTGTTATGGTTTTTGAAGAATTTTGTATTTTGACTTTTGAGCTTTTGTTTTGTGTTGGTTATTTTTTTTAAATTGTTTTAATTCATTGAGAATATAAAATATAGAGTACATAAATTAAAATAAATAAGAATAAATAAAAAATTTAAAATAGTAAGGTGTTTAAAAAAATTCATTTTTTTAGAGAATGTTGATATTTATTTTTAATAAGGTATTTGTTTTTTTTTTTGTTAAAATAAAAATTGGTAGTCATCTTAGATTAGTAGTGTCTTAAATTTAAATTATACACATCGAGTATAACTTATAGTTGTTAGATAACAGATATTATACTGTTATATGTTTGAGTTTTTTCTATTGCTACAACGATAATTTTTATATCATTATATTTTTTTGTCCTTTTTTTAATCATATTCCTTTGTTAAACATCAAATTTCAAGATATATACAATTTTTACTTGATATTATTTAATACAATTCATATTTTTTTTAAATTAATCTTATCTTTTTCAAATCTAAACAATAACATATATTGCCGTGCGAATGCACGGACTATTCTATTGGTATATTTCACGCTTAGTCACATATATATTATTTTTATTGCATTATTAAATAAATATGCATGTTAGAATAACAATATACATCAATATCTATATATCTATATCTATATATATATATATATATATATATATATATATATATATATATATCTAAATCTATCTATACGATATATAATGGAAATACATTAGAACATAACTCTTTTTTTAGATACTTTTTATTATATATAATTTTTTTAAAAATATTGTATTTTTTAAGACTTAAATCGAAATTTTCTTACTTGGAATATAAAAGATTTACTATATTAACCAACCTCTCACACACACATATATATATTTTGTGACTATCTAACCTCACACATATAAATAGTTAAATACACTAGTGTTAACATAAATAGAAAGTAAAATGTTACAGTAGGAAATAGTATAATAGAAACCCGGAAAAATATATCTAAACACAATTAACATATTAAGTATATATTAAAATTAGATATTAAGATAAAATATAATTAAAATACAAAATACATCTTTAAATTTTAAGTTATATATCTATTAGATTAAGATCTGTACGATAAACATAGAGTAAACTGATTATATTATATAATATATATTTAAAATGTTATATTTTTTAAAAATAAATTAGATAATATGTAAATTAATATTAAATTTGAAAGTAAATTTATAAAAAATATTGTACAATATATTTATTTGGTAATTTATATATGATTCAATATTATAGGTGCGCAAATAGCATTGTTAAAATATTGTTTTTGTCTTTTTTTCTGCCTGTTTATGAAGTACGGAATTGTTGTGTCTACGTGTTGGACACATTTCGGACGCGACACTCGTCTGATACGCGTGTCTGCCATATCCAACCGTGTCTTAATAAAAAATAAAAAATTCTTTTCCGAACACACATAGACACACCTAAATGTTATCACATGTTAGCGTATCCAGTCTTATTCTTAACATGTATTCTTAGAATAATTTTAGAAATAAAAATATTTTAAATACTTTTATATAGTTAAAAGAAGACATTAAAGTCGATTAAAAAAATTATTTTATATTTTAATATTAATAAAATATTAAAAATTCATTGTAATGTATCTAAAAAATACTTTATTTTTTATATATATTGTGTTTCCGTATCTTATAAGATTTTAAAATTTATGTGTTCGTATCGGTCTTGTGTCCGTATCCGTGCATCATAGCTGCCTGCAGTATTAGAAACAAACCAAAACAATATATATGCATGTATGTTTATCATGAAATGTTGCGTTGTTCCTTCACGAAACAAAATTAATTTCATCCAAAACCTCTTTTTTTATTATTATTTTATTTGTGATAGAACAATGCTTCTAATTCCATCGAGATAACGTATACCAAAAAAAGAAACAGTAAACAGAAACTATTCTCAACACCTCTATCCTTTTGCATCCCATTGTTAAAAAAATAAAAATAAAAAAATTGTTATCTTTTTCTTCTTTCTTTTCTTATTTTTTCCTTTAGAATGGAGGCATTAGGGTGAAGATGTTCTGCAAAGGGATGGAGGGTGTCATAGATGGTCAACTATACATATATTGCACTCAATCATTAAACAATAACAAAAAATAAAAAAGGAAAAAAATATTAAATACAATAGTGAAGTTTAAGGCCATCAATGTCAAACGTTTTCTAACTTGGACGTCCATCTGAAGATCTGTATGAAGGTGCAATTCCAGAATGTGGAGGAGAACTATTTGAAGAAAAATCAAGAGTGCTATTTCCTTCAAATTGCTTCCACCTTTGAAGTGCTTCTGGCAATGTCATGTTAAAGTTTATTCCATATATTTCATCAACATCTGGTTCCGTAGGCTTCCACACCTCAATAAGAGGCGAAAGCACATTCACCACATGGCTCATGTCAGGCCTTTGGTGTGGCTCCCTTGCACAGCAATGGCCTGCTAATTCTGCAACTGTATTGATGCTACTCAAGGTTTCCTCATCAGCTTCAATTGTCGAGTCGATGATGGTTCGAAATGAATCTTTGTCAAGTAGCATTCGACGAAACCATGAAACTAGGTGGAAATTCTCTTCTGGTCTACTTTCATCAAGTGCTTTCCTTCCAGTTATGAGCTCCATCAGAATTACCCCAAAACTATACACATCAACCTTTGTTGTAAGTCTTCCGGTGGCTGCATCATTTGTGAAATAAGACATATAAATACATATGTAGCTGTCTTAAGTTGATAGTTAAAAATTATTAGATGGCAATTTAGTCAAACATCTAACTATTCTTGTCTATCACTTGACATGAAGACATCTGCACTTGAATTTTCACCATATAATGCGTCATAAATTAAATCTGGTGGCTAGTATAGTATAGAAAAAAAAAGCATTTAATATGTACCTACCTGCATACTCTGGTGCTAGATATCCAAAAGTTCCGGCAAGTCTGGTCTGAAAGGAGGCTTTTCCTTGCGGAGCAAGGCGAACTAATCCAAAGTCAGCAACTTTAGCTCGCATATCATCGCCGAGCAAAATATTAGATGGTTTGAGATCCCTATGGATAAAAGTTTGTTGGGCTAAACCATGAAGATATTCGACACCTCTAGCAACATCCAAAGCAATAATGAGTCTTGTCTTCCATTCAAGTGGTTTTAACCCTTCATTTTCCCAGTGGAATAGATGTCTACTAAGAGTACCTTGAGGCATGTATTCATAAACAAGAAGTCTCTCATTTTCATCCAAGCAATACCCCATGAGATTAACCAAATTCCTGTGTCGAATCGTGACCACTGCCGTTTCAGCCATGAACTCATCCACTCCCTTCTCTGCCACTATTCCTGATTGCATCCTTTTAACTGCAATCCTTGTCCCATCATGCAATTTCCCTTTATATACAGTGCCAAAGCCACCTTTTCCCAGCACATTTTCTTCAGCAAAATTATTAGTCACTGCTTTCAAAACGTCAATTGAGATCAAAAGATTACCACTGGATTCAACTTGGTAAGCATTATTAGAAGGACTGAATACTTCTGCTCCTCCACCATGAACACCAGCACTTGCTATCTTTAACATGGCATTTCTATCACCAGAATGATTAGGGTGTATCACAATTGCGGTTGGATGTTGAAACTTTCTTGCATGCTTAGGTTTTTTGCGGCACAAGAACATATATATCAAAATCCCTGGAACAAGTAAGATAAAAATCCCCAGCAAAACTCCTACAATAACGTAATTAGTAGTGTTGTTCTTATTATTATTATTATCATTATTATTATTATTCTCATCATCTTCAGAATCTGAGGAGCTGGAAGAACTGGGTCTATCCTTTCCAATATCAGGATTCCCATCTAATTTAAGAACTACACCATCCCGGAATTTAGGTACATTACCATATAAATTATTATTGGAAACATCTAATTCCTGCAAATGAGGCATAGTGGTAAGTTCAGTTGGTATTTTACTAGTAAGATTATTGTTTGAAAGAACCAACTTTGTGACAGATGTAAGGGTAGCAAAACTAGGAGAAATGGCACCTGACAAACCCATGCCTTGAAAGTTAACAACTGAAATGTTCCCACCTGAGCAAATTATCCCAAGCCATTTATTACCACATGGATCATTACCCCACCAAGTCTTAGCAAAAATTAGAGGATAACCCAAGGGCTCAATAGCAGATAGTAAAGCATTGACAACGCTACTGCATGGTTCCCCAGGAATGGGTGTGCAGTATTGATTTCTCCCTTTATCCAAGTAATTGTCAACTCCAACACCATCTTTGAACTTGGGAGGGGACCCTTGAAAGAGATTGTTAGTTAAATTCACAACTTTCAAACTTGGAAGAGTGGTAAGTGAGAGTGGAATAACACCAGTCAACTGGTTGTCCCTTAAGTTTATATCATAGAGATGATTATGGTTAGACATGTCTGGTATAGGACCGGTAAATGCATTACCATGAGCCCAGAATTGCTTAAGGGATGTCATGGTTTTCAACACAGAAATGGTACCGTTGAGCCTAGAGTTACCGTTGACCAAAACGGTCTCAATTGAACTAGTAGCAAGGCTTGGAGGCAAAGGACCTTCAAGAGAATTACCAGAAAGCCCCAAGAAAATCAAACCTGGGAAATGACCATTCTTGCCAAACAAGTCAGGGATTGTGCCAACAAAGCCAACTCTCTGAGCAGTGAAAGTTCGGAGTGCAACACAGTCAGCAAGGCTTTGAGGAATCTGCCATGGAGGGAAAGGGATGTCGTCCATGTTCACTTCTTGCAAACTACCCAGCCCTTTGAAGATGTCATTGGGTATGCTGTTGAATTTGTTGTCATGAATGATCAACTTTTGCACCGATTTGGGAAGATAAGGGAACGATCCTGTGAGACTGTTACCTTGGCACTCCAAGTTTTGCAATGCTGACAGCTTCTCAAGCTCCTTGGGGAGAGTGCCTTGAAGATTCTGGTTTCCAATTTGTATGGCAGTGACGCGTTTCGCCGAATCACATTGAATGCGCCTCCATTTGCATACGTCAGGGTCCGTCCATTGAAAGCTCATTGGAGCATTGATGCTGCTTTTCAGAATCCGAATCACATCTGCATCACTACCACTACTCTGACACCGACCCACACCAACCACCGTAAGAAGCGCTATGATGATGATCAATCCCCCTGCACCTTTCTGCATTGTGAAATCAAAACAATGGAAACCGAGAACGATCCCCAAAGGGTTTAAGAATAAAGTTTATTACATTGCATTGAACGAGGGGAAAACTCCCCCGAACAACAAGAAAAAGCTGGAATTTTTTCTTTGTTGAGGGAAGAGAAAGGTCAGAGAAGGTGCAATTGGAAGAAGAGGCAGAGAAAGAGAGAAGGAACGAATTGAACATTTTTTCCTTGTTTGATTGGGAAGAGAGATCGAAAATGGTGGAAATTGATGGCTTGCATTGCATGTTGTAAATCTCTGTCTTCGGAGGACAGTGCACGTAAATTTATTATATTGGATAATAACAAATGGAAAAGTATAAGGAACTAAAAATTTATCAGCCAAAAACTAAACAAAATTATTTTAATTTATATCAATAATTAATTAATTTTAAATTTTTTAAATTTAAAATTTAAAAAATTTTAAATTGATTAAATAAAGCTAACTAAAACTTATAAAAACTTTTCTCTTTTTTCTCACATTAATCTATCAATTTCTAACAATCACAAATTCGAAAAATATATAAAAAAACATCCATTTAATATGAAAAAGAAACATTCTAATACTTAGTAGAAGAAACATCCATATATATTAACTCGTAAAAATTTTGAATTCATCCAAAGATATTTGGCTGGGTTTTGGCTGATATGCTTTTGGTTCCCTAGCTTTACTCATAACAAATTAATTACTGAAACAAATAGTTGTTAACTCATAATAATGTTATATTACTTCGCAAAAATATACCTTTCCCCCAATTTGTAATACTAGTGATGCCCCGCGCACGGTCTTGTACATGATATGAAAAATAAATAATTTGATATTTTAATTAAAATAAATAAATATAATTAGTTAAAATAGAACGCGCATGTTATTTTATACATTTATAAATAAAAAAATAAATATAAGAAAATGCATACATATTAAAAAAATAATGAGTGAAAGATATGTTAAATAAAATAGAGATAGAATAAAAAAAAAGTAAGAAATTAAAAGAAAAAAGAAGAAAAAGAAGAGAAAAGATAAAAAATTAAAACAAAAGGATGAAAAATAGTAAAGTGTAAGTTTAGTAATATGCATCCTATGAATTTTTTTTATAAATTCAAAGATCATTTAACTTTTTTAATTTGGTCAAAATTTAAAAAGTGTGAAAAAAATTATATGTGAACATGTAATCTATTAATTTACTATTGTTTATAATTATCTTTTTTATTGTGAATATATTATACTATAATATTTTAAAATATTTTTCAATTCTCTTTTAGCAATTTTCCATAAAAATATAAATGAAAAATAAAATAGATAGAGAATCAAAATTAAAAGGTAATAATAATTGGTGGAGGGTGGCTGCTCTTTTTTCTCTGATGTTGAGGTTAGAGTAGGCTTAGAATTTCAGGATTAGTAAATTATTAATTTGAAGAAATTTTTTTTGTTAATTATTTATTAATTTATTAATTATTAATATTAATTGTTATACATATTGGTAAGAATTTGTTTATTTAATGTTAAAAAAATGTGCATTGATATTATGAAATTAATAGTAAAATATAAAAATAATTATTAAAAATTTTTTGGTAAAATTAGAATTTAATAAATAAAAAATTATGGATGAGTATATTAAATATTTTACCAATTAAAAAAAATTTTAAAGATATTTTCGTAAAAATACAATTTAGTAAATAAAAAAAAATACTTTGTTAAAACGTATTTGAATAAACTGAATCTTATAAAATAGGTTAATATTTTAATTTATCTTTATATTTAATATAATAGAGCAGTATCATTACAAAAAATAACCACCACATAAAATAACATTAATATAAAAACAAAACAAAATAAATTATAAAATATTATCAAATACTTCTTTAAATACGATATTTTGAGTTAAAGTAGAATCATTATTTTCCTCGCCAGATACCAAAATTCTTAAACCATCTTTACTCTTCACTCGAGAAATAGCGATATAGAGTTGACCATGAAAAAATTTCGGTCGATGCAAGAACAGTCTAACACTGGATAAAGTTTGACCTTGACTTTTATTGATAGTCATTGCAAAACACAAGTTTATAGAAAATTGTTTCCGTTGAAATTTGAAAGGTATCCCAGCATCACTCGGAATTAAATTCATCCGAGAAATGAAAACTTTATCTCCAATGTGACTCCCTGAGACCATTTCAGCTCCAATCACATTTGTCCCTAGATCTCTAACAATAAGGCGAGTATCATTGCATAAGCCACCAGCTGGATCAATATTTTTCAACAAAATAATAGGCACGCATTTTTTCAATTTCAATGAGTGGTTTGGTAACCCTGAACATTTTATTTGATTCAAAAATTTAGTATTTATCCAGTCAACATCAACGTCACAATAAGCATCACTATCACATATAGAATCAACATTTATATACTCTTTTTCTATCCCAGGTAGCAATTAAACAATGTGATCATTGATTTCTTCAACAATCTCTACTGTTAGAGCTAATATGGCTCTGTCTTAGAAAAAATCAGTATCATCAAAATTTTTAACTATGTCAGAATAAATTGCATTTATAGTATCATCAACTGGATTATCAGAAAAAAAAAATCAGAAACTCATTTGAAATTTGAACAAAAGGCTTTTCGTTAATTATTGTCTCAATATGCCCTTTTTCAATCTGAAGAATCCAATCAGAAAAACTTTTCAATTCTTTCAGATTTGATTGATTTCTAGCACTTTCTAACCGCATATTTGTTATCAACGTCAACACTTCAAAGTGCTTCCAAAGAATTGATTGATGCCATAACAATCTCAGCACAAGAAGCTTTAGGAATAACAGGCAAAATCTGTCGAAAATCATCTCCAAGAACAATTATTTTTCTTCCAAAAGGTAGATCTTTGTAAGACACCGAAATCGACGTTATTATGTCTTGAAAACTTCTGTCTAAAGCTTCAAATGCCAGCTTGTTAGTCATTGGAGCTTCATCCCAAATAATCAGCTCAGCAAGCCGAATTAAATCAGCCTTAGGACTATCTTTCGGAATTCTACAAATAGTATCTTCATTCAATTCAAGTGGGATACAAAACATAGAATGAGCTGTCTTACCACCAGGTAACAATAATGAAGCAACTCCACTTGAAACAATATTAATAACAATTTTTCTTTGAGAACGCAATTTGGTAGATAAGAGTCTATACAAAAAAAATTTTCCAATCCCACCAAACCCATAAATGAGAAACAACCCATGTTCCTTGTTAGTAACACAATGTATAATCCTATTATAGATTGACTTCTGTTCTTCATTCAGCTTTGAAAAATTTGAATCGTGTTCTTCAAGCACCACATAAATGTCATATTCCAATTCACGCAACACCATAGAATTACTAAATTATGAGACCAAATCAATATTAGGAAGAGACATACCAGCAAAATCTTTTATGATTTTCCATTGGCCTGTAGTAATTTCTCTATTTCTATTAGGCAAAATGTTTGTAACTCTTCGTCAGTCATTGTTATTCTTGCAATTTTTTTTTTCAGTTAGTAAATTCATCAAGATATCAAAAATTTATCAAAAATTTGTATTGTTTGAAATTTTTTCCTATCATGCTATGTATGTACTCCAAACTTTGTGCATATCATTTTCTATTTATTTATTGTTAAGATTTTTTCTTAATCCTATAAATAAAAAAGATGAGTAAATATCCATTTTGGTTCTCAAAGAATTTTAAATCAGACATTTTAGTTTCCAACTAAAATTAATTACTCGATTAGTCGTCTCTAACAATTAATTCCGTCAGTCACTTAGGTCCTTGGCTTCGGTAACTCTAACGGAAGGCAAAATAGTTTCTGAAAACTCTAACATGGGACAAAATGATCCCTGACAACTCTAACAAGGGACAAAATAATCCCTGACCCCTTTATTCAAAAATAACACTTCCTAAATCTTTGTGACTGGTACATCCACTTCTTCTGCACTTCACCCACCAAAAGCATCCACTTCCACGTCTTTGATAACATCACCTCCAACCCCGACAACGTCCACGACATCCTCAAGACCAAGTTCCACAACTACTTTAAGGGCACGCATTTCTCCACTCTCCAGCAAGCAATATAGATTGTTGGACATTAAGACATCATGAGAAGATTCTCCTTCGACATCATATGCAAATTCTCATTTGAAATAGATATCGAATACTTCATTCTTTCTTTCCCGGAATCCAAATTGGCAGACAGTTTCGACCTCACATCCAAACTATTACAATGAGCAATGTCGTCGTTGCCGCTCAAACGGATTTTTGTGTTTTTGCTATTTAGTTCTACTTTATGTAACTTCATATCTTGCAAAATTAATCTGAGTTATGGGTTTATGGTTGAAAAATTTACACCGAAGACAAAATACATCTTATATTTGGGTTTGGAAGATACATACACCATAGACATAGAGTCTCTCTGTTACTAAATGATTTAAGATTGTCATATATTGTGCAGGGTGGTGTTTTGTGGTTCTAGAATTTAAGTATTTAACAGATCTCTCTCAACATTATTCAGGCTTCATATTTTCGATTCTGATTGCTGGTCTGCACTATATTAATGTTCAGGAATGAATTCTTTATTCATATCCAATAAGTATTTAACCATAGACTAATATTATGATTATCATCGCTTGTTTCACCGTTGTCTCCTTTCCTAAAGCCATTCACAAAACTTGAAGCAGAATTTTTTCTACTTTCTTGTTAATTATTTCTACTTTCTTGTTTTAAATTAACAAGAATGGAGATACCTAAAGTATTCGCAACGGAATTGTTAATCTCAAATTCTCAATGCATGACCATCTTTACCTTAAGGTCAGCATAACATTTTAATTCACACCTGTTAATTTCTTTGAAAAATTACTTCAACCTCGCTCACAAAATTAGTTTTAAAATTTGTCAGCATATTAATAACTGTATATTAGCAATATATTTAAATAGTGTGACCAAAATCTTACATAGTAGTATAGTACATAACTACATAAGTATAAATTTTTGTTTCCTAACTTGGTTTTATAAGTTCCTTCTAATTGTAACTTGAATATTATGCCAGCAAAATTGCAACCTACGATGATCCAACCATATATATTGTATGTATTCTTTTTCATTTAATAATGTTCATAAAAATGAATAAAGGGGGGTTGAGAGAACTACATTTACATTGTATTCAACATTTCTTTTCTCATCCTATTAATGAAAGGGTAAAAGAAATCCAAACAATGATGAATCTATCTTCAACTTCTTTCATTCCTTCTCTTCAATCCATTAGTTTGTATCTTTTCTCTTGAACACCTGTAGCTCCCAAGTTAATCTCTATTATGGTATGTAACGGCATCTGCAAATGCACAAACTTCACATTAGAATTCCAAAGTAATAAAGAGGAATGTATAATCTACCTTAAAAAATTAATAAAAATAAAATGACATATTTTAGATAGGTATCTCACTATCTATCGAAGAGAATCTTCATTCTCTTCACCACTTTTCCTCTCTACTATATAGCATGCACCAAAATGCAGATATAATAGTTTACATGTACTTATTTTGTACAAAAGGACTAGTATCACCGGTTTCAAATAGCGAGGGACGAACTTGTTATTTTAAAATCTAGTGAGACGTTGAATCCAAAAGGAAAAGTATAGGTAGACAATAAGTTTAGTGAACAATGCAGTTACGCATTCGGTAACCTCCCTTCTTCATTTGTGATTTCCGTAGGGGTGTAGTGTGTTTTTTACTTTATTAGGTCAATTTTAAAGTCCATTGTTCACATTGTTTACGAAAGTCATTGTCTACCTAGCAAAACCGAATCCAAAATAAGCTTATACAAGACCAGACACCTCTATTTACACCCAAGCATGATAAAATAGTAAAAGTCACAAATTTTCTAAGACCAAAATAACCATACTTGAGGTAGCTCTTAAATATTAGCAATGAACTCAATATATGAGTGTCTCAGTGAAATATGAATTCGGACTTTCATAGGTTACCTCAATATGTGGAATTTCTTTCAATGGTCTATCTGTAAAATAAGCATATAATGCCCTCAATATTGCCTGCAATGAGAAGAACAATGAAGAACGTCAAGGATTAAAAACTAGACAGCCATGAGGCCTGAATAATAAACATGCATAAATTTACACTTCGAAGAGAAAAACCTGGTGAGATACAACAACAACAGGCGCTCGTTGTCGCTCAAGCTCGATAATTACGGGCTCTAACCTGCATTGTTGTTGAAACTTGAGTTATATATATAAGAAAGTCGCGGTTAGGAGGTAAATAATGATGAAAGATGCATTGTATCAACCTCTGAATGACATCTAAGTAGGACTCCCCACGAGGATACCGGTACCTAAGCTTGTCCTTTTTACGTGCTCTGCAATGAGAGAAGCAAAAGGTGGAAATGGTTATAGGTAGCTGTGGATTTTAAAACCAAAAGTATCAAGCTACTAGTTTGTGACATACTCATACTCCTGTGGCATGTTCTTCTTGATTTCTTCATATGTCATACCATCACACACGCCGGCATCTATCTCGTCGAGTGCTCGCCATTGTATCTAACAAACAAATAGAGATAGTAAGGGAAGGAACGATGTTAATATGCAATATTGTCAAATGCTTCAATAGTTTGATGTCATGATTGCATGCAGCCATGAGTTTAAGGATGGTACTGACCTTTGGAAGTCCAATGATTGGAGCTGCTGTCAGAATTGTGCGCTGCAGCGTACTAGTCCATATCTATACACCAAGCATCAACTTCTTAATTAGAATTGGATTCCACGGTAAAAACAAGCAGATATTGAATCTATACAAGTGATAAAATCTTACCGATGCAGCTCTTTCCGCTTTGAGACGCTTTTCTATAAATTTTGCAAGCTTCTGTTTATAAAGTTCTCCAGTCTTACTGATGAAGCAAATTGCATTGTGTTCCAATTAGTCATTAATTTTGACATCAAACGGAATAGGAACAAAAGAGGCCAAATATGAGATTATGAGAATATACCTTAATGCAGGATCTCCTCCAATTCTTCCTCTCACATTATCCTCACTTTCTCCATGCCGAGTAAGTAAAATTGGGCGTGATGTAAGATGTGTATTTACCTGCAACAATACAACAAATCGACAAGAAAGTTATGCTTGATCAAGTAGCATCTGCAGGGTGCAATTATCATTAATCTTCTGATATATATAAGATGCATATATTAATATTACCTTATTTTCAAATTTCAACATCTTCCCTAGATTCCTCAACTCATTATATGGTGCAATATATAAGTGAGTAGGGAGCTTCTTAATCTTAAAAGCATAAAAGACTAGAGAGGTCCCCCTAGCGTTCCCCAATTCGAGAGTTATGGAAATGCACCAAACTGAAGCAGATGTTGTATTGATTCTTTGTAGAAGTTTGAGACTAATCAAAATATGGTCCAAGATTATAAAGCACACCAAATGATCCCCAAAAATAAAATGCCAGACAAAAAGTTCCATAATGCATTAGCATTAGAAGTGTTATACTGTTATGCAATGAAAAGAAACATAAAAGCTCGAGTTTGAACCACAAACACATTATTAATTATTAATTAACTTAATCAATTGCTTTGATTGCCTTTGTGTAAGAAGCTTTGATAATAATCATATACTTTGAAAGAAACATACCAAGAAAAAGACAATTCGACCTGGAAGGTAGCCACCAATATTATTCACCTACACAAAAAGATAGAACCTGAGGAACCACACAATATACCATAGGTCTACATGGCTAGAGAAAATGATACTGGAGTTATCAAAATTTTGAACTGCAAGGTTTTACGTCTAGTTTAACCATTAGAATCTCTCACTTTACTAACCCAAATACAGACAACAAAAATTCATATCTTTCTTAATACAGCTAAAATGACAACAAAAAGGGCAGTCCAGTGCACAAGCATCCTGTATGAACGCCGGGTTCGGGAAAGGGTTGCACCCAAAGGGTGTAATGTAGGATGCCTTAACCTGACAATTACATTAGTGACTGATTCTACGGCATGAACCTGTGACCTTGAGATCACACGGAGACAACTCAACCGTTAACCGGAGCTAAAATGGCAAGAACTATGTAAAAACAAATAGCATAATTAATGGCTAAACTTACTTGTATCTGCCCACCACGCCCACTGGCCATGTCAATCATTTTTATGTAAGATCCTTCTTCCACCGTCTCATAAACCTGACGTGAAATCAACATTACTTGACACAATAGATCAACATTGAACAATCATTAAAAAAGTACATATGAAAGACTTGCCTTCTCATAATTGGCTACACGATTTTTAAAGTCTCGCAGTCCAGCCTCAAAATCTGACCTGCAAAAAAAAATCTTATTGCATATCTAGCCACACAGTCATCAAGATACAATGTAAGTGATTGTAAAAGAAGCATTACACTTCTGCATAGTCAGGACTTTGCTGAATTTTAAGACGTATATTCCTTTCAATTATGTCTACATCATTGCATATCGTCTCCAAGAAGATAATCTGTTTGAACAATGAACACAAACGTGAAAGGGTCCGTAAATACTAGTATCAGAAAAATGGAGAAAAAGAAAGCAATTGAACGACAAAAGAACAAGAACACTAGCAGTGCAGTGCTATTCCCTTCCCACTGTAATATTGTATTCAAAACTGGAAAAACTATAATGTCTAAGAGCAACTGGGTGTTTTCGAGGAACATAACAGACACTATCCTTGCTCCCTCGGCAACATGCCCCCTCCTGCCCCACATTTCTTTCCTTATCATTTTCATATCTTATAATTAACAATTCCAATGTTATTAAGTACCTTGCATCTTCCTTCAGCCAATTTCATCAGCATTTTTCTACGTTCCTTGTTACTGTTTGTGGCATCAAATATCCCAACCTATATATCCCAGTTAAAACTTTATGAATAAATAAATAAATAAGGCATAAAATTAACTAATTTCTTCTACAAGAATGCACTTACCTGACCACCGTCTTCAAACCAAGATATCATATCTTCAAATGCCAGCTTTGCTACCTAGTGGTAAATGATATAGAACCAGAATCATCCACGACAAACCAAATATTAAAAATATAAGAGTAAAACACTTTTAAGGTTGATGCATATATTTTCTTTTGGATGTTCTGTTCTTCATTTGCTGATGCTAGGATCAACAACACCATTCAAGAAAAACCAAATGTTTAGAAGTAGCTTTCCTAATGAGAGAAACGGTCTTTACTAGACAATGTCTGCCAATGTAAATTTTACTTTGGATTCTTATTTTATTTTCATGGATCATAAACTAATCTTTGTTGGCATTCTATAAGGCTGCGTTTGGAAGAGAGACAGAGAGGAGAGACATAGACTAAATTAAGTCTCTATATTATGTTTGTTGTAAAATATACATGACTGAGTTATGTCTCAATATCATGTTTAATTTAAGATAAATATAGAGATTGACGGGTAGATTTAGAATTTGAAAATTTAAATAAGAGTATTTTTGGAAAGAAATGTTATTAAAGTTTCAGTTACCGTCCGTAAAAATTTCAGTCCGCTGTGTCTCCACTTTCTGGAGGTACTGAAGGGACTGAAATTTTAGTTCTAATCTCTGATCACCAAACATAATGCTCAGTCCTAGTCCCTCAGTCTCAATCTTAGGAAACAAGCACAGCCGTAGACTCTACTCCACAGAACAAAGTGTTGAACTGAGTATTAATCCATCTCCCACCATCCATTTCCATCTTTTTGAGTTCTTTAATTGCAGTATTAGAAATCTCTTAAAATCTCAAGCTAGAGCAATATAATTATTTTCCAAGACACAGCCCCTTATATGATTCAGAAACAATACAATAATAAAGGTCATCATCCATCAATCACAAAATAATTCTACCTCAAAAGATAATAAATGGTAGCTAAACAAAAATGAAAAATTGGCAAGTTTGGATACCTTAAAGTATAGTTTAGTTGAAATTAATACAATTCTACAAATTATAGAAGTTATGTATCGAAATTCTTACTAAGAATGAACAGTAACAGGCCAATAATATGCAACCAACAGATTTTACTCCCATGTTTAATGTTCTGAAATATATAAATATAACTAGCCAGTTACCTCATTCCGTGCCTCCATGCCTTGTGGATTGTCAGCTCGAAAGAAATCAGCAGACTGCATGTGCATGGTAAAATATGACATGAATTTAAAGTTTCCTCAAACAAACATGACAGCCTAGAGTAATATAATTCAAGAATGAAAATAATGTGGCATTATGGAAATCATGTGCCCCATTTTGATCAGATAATGTAGCAAGATTTTAAAGTTGATGTCATTGTAAAGTACAAGAGATCTATCATAACATTAGTGAATGGTGATCTTAGTGTTAACAAGTTCATTCTTAGGCTCTTCTGTCTTCTCCCAGTATTCATTGACCAAGGTAGAGTTTTCTTCACGTTTCTGCTAATGAGATTTCATTTGAAGGGTGTTTTGGAATTGTAAAAGCTTTTCTCTCAGTCCTCATAACTTAATGGCATAAGCTTTGGTAAGAAAAATCTTTCCTTCAGTTTGATGAAAGAACAATGATCCAAACCCATATTAGGAACAAAATCATACCCCTGAACACAATTCTCTCCGATTGTAATGTATATCAAATTGAAGTCCTGAGCAACGTTGTTACTCTTGCATGATAAAGTTTGTCAAATCAAAGCCCTGTGTCAAATGTTTATAGAAGGGTGTCAAATCTAACATGTGACAATGGGGTGTCTTGGGCATGAATGTGTGTGGCATTACTAGTCCGGCTAGAAAGATACCATCACAAAGAATTCCTTCCCCATATACTACTCATCGAAATTGATCAATGAACATTTTCAGTTTAGTTCAATGCAACCTTATTGTATCATCATAATGAAAAATGAGTGTTTATCCCTAAATGTTGCTTGCTAGATAAATATTATAAAAACTGCAATCTCTAAATAGAGAATTGCCAACCACATAGTCTTCCTGAATATGAACCATAATAATTGTTTCTTTTTTTAATATGATAAAGAAAAATATTGTTTAGACGGAGTGAAGAACTATAACAAGCCTCAAGACATGAAGTATATATATTTCACCAAGAAACTGGGGTATATGAGATAAACATCAAGTAGAAAGAGGGGGAAAAGGGGGAAAATAAAGTAATGCACAACATGTATAGTAATAGTGCAGATAACAAGTTTCAACACTCGAGAGAAATTTTGAAACCAAAAAACAGTTACAGTTTGTAGATGATCAGTTAATGATATACCTGATTTGCTCCATGCTTAAGGCGACGATACTGCAAATCAATATGTAATTGTGTTAACATTCATACTTGACATGTTTGCCATTTTCCAATTTGAAGTATATATGTTAAGACCATTGATTTCAAAAAAGAGTCATATCTAGAATGAGACCAACCTTGCCAACATTGAAGTGTTTGGTCTCATGACCTAACCAACGAAGATATCTTGTAAGTTTACCTGCAGTGTAAGTTTTACCTCGAGCCGGTAGACTCACCTAAATAAAAGAAACTAGCTTGAAATTAGAATGATTTAATTTTGCATATCATAATTTACAACATTCGACGAACTGTAAAAGGAAAGGTAGCATTTTTAGCCAGGTACTTTCAAATTCTAAATTCTTTAGATATATTCTGTAATTTTGAATCTCAATTTTCAGCTAGAACTAACTCCAATACATAGCCACAAACAAAAATTGTGATGAAAGGGTGTTGCAAAAACCATGGATAAGAAATATGTATGAACAATTACTCCGAGAACTAGATTCATACCATGACAATTGCCAGATGTCTATCCTCTTTAGGACCCAGCATCTGATCGGCAACGGCAGCAGCTGCAACTGCTCCAGCAGCAGCTGGAATTGAATTCTATAAAAAAAAATAAAAATAAGTAAATAAAGGAAAAAAGAATAGTAAGCAATTGAGCAGAAGGAAGTATAAATTTTTGTCCACAAGAAATAACTTTGAATATCACAGAAGGAATCAAAATCCTTTATACAAACCTTGGCGTCAGTATCCAAACCAATACCAGTAGTGAAACTGCTTGAACTAGAAGATTTTATGAGTCTTCGTCTTGGAGAACCAACACCTCTATCAACAAGACCTCCCCTCTTGCCATCTTCTTTATGCATAGATGAAAGTGTTCCCATTGATTTAGATAGAACCATCCCAGGACTTTTATACAACTTAGATAAATCTTGGATGCTAAACTCCGTCTCCTAATTGGAATATAAACATAGCCGATATTAGATATGATACATTGTACAATCAACATTAATTTTACAAGTTCTTTTAACATAGAAAGAATAATAATATTCTATAGATAAATCTTTACAGTTTCATGTTGATCAGTAGGAGGATTTCCACCACCCAATGAATGCAACCCACCGCAAGGTTCACTACTGAGTGACCTAGGATCCTCTGTTAGGTTAGCAGCATACACTACATCTGGATCCACAGAATTCGAGGGAGCTGGTACAACGTAATGCTCGAGGTCAAGCTCCAAACTCGGAGAAGTAGCACTCTGAATTAAAAGAATAAAAGAAGTAAAAAATTTAGAATGAATGCCCATTGTAATGGTTTGCCAACAACTGCTGCCGAGATGAACTAATCATAACTTGAGGATTTAAATAACGGAGAGTAAATGAAAGCCATCAATCATGAATGGAAGACTCATACATGGCAACATAACGTAAGCAACAGGAATTCACTTTAGTAAAAAAAACAAAAAAAAAAACCATACTAGTCACTTGGCCCTTCACAATTATAATTCGACAACTTCAGGAGAAAAATATTGCAGCATAGCTCTATGGACAGAATGTAAGCTATAATCGAATGGCAGTAAAGAAACTCCTGAGTTCTAACAGAGCCCACACAACTAAAAGAGTGTATACATGTGCATGCGCAATGGGAGAAAGCCAGTATATGGAAGATGCCAAGATCCTAAGTCCCTCTTTGTATTTGCTCTAAATAACGTAGTAGAGCACCATGAATATCTATGCCATAATATATGAAATGAAAATAAAAAGGAAAGTGTGAAGGAGGAAAGATTTTGGTTTTTAAGTGCAGCTATGTTATCTAAACAAGAAAAATGAAAAACGAAGTAGATTCCATACAGAATACCTTAATCAAATATCATGCACCACAGCAAAACCACATTTTCCAGAGAAGGGGGAAAAAAATAAAGGTAACTGGTATTTAGAATCTAACCTCACCACCTGTCTGAAGTCCAGAATCTATGCTGACATCAGGTATCCCGCGTACAGCTGAACGACGAAATTGGCCCTGATAAGCCCTCCAACTAGCTGCAAGGTCATATGGGGAAACCCTGCTTGATTCAACAAGAACTCGATACTCTAGAACTTTGCCATTATCAAGCCTAAACAAAGCAAGTCTGTTTTCCTCCTGCAATTCTGCCCCAATGAGTAGGCGACTTGGACCCTCCTCAACAAAGCAAGGTGTATCGATGTGCTTGGGTTTAAGGAGGAATTTAAAATCAAAGGCTTCTGAAAATCTCAAAAAACCAAATGTGCAAGTTACAATGCGGTCCAGAACACTAAAAAGAACATAGTATTACAGATTAGAGAAAGAGATGATGAAAATAAAACATGCTGTGTATTGCTGATATAGAGCTGAATTCCGTGAGGAATAAGCCCAGGATCATGATGCATAAAAGCTAGAAAAATAAAATTTTAAAATTACAAAAGAACAGTCTATGGACAACTCAAGGCACATCGAAACCCCCCTAAGTCCTCACACCCAAAGAGGATTCTCCACCCACTTCTTGTGCACAGCCTCTTCCCAATATAAATATCCCCTTCATGCAGATCCTTCTAGATTTCCTCTCACTTTTGCACTTATTCCATGCCAACTTAGCAGTTAGTTATGCCGATTGCCGAGTAGGGTCCTCACCTCTTTTCCTTATCTGTCATTCCCATAGGCTTATGCTTTCCCTTCTTTTTACACACTGAAATGATCCGGGGATATTCCGCCCTCCTGAGAACTGGCCAGTGGTCACACTACCAGCTACATCATTGTTCCCTAACAACCACTCCCTTCCACTTCAGTTTAACAATTGATACGAATTGCAAGACACTTCAACAAAATATTCTCTCTACTCATGTCTCATAGTGAACCTCATAAAGCTATTGCTCAATTCTCAGACTAACTTTACATTTCCCCCCATTTTCTTAACCTCTCAATACATAATACGGTTTGCATTTAATTGGCTCATTATGGGATAAGATTCTCTTCCCACTAGCTTTTCTCAGTGGCAAAACGTCAACTCCAACATTAGTTATTGATTCTAATTCTTAAAGAACAAATGGTGAACCACTTTAACAAATTAAGCATTCGTTTTGCCTCTTTAAAAGGCACAGCAAACAAAACAAAAAAGACTAAAGCGACGTTAAACGCAAGAATTACCATGATTAGGTGGAACAACAAAGCTCAACTCCCACATTGACGCCGATTCTCGTTCCAAAGAAAGCTACCATTTTTCATACACCAAAGAAAATTCAGAAGCCAAAATTAACAACAAAAGGAAGAAGTAAGAGCAACCCAGAATAGGGAAACCGAAATGGAGAAATGGGTAGGAATCAAAATTACAGCTTTGGAAGGATCCCATGAAGAGACAAGTGGGAAGGAGCCATAGACATGAGGGAATAGGTCACCATTGTTGAGACCAGTGTTATTGCTGCTTGTTGTGTTCTCCATCTTGATTGAAACATAGAGCAGAGAACCCTGCTTCTCTTGAATGCTATCATTCTTATTATTATTCTCTCCTCCTCCTTCTTCTTCCTCCGTTCCATTATGCAAGTTTCCACCATGCCCCATTTCTTTCCACTCTCTCTTTCTCTCTATGCTTACGAAGCTGGTGCTTTAAGCAAGTTGGGTTTTCTGTTTTTTTATGGTGTTTGGTGCAAGGAATAATTCCAAAAAATATGTATAGTTACCATGGTGGGAGAGATTATAAGATAACGTTTCTGCGGGTGACGCGGATCTTGTGAAAAAACGGATAGATTTTATTTCATGCAAAGTTGAAAACTAACTTTGGATTTTGTATTTATTAAATAATGCAATGTATCAAATGGAAGGAAATGAAACCGATAGATACAAGAGTTGTTGTATCAGATATGATTGATTTCCATGTGTGTGTATGGAATGAAATTGTGATTGGCGAGTGTGTTGTTTAATATGTTTTTAGGTATCCTTTGGTTCAGTGCGAACTTGGACGTGGAAAACTCGCATAGTCTTTTATCCGAATGGATACTGTCCACTTTTTCCTTTTTTATTGTTTGGTAAAATATAATTTTTTATTTTTTAAGTTAAATTAAAAAATATTAAATGACAGAAAATTATATTTTATTAAATAATTAAAAAAATTTTAAAAAATATATTTTTTATTCTTCTCTAACTTTTTTTTAAAATATTATTTACACACTAAAAATTAGTCCAAATATAATCATTATATATAATTTAATTTATTTTTTAATATATATTTTATATTTTAATATATATCTTATATTAATAATTAATTTTAATTATTGATTTAAATATATACTTAATTTAAATTTTTTTTATTTTTTTCAATATTTTTGGATACTAAACCTCTTTAGTTTATACCAAATCGGATTGACTTCAATTTCTACAAGAATTTAATTATTGAGATTAGACTTGGAATAATAACTATTAGTATATGTATCCGTACATTAATATATATATTCAATTTTTGTTTTTATTAGTATTTTTTTAAGATTATTTTTTATTAATTTATTCAATTAGTATAAAAATAATTAAGAATCTTAACTCATCCTTTTAATTATTCTTTTATTTATAAATAAATAAAATTTTGCATTTTTTGTCTTTTTAATGTTTTAAAAAATAATATATATATATATATATATAAATTCTTGCTCATTTAAATATTAGAAAGATGAATTAAGTCTTCTCATCATTATTCATATTTTATTATTCTATATTATATGTTGTATAAATATTTTTCGGTAATTACTAAAAAGTACAAATTTATATTACATATTCATATATGATCAATAAAAATCAACATGTTAGAATGTAATATTGTAATTATAAATAAAATGACTAAAATAAAAATATTAAAAATTAAATAAGATAAAAATTTATATTATTATTTTTTTAAATAAATAAATATAAAAATATTAATTCGAATCATTATCAATTTTTTCTTCCAACCCTACTTATTATTCAAAATCTCAATTTCCATGATTCAATTTTTATTATATTTCGATTAGATTCTCTAATTAATATTAATATATATTGTTTGGTATCTCAGGTACCGGATGGTTCGGGGTGGTTCTTGGTTGATCCGATGGGATGCAGCCGGGGACCGGGTTGCGAAGGTGAGATTAGTGAGCCAACGTTCCGAGCTCTCTATGCGAAGGGGGTGTCACCTGCAAAAACACTCCGACGCCCAAGTCAGCAGAGTGTGCAAGCGAGAAAGGGGTAGAGTGGTGTATTACGTACCTTGGGGGAGGGGTAGGACCCTCCCCATATATACTTTGTCAGAAGTGGGTCCCACAAGGACATAACCCACCTTCCTCGAAGCTTCCTGGCACAGCTGTGGCAGCCAACAGTCCTAGACGCATGTTCGGGTCGGCGAATGAGTGCCTCCCACCCAACCGTTCGGGTCAGGTGGTTCGGAGGTTGGGGCGGCCCAAAGTTCGGTTTGGGCCAGGCCGTAACAGTGCCCCCAACGCGCCAACAATAATCGTGTGGGCTGTTGGTGGCGTGTTACCTCTTCTCTCACGTGTTGTCGCCAAGTCGGCCGTCCGTGGAGGGGACGTGCCTCTTGCACGCGTGTCAATTCGTTGCTGGGACGATCATTCGTCGCCTCGTTCCTCGCGCAGAGCATTAAATGCTCATAATGGGTTAAAAAACTCTGCGCGTAAAGATTGTTTTGCCCTTAGTCTTTTCGCGCTTCTTTGAGTAGCAGTTTTAAAACTGTTCTGTATTCATTCCCCTATCTTCACTTCAACTCATTCCCATATCTTCATTTCAACTATCTCCATCTTCTCTTTTTCCTGAAACTCCCAGGGTGTTGTTCTTGCCTTCCTGTGCATCCGCTTCTCTTCCTTCTTCTTCAAATCTTCAAAACCAACTCTGGTAGCAATTGTTTCTTTATTTTCGGTTTTGTGTTTGTTTTGTCTTTGCCACTGTTTCCTGTTACATGCATGCTAGTTGTTTGATCTTGTATGCCAGATTGCCCTTAGCGTCAAGTAGGTGTGTTAGGGGGTTACCATTCCAAGGTAGGCTTTGGTTAGGGTTCAGCTTTAGCCATGTTTAATTTTAGTTGCAGAATAGGTTAAGTGTGGTTTCGTCGGTTTTTCGAGCTCCCAACCTCATAGACTAATCGAGTGGTACCCCCACTGTAGGTATGCCTCGCGTTGTCACCCGGGTTTCTACCTCCGACGCGAGTTATGACCCGTACGCTTGGGTGGTTTCTGACCTCAGGGACTCCCCGAACCAGATGGGTGAGGAGGAGCTTACCGAGTTCCGTAAGCCGAATACCTGTGCGGGGGCACTGACAAGGAGGCCAACTATGATGTTTACGTTCATGCTCCTCATGAGTGGTTATACGAGCTCAACTTTCATGCACCCCGGGTTGCTGACTGGATTTGGTTTTATAAAGCCATGTTCACCCAAGTGGGGGTTCGTATCCCCTTCTCCGCCTTCCAAATGGGGCTCTTCAGTCGGATCTCCGTGGCGCCATCGCAGCTGCATCCGAATAGTTGGGCTTCAATCCGCTGTTTCGAGATGGTATGTGAGTATTTGGAGCTGCCGGTGTCCATCAACGTCTTTCTTTATTTCTTTAACCTTACGAACCCTTCCAAGGAGGGGAAGGCGAGGAAGGGGTTTATGTCCTTCCGATCTGCCCAAGGACGAAGGATATTTGGCTTGTTCGAAGATTCTTACCATGGGTTCAAGGACAAGTATTTTAAGGTACGGCCGGTTAAGGGTCGCCACCCTTTTTGGTTGTTGTTGGAGGGAGAACGCCTCATTCCGATGTATTGGAGTTTGGGGGCGGGGTCCAACGCTTTTATCAAGGTGACTTACAAGGGGATGTCGGCCGTGGACCGAAAAATTGCCGACGTGTTGTGGGCTATTTTTGGTAGAAATCATGTGAATTCTCACCTCCTTATGGGTAGCTGGGAGGTCGCCCGGGATTATATTTGTGAGTCATTTTTGTCGTGTTGTTTTTTGCATGGTTGCTTCTTTTGGTTTGGTGTGCTGATTACTGACTAACTTGTTCATTTATTGTTGTAGTGGGGATGTCTGCCGTAGTGACTGGCCTCGAAAACTTGTTCAAAACTTTCTTAGCAGAAAGTGATGGGGAGAAAGCCGACGAGCAATTAGTAGTTCCTCCCGGGAACGAGGGGGAATAAGCGGCGCCCACACCTCGTGACGTCGTCATGTCGGACAAGCTTGTCAAATCCGACGTGTGATTCCCCCATTCTTGAGGAAGTGGCTGGTACCGGGCACTCGTCTTCCGCTCAACAGGCTAAGGATGATGACTTGAGGGTTATTCCTACCCCTAAGAGGTAAAGGTCGCATTCTAGTCCCAAAAGGGTCCTTACCGTGATGGAGAGGAACTTCGATGTCGGGTCGTTTATAGACTCCCATTACTTCCTGGCACGGAGGAACACTTTCATGGTACCGACCTTACGGGGCAGGCACAATGGATGTATCGCACCCTCCTCCGCAGTGCAGTCATAGCTCGGAAGGCTGAGTTCGAGTTGTCGGGTATGGCGTCGCTGCGTAGGAAGCTCGAGACTGCCGCCACGGCCAACATTAAATTCAAGGCTCAAGTTGAAACACTTCAGGGGCAGCTAACCGAGGTGAAGGAGAAGCTTAAGACTGCCAAGGAGAAGGCCGCGTCTACTGAAGAAAAGTTGAAGACTACCGATGCCTCCGTATCTCGTCTGACTGTGCGGGAGATGACTCTGAAGAGCCAGCTGAGTGCCGCGCAAGGTCGAGTGGTCGCCTTGGAAAAAAATGGGATACGGCCGTTACGGCTGCTAAGACTGCTCATGACGAGGTTGATGGACTCAGGAAGAAGCACAAGGAGGTTAGAGAGCAAGGAAAGAGTGCGATCTTCATGACTGAGGAGGCTCTTAAAGCTCAGGTGAAGATCGTGGCTCCGGACTTCGACACATCGGTAATTGGGGTTTTCAAGACGATTAAGGACCGCAAGATTGTTGATATGCCTAGGAAGTGAGCTCTTGTACCTTGTGTTTTTCGTGGCCTTGTTGTAGAACTTTTGAAACTTTTTGTCATACTCTATTAGCCGTTTGGTCGGTTTGTGGATATCACATTTTTCAGTTTATCTGGTAGTGTACGTTTTGTTTTGTTTCCGTTTACCCGTTGCTCGTTTATTCGTTTACTGTTATGTTGGTATCTTTAGCGAGGCCATGTCGTGGCTTTATTATTATTGTGGCCGTTTGTTATGGCTTTTTGACTTGGTTGGCTCCCGGGGTGATCAATCCCAGGGTGCCGTGTCGTTATCCTGTTCACCGTTTGTTATGAGAAACATTTTGTTGTGTAGTTGAGGAAAAGCAAAAGGAGAAATTTGTTAAGTAAATATTAATCGGCAATAAAATAGGTCTATAGCCATGGTAAGAGTTTTAGGAACAGTGAATTACTAAACCCATCGAACCACCTGCCCGGCGCGCTCGAGCTATGAATAAAATCTCCTCAAGTTACTCGCATTCCATGTTCTCGGTATCTCCTTGCCGTCGAGCTTCTCCAATTTGTAGGCGCCTTTGCCGAGCGCCTCTTTGACCCTATAGGGGCCTTCCTAATTTGTCGCTAATTTTTCTTCCCCTCGGGTCGGTAGCCTATGTCGTTGCGTCACAAGACCAGGTCATTTTTCCTGAACTCCCTCTTGAGCACTTTGGTGTTGTAATGCAGGGCCATTATCTGCTTCAGCGCTATTTCTGTCAAATGGGCCATCTCTCTGGCCTCGTTTATCAGGTCTTTCTCCACTGCTTCTTCTACTCCTTTTAGAAGTAGCCGCAGGCTCGGCTCGCCGATTTCCATGGGTATCATCGCGTCCACCCCATATGTCATGCGGAAGGGGGTTTCTCTCGTTGAGGACTGCTCAGTTGTTCGGTAAGACCAAAGGACTAAAGCGAGTTCATCGGCCCATGTACCTTTTTTGTCACCCAGCCGCTTCTTGAGGCCCTGTAAAATGACCTTATTGGCGGACTCGACTTGCCCATTCATCTGGTGGTGCTCTACTGAGGAGAACTTCTGCTTTATACCCAAGCCATTGAGGAATCCTATAAACTTTTTGTCGGTGAATTGCGTCCCGTTGTCTGAAATGACGACTTCTGGGATGCCGAATCGAGTTATCACTGCCTCCACATGAACTTTCAACAATTAGATGAGGATATGTTGGCCAGTGGTTCGGCCTCTATCCATTTGGTGTAGTAGTCAATGGCGACTATGAGATATTTGACTTGCCCTGGGCCAACTGAGAAGGGTCCTAAAAGGTCCACTCCTCATTGCGCAAAGGATCGGGAGGTCGTCAGCAGGCTAAGTTCGGAAGCCGGTGCTCTGTGAAAGTTGGCGTTCTCTTGACACTTTGCGCATTTTTTCACAAATTCTTTGGAATCTTCCATCATCGATGGCTAGTACTATCCAGCCCGGATGAGCTTTCTCGCCAGGGCTTTACCCCCGATATGGTGGCCGCAGCATCCTTCGTAGACTTCCTTAAGCACGTAATCCGTCTGCCCGGAGTGTAGGCACTTCAATAGGGGTTGGTTGAGTCCTCTCTTAAACATTTGTCCCTATATGGTCGTGTATTTGGCTGCCTCCCTTCTCAATGCTTTGGCTGTTTTCTCGTCATCAGGGAGTTTGCTGCTTTCAAGAAAATCGACGATAGGGTCCAACCAAGAGGGATTTATCTTTGTCAGGTGGAGGGTGACTACTGGTTCCTTCAGCATACCTTGGATGAGAGATCGGTTGCCTACCCCTGGTTTTGTGCTTGCTAGCTTGGATAGGAGGTCTGCTTGTGTGTTCCTTTTCCTTGGGACATGTTGAATCGTGACCTCCTCGAACTGATTGCTCAATTCTCTAACCTTTTCCAGATACTTTTGCAGCAACGAGTCTCTGGCTTGGTAGCTCCCATTTACTTGCGAGGTGACGACCTGCGAGTCGCTGCACACCTCCAATCTCGTTGCCTCGACTTCACGAGCTATGGTCAGGCCCCCCAAGAAGGCCACATATTCTGCTTGGTTGTTTGATACTGGGAACTCAAATTTGATCAATTGCTCGTATACGACTCCGGTAGGACTTTCCAAGATGACCCCGGCTCCTCTGGACTTTTGGTTGGAGGCTCCGTCTACGTGGAGTCTCCACCATATGCCCGTTTCCTCAGTGGGGTCCCCCGTTACTTCTACCAAGAAGTCGGCCATTGCTTGTGCCTTAATTGCATGTCGGGGCTCATACCGCAGGTCGTACTGGGAGAGTTCAATGGCCTAAGTCATCATCCTTCCCGCTAAATCGGGTTTTTGGAGTACTTGACGGATTTTATGATCCGTTCTCACGACTGTCTGGTGGCCTTGGATGTATTGGCTTAGTCTGCGGGAGGAGGTCAAGAGTGCCAGTGCCAGTTTTTTCAGTTTGCTATACCACGGTTCTGCTCCTTGTAGCGCTCTACTCACGAAGTAGATCGGCTGTTGAGCCTTTCCTTCTTACCGCACCAGGACTGCCGCGAGCGCCTCCTCCATTATGGCCAGGTATAGGTAAAATGGTTCTTCGACCTTGGGCTTCCCGAGTACGGAGGGTGCTGCCAGGATCTCTTTGAAGTGTTGGAACGCCTCCTCGCACGCAGGGGTCCATTCAAACGCTATCTCTTTCCTCATCAGATTGAAGAAGGGTAGAGCTTTTGCCGCTAATGCTCTAAGGAAGCAAGACAGCGCGGTGAGTCTTCCTGCCAGCCTCTGGACGTCTTTGATGCAGCCTGGACTCTTCATTTGTAGTATCGTTTGGCATTTTTCGGGGATGGCTTCTACCCCCCCCTTTTGGTGATCATAAATCCCAGGAATTTTCTGGCCTCCATGGCAAAGGCACACTTGAGCGGGTTGAGCCTCAGGCCGTGTTGTCGGAGGGACGCGAATACGTTCCTCAAGTCGCTTAGGAGATCATCTGGTCGGGTGGTCTTTGCGAGGATGTCGTCTACATAGACTTCCACCGTCTTGCCTATGAGATCCCTGAATATTTTGTTCATCAATCTCTGGTATGTGGCCCCCGCGTTTTTCAGGCCAAAGGGCATCACCTTATAGCAGTAGATTCCTGTCAGTGTTATGAATGCTGTTTTGTCCTCGTCAGGCCGGCGCATCGGTATCTGATTGTAGCCGGAGTAAGCATCCATAAAGCTAAGATACCGGTACCCTGCCGCCGCATCGACAAGCGCGTCAATGTTGGGAAGGGGGTAGCAGTCCTTGGGGCATGCTTTGTTAAGATCGGAGTAATCTACACACATTCTCCATCTCCCATTGTGCTTTTTTACCAGGACTACATTCGACAACCAGGTCGAGTAGTCTAGTTCTCGGATAAAACCTGCTTCTAGGAGGCTAGCCGTTTGCCTGGCCACCTCCTCTGCTCTTTCCTGCGACATCTTCTTTCTCCTCTAGGCCACTGGTCAGGCTTCAAGCTTGACGGCCAGGCGGTGTGACATGAGATGAGGGTCTATGCCCGGCATGTCGGCTGGGGTCCAGGCGAACAGATCACCATTGGCCCTGATCATTTCTATCAAGGGCTCTTTCAATTCATGGGGGAGGTTTCTATTTACGAATATGAACTTTTCCTCCGTGTCCCCGACCCTAAACTTCTCCAGGTCCCCCTCTGGCTCGGGTTTGGGCTTGTCGTCGACCCTAACATCCAGGTCAGCGAGGAACACTCCTGATGCTTCTTTGGATTTTTTGCTCAAGGAGAGGCTGGCGTTGTCGCAAGCAACTGCCGTTTCTAATTCTCCTTTAATGGATCCCACAAATCCGTCATCCGTGACAAACTTCATCACTAGCAGCTTTGTACTGATTACTGCCCCAACATCGTTGATGGTCTTCCTTCCTAGGATGATGTTGTAAGCCGTGGAGTCCCTCAGAACTACGAACTCAGCCATTACCGATCTCCTTCCCTGTCCTTGTCCCACGAAGATCGGTAGGGAGATTATCCCGTCTGGCTTGATGAAGTGATCGCCTAGCCCTACGACACCGTCCTGGTGAGACGTTAGGTCAGCATCCCGCAGGCCTAGCGCGTTGAACACGTTGCGGAACATAATATTCGAGTCTGCCCCTGTGTCTATAAGGATTCATTTGACGAGACCGGTTCCGACCCTGGCTGTGATGACCATGGGGGGACTTTCCAGGATCTCGTCGAACCATTGGTCTTCCGGACCGAAAGAAATGGGTGGGGCTCTTTTGGGGGTTCGCGAAGATGAGGAGGAGATCACCAGTACTTTGGCGTCTTTTTTGTGCGCCAATCTCGACCTTGGGGCCGTGTTTCTCGCGGTTACTACATTTACTACAGTAAGGCTGTGGTCGTCGTCCCTTGGCTCCTACCGTTGCTTCACCATTCGGGTCTTGTCTTCCCCATCGTGGTCGCGATTTCGTCTTCTCGGCTTAGGGATGGCAAAAATCCCCGGCGGGACGGGTATCCGTGAGGATTTACCCGTCGGGGAGCAGGTATGAAGGGTAATTTTTACCCGCGGGGACAGGGGATGGGGCCCCGTATAATAAACGGGGCGGGGGCGGGGGTAAAGGTCCCCACCCCGTGGAGACCCGTTAAATCTCCATTTATATGAAAATACCAAAATGCCTTGATATATATATGTGTGTGTGTGTGTGTGTGTGTGTGTGTGTGTGTGTGTGTGTGTGTGTGTGTGTTAGCCATTTGAATGTAACCCTAGCCGTCACACTCCCCTATCCGTCAATCCGTCACACTCCCCTATCCCTCAATCCTTGCTTGGCTGCTTCAGACTTCAGAGAGACAGAGAATGAGAACTGAACTGAGATTCTCGTCTCCACTCCTCCTCTTCAAACCCTCTGCCCCTCCTGTCTCCTTCCCGCTGACCGCCGACCGCCACCCGCCGCCTTCCCCCCTCTGGTCCCTCAGCCCGCCTCCCACCCTAGACCCCTTGAGTGGCTCGGTCGCTCAAGCTCACCGTCGCGGGCTCGCAGCAACGTCGTCTTTTTTCTCCTGGTCGCAGCAGACTCGGGAACGTCGTCGTCTTCTCCTGGTCGCGGCAGACTTGTCCCCGGTCGTTATCTTCTCCTCTTCGCATCGTCGGTCTTCGCTGGTCTTCCTTCCCCTTTTCTCCATCAGGTTCAGGGAAGTCAGCCCTGGTCTTCGCTGGTCTTCCATCCCCTTCGCTGAATTTAGATTTCTGAATTAGGGTAAGGAATTTCTGTGTTTTGAATTAATTAGATTCCGATTAATCTGAATTTCTATGTTTTATATTTCTGAATTAGATTGATATGAATTTGATTTCTGATTCTGATTAATATTTCAAAGTTAATATTGAGTTGATCTGAAGTTAGGTTAATCTGATTCTGATTATGAATTTCTGGTGTTGTAATTTATATTTCTGAGTTAGGTTGATATGATTTTGATTTCTGATTCTGATTTATATTTAGGGTTGATTTGATTCTGAATTTTTGAATTAGGGTAATTAGGTTCTGAGTTTTGAATTTTCTAATTCTGATTTCTAATTAGGGTTGATTTGATTCTGAATTACTGATTTAGGATAATTAGATTATGAGTTCTGAATTTTTAATTTTTAACTTTTAATTTATATTTTTTAATTATTGACTTGTTGATAACTCAATAAACAATTTTACACGGTTTTCATTCAATATTTGAATTATGGAATTGATAAGTTTAACAGTCGCGCTGATATACTTTTAGATTTCATGGAATTCTGTGATTCGATATATGTAGAGGCTTATTTGCCAATTTCATTTCCCTTTATTGATAATTTGAGTACGTTTAATGTCTAATGTAGGTCATGAAAAATGTGTCTCAGTGTGGAATTTTTGGTTTGAAGGAGGATGGCAATTTCATGGATTAGACTGAAAGTCAAAACTTGAACTCAAATTCTTAATCCGCATTGTACCAATGAGGAAAACAAAACCCCTTTGGTTTTGGGGAGCCAATGATAAAAATGGTTCATTGTCTGATTCATTCGACAAAAGCTTTTGCATACATAATCTTAATTTTTTGTCAATTTTTTTATTTTTTTTTAATTTTTATTAATTTTTAAAAAAATCCGCAGATATCCGCGGAGACCCAGGTCCCCGGCGGATACGGGGTCCCCGTTACCCGTCATGGGGACGGGGCGGGGACGGGGACAGATATTGGGGGCGGGGGACGGGGGCGGGGGGCATGTCTCCGCCCTATGGGGACTCGTTGCCATCCCTATCTCGGCTCTCTGATGAGGTGGGAGAATTCGGCTAGTTTTTCGTCCCTGATTGCTTGTTCTTGTGCGTCCTTCAGGTCAAAGCAATCCTGCGTTTTGTGTCCATAGCCCTTATGGTAAACACAGCAGAAGCTCTTGTTCCCCCCAGTTCGGTCCTTCATAGGTCGGGGCTTTGACAAGATTCCCTTTTTGGCTATTTTTTGATAAACTTCTATGATGGGGAGGGCGAGAGGAGTGTAGTTGGTGAATTTTCCAACACGAGAAAACGGTCTGGGTGCCTTGCTCGGTCCGCCATCTCTGGCGTGCTCCTTCTGTCTTTCTCCATTGCTGTGTTGCCTGGGTTGAGTGTAGGAGGTCTGCCGCTTGTTGGCGGCCACAACTCGACTGACCTCCTCGTCATTAATGTATTTGCGGGCTACCGTTTGGATTTCTTGCATCGTCCAGACTGGCTTTGTGGTGAGGTGCTTTCTGAAGTCTTCGTTAAGGAGCCCGTTCGTCAGGCAGAGACTGGCCACTGAATTGGTTAACCCCTCGATCTCCAGGCATTCGTCGTTGAAGCGATCTAAGTACTTCTTGGTCGTCTCGTCGATTTTCTGATTGACGCCAAGCAGATTGATCGAGTGTTTTGCCTTCGCGATCCTGGTGGTGAATTGTGCTAAGAAGGCGCAACTAACCTCTGAGAAGCCGGTCACAGAGCCCTGGAGGAGACTATTGAACCACCGTATCGTAGGGCCTGCTAGGGTGACCGGGAAGGCGCGGCACCTTACTTCGTCTCCCACTCCCTCCAGGTTCATCCTGGCCTCGAAGGCCATGAGGTGCTCCTGCGGGTCTTGAGTTCCGTCATACCTCATGTCTGTTGGTTTGTCAAAGTGCTTTGGCAACCGGACTTCGAGGATGGAATGATGGAATGGGGGTGGCGCCCATGATTACCGGTCGCCGTGTTCCCCTAGGTCTCTCTTCTCTGCTTTCGCGGTCTCGCCTCATGGTGCCCGCCCGCTTACCTTGGGCGTATATGATTGTGTCATTTCGCCTCCTAAGGTGTTCCCGTTCCTCCCGGCTACTTCCCGATTCCGATCTCGAGACGGGAGTACGTCGGGAGCAACTACTTTGGTGGGAGGTTCTTCCCCGACTCTGGGAAGATTGAGAGTAGTCGGGGTCAGAAATCTGTTGATGATGCTCCTGGTCTGCTAGTTGGCGCTACAGATTCTGCACCCTATGACGCAGTTCCTGCATTATCCTGACGCTGTTGCTACCCGTTCCCCCGAAGGGGCGTCTTTCATGGGCTCTTGACTGCGGCTCGGTTCGTCATGGAGGGGACCTTAACCGCTCGCGGGGAGAGGCAACGGAGGCTGCCCCCTAGAGGCCCGCCGCGCGGCCATGGTCCCCTGGACCTTGCACGATCTCCATTCAGGGTCTCTCCACAGACGGCGCCAATGTTTGGTATCTCGGGTACTGGACGGTTCGGGATGGTTCTCGGTTGATCCGGTGGAGTGCAGCCGGAGACCAGATTGCGAAGGTGAGATTGGTGGGCCGACGTTCCGTGCTCTCTATGCGAATGAGGGTGTCACCTGCAAAGACACTCAGACGCCCAAGTCAGCAGAGTGTGCATGCGAAAAAAGGATAGGGTGGTGTATTACGACCCTCCCATATATACTTTGTCAGAAGTGAATCCTACAAGAGCAGAACCCACCTTCCTCGAAGCTTCCTGGCACGGCTGTGGCGACCAGCTGTCCTGGACACGTGTTCAAATCGACGAACGAGTGCCTCCCACCCGACCGTCCGAATCGAGTGGTTCGGAGATTGAAACGGCCAAAAATTCGATTTAGGCCAGGCCGTAACATATATATATATATATATATATATATATATATCACAACTCTTTTTTGTCAAATTTTTTTTGTCAAATTTGATGTAAATAGTAAAAATCCAATTCAAATAACCACATCAAATCATCCCAAGTTATTAACTTTTTTATTTGACCAATATTATTCAATAATATGTTGTAAATAATCTCCTCAAAACTTTTAAATCGTTTAAATACAAATGAATTATTTTAATTATTAATAAAATTATATATATATATATATATATATATATATATATATATATATTCTTTGTTAAGATGTTACAAATTTATAGACCATTCTTTTTAATAATTAATTTTAGAAATAAAAATGCTACTCAACCAATATTTATTCAGCAAACACCTCAATTTATATATTATATAATTCAATTTTTAACAACATAAAAATATAATTTTGAATATTACAGTTAATTTTTTTAATTATTTTATAAATTCGCTTTTTGTATTTCTTCTCGACTAACATCAAATTCTAAAATAATTGCTAATTGCTATCATGTATATTGATTTTTTTTATTTCTGTTTCTTCTTCGCCGTTTTAAATTATTTCTTCTTCTTTACTCAAATTACCATAGCACTGTTTCACCCTCAATTCATTTTTCTTTTTATATATTCATCCATGAATATTCATTTTAAAGTTAATCATTTTGAAAATTAAACATATATCATATAAAAGGTCACATTATCATATTTCACACCTAATCCTACCCATATAATTATATTATATCTTAATTTTTTTAATTGTTTCTTTTTATAAAAAGATATAGCTAGTAAAACCTAATTTATTATATTTTTATTTTTTTTCTATTATATACCCAAGGACGAGGATTAATTCTTCCTTTAATTTAAAGGAATATATAGAAAGAAATTAATCTAAAACATAAATCAAAATAGGTCATATCACAGAATTTTAGGGTATATCTTTCTGTAATATTTATATCAATAATTTGATTCCTATAGATATTAGTTACATCTTTTAATTGATTATTTTTCTTATAATTAAAATCTTTAATTCATTACATTCTTATTTTTCTAATTTTATTTTATGACTAATTCTTCCTTTGCTCAATCTTACATATTCAAATATCTATACTCATAATTGATTTATTCTAACTATATTTAGAATATATTTTTTATTAATTTTTTTATAAATAAAATTTTTAATTTATTACATTTCAATTTTAAATTATATCAGATAATTGATTCTTTTTTTAAATTGGTTAGTATAAAAGAATCTATTAAAAATTTGCATCAAAATACTATATGTTCTAAAGTTTTTTTTATCAAACTCTATCTCTTCAATATATATATATATATATATATATATATATATATATATATATATATATATATATATATATATATATATATATATATATATATATATATATATACCTATTATTGATTTTTATTGTACATCATTTACGTCTTTAATTTCTAAAAAAATTGATTACATTACGATATTTCAATTATATTCTGTAATTGATTCTTTCTTTAAATAGATTTATAAAAATATTCAAATATTTGCATCCAAATATGTCACATATTATTAAATTTTCTTCTCAATTCTACCTGTTAAATCCTCTATATCCAATATTAATACTTCATTATATCTTAATTATTTTCATAATTAATTCTTTTTTTATAAATAAAATATCTAATACATTATATTTTCAATTTATATCATATGATTAATCTTTTTTAATAGAATAATATATCGATTAGAAATCATTAAATCATGTATTAATATAGAAATATATAAATTAGAATGATTAAAAAAATAATTGACAATTAGTAGCATTTTTATTATTAAATATTAATTTGTGTATAATTGAATACAAGATACTTTCTTAGAAAACAATTAGAAAGAGAGAGATATACATGCTGACCATGTTTAACGCTAAATTACTACCTTTTAGAAGATAATATAACGATAAAATGTTTTTTTTTTGTCTCCATTTTTGTTAAAAAAAATGTCCTATATTTTTTTCTATAATATTCTTGGCTGTATATATTTTATCAAAAAAGAAATTTCAAGATTTAATCCCATGATCTTCGTTCACTTATAAACTATTTACTGACTCAACTAATTTAATTTTTTATTAATTTTTATACATATTTTAATAAATAAAAGAGTGAATCAATAAATATTTTAGTGCTTATTGATATACTAATATATATAATAGAAATATGAGAAAAGTTAGTGTCTCAATTAAATTATAAACCATTTACTATCTCAATTAATTCCATTTACTTTTTATATATATTTAATAAAAAAAAATCAATAAATAGTATCTCTTGATAAGTTGATATACTAGCATATATAATGTTAGAACAAAAGAATTTTACATAAATAATTAATTGTATATTATTATATCAATAAAAGTAATTAATCATTAAAATTATTATTTAAAAAATTATGTGTAAATCTCTTTATCCTGTTAGATGGTTGGTTATGATATTTTCAATAGTAACCCTTTATAAATGATAAAAAAAAACCTATATAGTTACTGTTCACTTTGATCTTTATTTTGAGTAAAGGTTTGCTTTTCCAAGCACAAAATCTGAAATTAGGATTTATCTCGTGAGGTGTACTAAACATAATTATTAGAAAAAAAAAAAGGAAAGAAAGAAAAAGCATATACCTAGTTTTCTCAAGGCAATGCATTCGAGAAATTGCATAAACAGAAGAGGAATATACATATTTGTCAATTCCATTGGGGAAGACAATTTGGTTACTACTTACTACATAAGTTTCTGACAACTTTTGTCAAATTTAGTGCATTTGATCATGTTGCTATACCTTCGCTGAACACCACCAACCCTCTTCAATTCTTGAAATGCTTGTGTGGTCTCCGGATCAAAGCCACCTGCAAACTGAAATGCCATGGCAGCTAATCATGAGTTAGGTAAGAAAAAAAATGTTAAAGTTTTCAACACATTTAGGATATTAAAAAAATCCAAATATTTGGAGATGAGAAGGGCAATATAAATGTCTTTGTTATGTGATAAAAATTTGTTTAATTTTTTTTAGGATAAAGTATATTTTTTGTCTTGAAGTTTGATAAAAATTTTAAAAATATTCTTAAGTTTTATTTTGTTTTAATTTTTGTTCCAAAAGTTTTCGATTTGCATCAAATATACTGTTGAAGGCTAATTTTTCAAAAAAAATTAAAACCAATTCAATAACAATTTCATAAGAACAACCCTCAACAGAAGCATTTCATGCATTATTGTTAGATTGGTTTTAAATTTTTTAAAAATTTAGCAGTCGAGAGTATATTTGATGCAAATAAAAAACTTTTGGGACAAAATTGAAACAAAATAAAATCTATAATTATTTTTAAAATTTTTGTCAAATTTTAAAACAAAAAATATACTTTACCTTCTTTTTAATCTTATTTTCATTTCTTATTTCCATTCTTGGAAACAAAATGAAAAAAAGAACTTTACTGAATGAGTCAACAAGTGAAATTACAAATGGAGGTCTTCTATGAAAGTTCAGTTTTCACTCAAATTTCAACCCTTAGCCAAACATGGCCATTAGGAACTACCTGGTGTACCCGGAATGCAAATTTTACTCCTTGTAGTAAGAGGTTATCTTCTTGCAATGCTTCACGAGACTCCAATTCCTTAGTCACTCTTTTCATGAATTCTTTTGCCAACCTCAATGAACTTAGCTTCATCTATAGTGAATAATGAGACAAACATAAACCAAATCAATTTTTATTTTTTCACCCTTAAATGGTGTAATAATTACTAATTAGATACGCCTCCTAAAACATATTCTTTTCAAAAAGTTGAAATGATAATATGTGTGGATTACATTTCTGTTGTTTGATCTATGTAAAATTGACCATCAAACAGAAAATAACTGCTTTACACAATGCATGATTTTATTAGATCAGGTTAGTTCTATCTTAAAGGCCAGAGGTTAGAGAATAGATTAATAACATTTTTCTTTTTGTTACAAATAAACCAATAAATCATACTTATTTCCTTGAGTATTCTCTTTGCGTAGAACCAAATAGACATCACCATCTTGTATAGATTTGCATAGATGTCAATGTCTTCCCTTTTCTAATTTTTATTAAAAAAAGTGACTTCTTTTTTATGTGCTATGATAGTTTTCTTTTATTGATTTTGGTTACAAGAATTTTTTTTAAGATTTAACTAAAATATACCTTAAAGACAATGATAATTATAAGATTATTGTTAATATAAGTATAATTTTTTTAATAAATACAAAATAAATATATTAAACTTTTAAAATTTTTATATTTTTAATAAAAATATTTATTTTATAATTTTAAATTTTTAATACATATTTTTATTGTACAAATAAGATATATGTTTTTTTATTCTTCATTACTTGGACTGTATTTAGTTTAAAAACAGGATAAGACAAAATACTAAAAACAAGATACAAAAATAGACATACAAATATAATATTTTTGTATTTTATTTGGTAATAAATTAAAAAATCTAATAAATAATAATAAAAAGTATTTTTTATTTGGGATAAAAAATATAATAATAAAAAATATACTTATAAAAAATTAATAAAAAATAAAAATAAATAAAAAATAAATTATATATCTTATTAATATTTGTGTACTTTTTATTATAATAAATATAAAATAAATTAATTCAAATTCAATATCTTTAGTATTTCTGTATTTTTTATTATAATAAATATAAAATACATTAATTCAAATTAAATGTCTTTAGATACAATGTGTCTCATTGAAGAGACGCTAAAATGTTTCCTTCCCTCTTTATTAGAACTCGGCACTTTTCTCATATTCTTTTGCACCGAAGCAAAACCTTATTATTAGCCTCTGTTATCATTTGTTAAACCATGAAAAATTATTTAATTATGTCCTAATTACCTGACCAACGAGGCCTGTGTCCATCATCCAGTCCCATGGGATATGAAAATTCCTGTACTTGTTGGTAGTAATCTCCCTTGTTCTTTCTTTAGCACTAACAC
Source organism: Arachis hypogaea (assembly GCF_003086295.3). Lineage (NCBI taxonomy): Eukaryota > Viridiplantae > Streptophyta > Magnoliopsida > Fabales > Fabaceae > Arachis > Arachis hypogaea. Next base: position 22,512,649 of record NC_092042.1, read on the forward strand.
TAGTCTCCAACCTGCGAATTTAAGCCGGATCTTATAACAATTAATTCAAACATATCACACAAAACCTTACTCAGATAATCACAATTAAAATGTGTACATGCTCGCCTGTCTTGCAACGCATGAATCCTCTTCAAAGCCTGAGGCAGAGCCTCTTTCGGATTCTCCTCATAACATGAAACTTCCAATTCAAGACTCTTCAGATCTCGGTAGTTACAAGCCGCTTCGCGAAGCGCATCAACTTTTTGTTCCGGCCATTGTGGAAAATGCTTCAGCACTGATCTTTCATCCACCAATGAAGACAGTTCTCCATCCAGCCACCTGATGAATGTCTCCACCTCTGAAATATCCGAAAACGACGTCGATTCCACCTCTTTGATTAACAAATTCACGAAGTCGCCTTGTCTTTGAACTTCGCATTTTATCTGAAAAGAAACTTCAAGTCTCAGGGTGCGTGTTAGAGATATAACCATTCATTCAGTTAGGAACTCAACTTACAGCGGACAGGTAAGACGAGCGGTTTTCGATTTCTTCAATCATGTTTCTGGTGAATGCTAGTGCAGGGATTCCTCCATTAAGGTTTATTCTGTTTTCGGTGTTGGCTTCCTTCCTCGTTAGGGAACGATAGAGCTCGATGACTTCTGGAACACGTCGCACCGCCTTCAATCCTATTGATGATTTTAGCAGAGCCGGAGGAGGCGGAGGCGGCGCTCCGAGCTGCAACTTGTTATGCGAAGGAAGTAGGAATGAAGGCGGACTTGGCGGTGGATTTGGTACTTTTGTTACAGAACCCTCCTTTATTGAATCTTTGAATTCTTGATTTGTAAGCACATTCTGGTTTTCAGGACACTTTTCTGCCATAACGGCTGCTTTGTGTAGCTGTGAATCTGAATTGCTGTCGTCTATTGACTTATGAATCTTCTTCCACAGCATGGATTTTCTCTCCACGTTGTGTGCTTTCAGCGAAACTATCAGAGACTTCAAGCGCGCCACTTCTTGCTTGAGCTCCAGGTTTTCTTTCTCGAGTAACTCATTCTTTGACATTTGAACTTGAGTTATTATCTTCTTTGGTGAAAAGATCTCAGACTCACTCTCTTCTTTCAACATTTTCTCTCCTTTCCTCATCAGAAACATAGCCATAAAGATTTGATATCTCTCTGTCAATTCTATGTGTTTGGTCTTGCTTTTGAAGTAAGGTTTTGTCTAAGATACATGTCACAATACCCTCAAATAATGGGCATGCTGGGAGTAGTTGTTTTGACAAGGGTAATTTCGACATTTCAAAAAAAATAATGCTCTTTGCTATGAAGATTTAATTATGATGCCTTTATAACAAATTTTTTGTCATGGAGGAGAGATTACTTGGGTTTGCTGGCATCACTACTGAGTGATAGCTGCCTTTAGAAATGCTATGTTAGGTGCAACCTTAAATACTTTGGTCAAATTTACTCTTTCTTTTTATGGTTTTAATTTTGAATTTTTTAAATTAATCCATTTGCTTGCTTTCTAATCTGCTGTATTGTCACATATCTTTGAGGGTTAGTGTCACAATAATAGTGCACAAGTCTGTTATATGATGACCTCATATTGAAGCATTATTATTATCTAAAATCTAGCAACACTTCTATTTAAGACATTTCTCCCCAATTCTCTGTTGGTGGATAGAATACAATCAATCTAAGAAGATACAATAATTTTGTATGTAAATGTTAGGAGACACCTTTGCAAACGTCTCATGTCCAAGTGTAGTTTCGGGTATGGTGGTGTCATAGGGCCAATATAGTCTCATTGTGATGGTTGGTTGCCTTTCATCTTTTATGACTTATGAGTCAGTGCCCTTTTCTTTAGGCTGAATGGCATTTGGCTATTCTTTGCTTGTGAAGCAAAAATAATGAGAGGAAAGGACAAAATAAAGGAGGTAGAAAAAACAATGTGTGCAACATATCATATACAGTTAGAGAGTGGTTCTTTGGAATGGTAAACATTTTCACAAGAAAAAGAAAGGCTTTGATTACTACATCATACCAAATGAGATCCCTATGATATCTACTATATTTTATTTCACTTTTATTATTATATAGTCTTCAAAGGCTCTTGTGAACTCATGTAGCTCCTTTTCTTTCTTCCTACTCCTTCCTCATACTTCAATTCAATCACCGCCCCTTCTTACTCACCCCAAAGTGTCACTGATGTGGATTGTGTTTGCAATCACTTTTGAGGCTAAGTTCCCATCTTTAGATGAAGAAAGTGAAAAGTATAAAAAATCTACATCTTCATCAAGATTAGTCATTAAAATTTATTATTATATATTTTTATATAAATATATGTATTATTTTTAATTTATTTTTAATATATATTTTATATTATTAATTAATTTTGTTGTACACTTAATATAGTCTATATATATAAAATCAATTAGAGACAGGAGTTATTATAAGTCCTCAAGTGATAGTTCTAAACTTTGAACAATTACAAAGTTGTTATTCATAAGTATATATTCTGAATTTCTGATAATTCAACATAACTAAGTCCTGACCTGTTAAGAGGTTTGGGTTCTCCTAATATTTTTATTTTTGATATTTCAGTATTTCTAATATTAACATTTAAATTTTGTAAAAGAACTATAAGACCATTATCATCTTAACTAATTTCATCAAAATAATAAACTCTAATTGTTAAAAAATAAATAAATGAAAAATTCATATTCGTTCACGTATTAGGTGCCAATAGTCTCATTTCTCCAATTTGAGTTTCTCAATTATGTGTGCATTAACACCAACTCTTCACTTATTTACACATACATCACTACTAGTCGATTGGGAAAATGAAAAAAAAAAAAAAAGAAACCATGACCCGATAATTAAGTTATTATGTTATGTACTTACTCTAATTGTTTATGTAGTAGTTGTTTTCTCAATTTTTAGCAAATCGATGGTGGTTCAATATTTAGTGGTTTGGGAGCGAAATCTATTCTTCTGTACGAGTACCAGTTTTTTAAAAGTATATCAAAACGTCTTCGATTAGTTGTAAAATGATAAAATGCAGTTTGAGAATTAAAGTTTTGAAAATTAAATAAATAATAAACAGACAAATTTGCATGAATATTAAAAGAAAAAGCAATAACAATGCCTTCAATTAAACTAAAGAACTGTAGCAGAAGGAATAAAAACACAGAAAGATAAATTGGATGAAGAACATAAAAAACACTTCGTGAATAAAATTAAGTGAAAAGTTAAATTTACAAAACGACTAAATTGAAAGAAGAAAGTGGAAGGAACCCTATAGAAAGTGTAATTCGATCGCAAACTTAGGATTCGTTGGGATGTGAGAATGCTTAGAGTGTTTTTTTCTGAGTAAAAGTTTCAACCCCTATTCCCTAACACTTCACAGTATTTATAGACTATCTTACATAACAGTTAATTTGATTACAATTAATTACAATTAAATGAGGAATTACAGATTTGAAATACAATCACTCTTGGTAACCGTTCCCACTGCGTGATTATAGATATTTCCAATATTTTCCTCGTATGATAAAAGCCATGAACTTTCCCACTTCCACAACTATTTGATCAGCTTTCTCAAATACCTTACTCAATTCTTCGAATCAAAACTTCCATTCGATTTGGCTTACTCGATCAATCACACAATCGAAATCTAATCAGCACTGAATACCTCCAACCTTATACTCACACGCATATCTTCTCGAGAGACTAAACTTTACTTCTTCGATTCACCTTATTTATATCGAAAATATTTTTCGATCAACAAATTGCCCCCTTGGATTAATGTGGTTGCTTTCGATAATATTATCGATAAATAAAGTATTTAATCCAAAAGACGTCCGTTTTCAAAACAGGAATAATTATCATTTAAACCCCATTACAACTGACTCACTCGACACGTCTCCCGAGACTTACGCCTTCTCTCTCTACCACTTCATCTTCCTCGTGAAGTTACCTCAATTCACTTTAATAGTAACAGCTACAATAGCGCTTTAAATTTCTCATTTTCTTCCTTTGTCCAACTCTCTTGAACCTCATCATTCTTTTCTTATACTGAGAAACTCTTTACAAAGTCTCCAACTTTATTCTCCCTTTCATCTTTCTAATAATCGCTGGCTCTTCTTCCCAGACTACCACCCAAGACAAGGGTAAAGGTCATGAAATAATACCGCCACCACCACCAGCTCTTCACATTCTCAATCAAGTCCATGACGAAGTTATTGACGATCCCCATTTGCAACCTAATAAAACCAGAATCCTAATCCCTTTTACAATCGGTACTGATATGCATTGCTTTCTTGGACCAATTGAAACTCTAGAGAAGACAAATAAGAAACTCTCTTTCTTTGGCGAGCACTGGAGGAGAAGACTTACTGATAAACCAAGCTTTCAACATCTCCTATTTCATCAATCAAAAATCTTTTAGGAACAATCCAAAGATTAACCCTCGGGGATATGATTTCACAGCCTGGTATCGACGTCTTGAACCTACTAAAAGCGTCGACTAGAAAGCTTTAGGAATTCATGAACTACTAAGGCTCTCCCACTTCTCACTTACCACATACCCTTGGATGATTGGGACCGTGACTTATTTTTGGAATAGAACAAGTAACAACTAACAACTTCCACCTTTCATGTGGAATGATCAGAATGTCTCTTCTGGACGTGGTTGCTATTACTGGACTTCCAATCAATTTTCCATATTGTACTCCTGACATGCAACTAAAGCGTCACTACAATGTGGTTTTAACCAGTTTTTACAGTGACTTTATCGCCCACAACATGGGCGCAGAAAGTGCGAAAATCAATGACAATGAACATGTTGCCTTCCTATTTTATTGGTTAAATGATGTCTTACTCTGTTCTCGAAGTGTCCAGATGTCAAAATTTTACCTTCCGTTAGCCACTCTTCTCCATGAAGAAAAATCTCTCAATTTGGCTAAGCTTCTTCTAGGACATATTTTCGAAGAACTTGGTCAATTTGTCTGTGACCTTCGAGACAACAAGATCATCAGCACAGGAGGTCCCCTATGGCTTATTCAACTATGGCTTAATGCTGTCTTTGAAAACTTCATGACCAAATCTGACAGTGGCAATACTGATAAGCAATATATTGATGGCTTTCGATTGTCTGTATTCAAACCCAATTTTCTAGATACCGAATTAGATGACGATAAAATTTGGGCTATTTTCCCCCTCTTCCATACTTGTAAAGATTTTGAAGATGACCAACTCAATTTCACTCATTTCTTGCGTCACAACCGTGGTCTTGCTTGGTTAGACCGCTTACTCTTCCCTGACACCGATGAAGCAAATGAACTTGCAAATTGAAGTTGGGCAAACATGCTAGCTTTACAAGTAATACCAACAGGGTTACTTCTACATAAGAAGAAAAAATTTAAAATTACCCTGTATGCTCCAAATATGCAGCCAGACAATTTGGATTTTCTCAAGCCATCCCAACACCATAACCTCGAAATGACGAACCTTTCTACCACTTTACTTTAATCACTCAAGAGGATTTCGATTCTTGCCTCTTAAAGAATCAACAACGTAAGGACCACTTCAATTTCGTGGTGTACGATTGCAGCTTCTATATTACCAAATCCTGTTTTGAATGGTGGGCTGCTTACTACTCCATGTACACTCGTACCTTGGAAGAAATTCAAAACAAGCTACAATTCGTACTTTTCTTGTTGCTAAAGGTTCCCCGAAAAGAACTCAAAAAAGGAAAGCCGAAACTGCTCGACCACCACCATCCAAAAGTAGAAGAACTCCTACCAGAACTTTTCGAAAAGTAATTTTATAATTCCTCTCTTTAACTTAAAAACCCTATAAGTTATACATCTTTATCTAGACTAAATTCTGAATCTCTTATCAGTTATTACTACTGACATCGAGTGAGAGTGCTGACGAAAGTGAGCCAGCCAATAAAGATGCTATTAATATCCCTTCTCCATCGGAAGAGGCAGCCGGCTCTGATCCTAGTTCTCGGCTAGTATTAAGATCCAGGCTCTCTCAGGTAATACCATTATCTTTACATCATATTTTAATTTAAAATAAATTTTAAACTTGTAACTGTGTACCTTCTATACTAGTCTGTCAATGTTGCTCATTCAACACCATCTGCTGGAATTCTTGACCAATCAAATCTGCCACAACCACAAGGTCAAGAACAATCTACATCACATGACTCCATTCAATTCACAGGACCAATTCAAACAATTCCAGTCGCTTTTCCACCTGTTTCTCTCACAACACAAGCGATTGATTCAACAATAAATCCTTTGCAACACTCTCCAGAAGAAACCCTCAGACTTGAAGCAACTTCACCAAATGATCAAGCTACTTTTACTGAAGAGAACCAAGCAGTCCCAGATTCTGACTCCGCTTCTAAAGCTGCTGACACCACCAATTTGGACTCTTCTCGATCCAAAGTTTTAGAAACCCCTCCAGAATTACAACCTGATCCTACATTCCAGACTCCTCTAGGACTGAAACCAGGGACATCGAATGTTTCTACCACTCCAACTAGTGCTACTTTAGAAGACTTGACTTCTGTTTTAAACAAAATCGCCCAAGAAAACAAATTGTCGGTGCCTATACCAACAATCTCAAGGCCTGTTACATCGGAGCCTCCAATCAAATTAGATCCCAACACTCGGGAACAACTTCGATCACTCATCAAACTCTTGGATCATCCACCTAGCACATGGGTTAATGACTCCATTCTCAACAAACTTCTAGAAGATTGCTTGAATTCTTCCTTTGTATTGCCAACTGACACACCATATTCTGCCTCAATCCATGAATTCCAACAACTTCTCAATGAAAGTGTTGCATCTCAATTCCAACTCCAAGAAACTGAAACTGAGGAAGCTACTGCCAAATCTAAAATAGAAGGTTACCTTGCAGTTGCTCAACCAATTCAGGTTTCCCGTGAAGAATTTGATCTCAAGATCTTTGATGCTATTTCTGTTCAAACTTTCCATGATCAAGAAGAAGCAAGGCTCGAGGCAGAATTAGCTCAGATCCAAAAACAACTTGCCACTGTCCGCCAAAATCGAGCCACTTTAGCCAAGCCTCTAGCCGCAGCTCAACAAGAGCAACATCTTCTTATCCAAAAACTTGTCTCGATTGACACTGAACGGGGAAAATATGAAAAACAACTTGAGAGAATTCAAACTCATAAGCTCAGGCAGATTGAAGTGCTTACAATCCTGGAAAATAAAAGAACCAAGCTGCGCTCTGATTTGGCAAAACTACTGGCACTTTGAATGCCCTTTTTACTTCTAACTTTATTTTGTTGCAGTTTTCTTCCATCTTTTCTGAACTTTAGTATATGTTGAACTTCTAAGTTTGCCAACAATGGAAAAGTTTTAAGTATTTCCCATTGATCGAGTTAATCACCTTTCCTGACTCGATATCTTTAATTTGATAAGCATTTACAGAATATGTCCCTATAATTTGAAAATAGCCTTCCCAACTATGGGACCATTTACCCAGAAATTTCGATTTCTTTTCCATCGGCAAAATAACTTTCAAAACCAATTCGCCTATCTTGAAAGATTTTTCTTTAATTCGACAATTATAACTTCGAGCAACACTTTCTTTCTGTCGAATTATATTCTCAAGTGCCAAGATTCGCTCCAAATCTAACTCATTTAACTCATCAAATATTGCATTTCAATAATCATCGACTTGTAAATCATTTTGTTTCAATATTCTTAAAGTATTCAAATTAATTTCCAATGGTAATACCGCATCATGGCCATACACCAACTTATAAGGTGAAGTTCCTGTCGAACCTCTTGGTGAGTTTCGATAGGCCCATAGTACTTGGCTTAAAGTCTCATGCCATGTTCGAGGCTTACTCCCGATATGCTTTTTAATCAAGCCTATCAATATCTTATTCGCTGCCTCTACTTGCCCATTAGCTTGTGCATAATAAGGAGTCGAAGTAACCATACTAATGTTTCTTGAAGCCGTGAAATTTTTAATTCGCTGGCCAGTAAACATAGTTCCTTGATCAGTACTTAATGTTTGAGGAATTCCAAATCGATGGATAATATTCTCCTCAATAAAATCAATTATCTCGCTTTGACCAACCAACCTCTACTAACGGAATAGCCTCAACCGATTTTGTGAAATAATCAATAGCCACCAAAATAAATTTGTGTTGTTTCGATGGAGGATGAATCAAACCAATTAAATCCAAAGCCCAACCTCTAAATGGCCATGGCTTTATTATCGAATGTAATTCAGCTGTTGGAATCTGTTGTATCGAACCATGTTTCTGACATTCTTGACATGCCCTTATATAATCAATATAATCTTTTATCATAGATGGCTAGTATACATAATTACGATATAATACCCATCTCATTTTTTTCCTGCCTGATGAGCACCACAGATTCCATTATGAACTTCACCCAAAGCAATATTCTGATCTTCTTGACTCAAACATCTCATTAAACTTCCATCGATCCCCTTTTTATATAATTCATCGGCCAATAAAACAAAATCCATTGCTCGTAATTTTATTTTTCTATCAACTGTGGTATTGGGATCTTTTAAATACTGTGCAATAGTCTTTTTTCAATTAGAGTCTTCCCATTCATCCATACACATAACTTCTCTTTCATTTGCTGGTACTAAAATTTGATGGATACTAGATAATTTCTTAATAGTTTCTGGACCAATCCGATACCTCGAAGCAATTTGAGCAAACTCATTGGCAATTTCATTATGAATTCTAGGGATATGTACCAAAGAAACCTTCTGAAAAGACGTTAACAACTCCCAAGCAGTTACTAAATATTTTTGTAACGTCTCATTATTACATTTAAACTCCTTTGACAACTGCTTTAAAACAAACTGTGAATTCCCTAGAATTTGAACTTCTAAAGCTCCTTTGTCGATTAAAATTTCGAGACCTAAAATTAAAGCCTCATATTCAGCAACATTATTAGAGCAATGATACTTTAATTCAAACAAAAATTCTGACGGAATACCTCTGGTGAGATAATGAGGATTCCAACCCCTGCACCATCTTTATGCTTAGATCCATTGAAATACAATTTCCAATAGTTAACCTCTACATCAACTTTATTTACCCCCTGGTCATTCAGATCTTTCGAATTGTCCACAAGAAAATCTGCAATGACTTGTCCCTTAACAGCCTTTACTGGGACATATTGCAAATCAAATTCTGTTAATGCTAACATCCATTTCCCTAAACGTCCCCTTAACATAGGGAAACTAAACATATACTTAACAACATCGGTTTGTGCTATAACTTTCACCGATTTAAACACCATATAACATTTTAACTTCATACAAGCATGATATAATGACAAACATAATTTTTCGATCGGAGAATACCTTGTCTCGATATCAGTTAAGACTCGACTAAGGTAATAAACAGTCCGTTTATGCCCGTTTTCATCATCTTAGGTTAATATACACCCTATATGATTTTCAGATGCTGCAATATACAATTTCAAAGGTTCACACGAACGAACATTCGCCACAATTGGGGCTTTAGCCAAATAGGTTTTAATTGAATCAAACGTCAGTTGATGTTCTGTGGTCCATTCAAATTTTGAACCATTTTTTAATTTTACTAAAGGTGCGAACAACCTAGTTCAATCCGACAGATTCGAAACGAACCTTCGAAGATAATTTATTTTACCCAAAAACGATTGTACTTCTTTTTTCGATTTGGGGGCAGACAAAGCTAATATTGCATCTGCTTTATTTTTATCGATAGCTATCCCCTTTTTATGAACAACAAAGCCTAAGAAGTTTCCGGCCGATACCCTGAAAGTACATTTCAAAGGATTCATTTTTAATCCTTTCTTTCTCATAGTTAGAAATGCCTTTCTTAAATGATCTATATGTTGACTCACAGAAATCGACTTAACCATCACATCATCAATATATACTTCCATAAATTTTCCAATAAACTCATGGAAAATAGCATTCATTGCTCGCTGATATGTAGCTCCAGCATTTTTCAAACCAAAAGGCATAACCACCCACTCATATGTACCTAATGTTCCAGGACAACGGAAGGCAGTTTTAGCCACACCATCTTCCGCAATGAAAATCTAATTATATCCAGAATAACCGTCCATAAAACTAAGAATTTCATTTCCTGCTGCAGAATCGATTAACATATCGGCAATTGGCATAAAATATTCATCCTTTGGGGTAGTATTATTTAAATCGCGAAAATCAATACATACCCTTAATTTTTCATTTTTCTTCATCACTGGAACAATATTCGATACCCACTCCACATATCGAGTAGTTCGAATAAATTTTGCTTTGATCAAACGTTCTATTTCTTCTTTAATTTTCACATTGATTTCAGGAGCAAAACGTCTTGGGGTTTGTTTTACCGGTCGAGCATTGGGTTTCAATGCTAATCGATGTTCTACTAATGAACGATCGAGGCCAGGCATCTCATGGTAGTCCCATGCAAAAGAATCTTTAAACTCATGTAACAAATTGAGAAGCTCAGTTCAAAAAACATCAACAAGATCTTTACAAATATATGTAATTCGAACGTCATCATGAGTCCCCAAATTAATTTCTTCTAAGGGATCTTGAGATTCGAACCCCTTATAATGATCATCTTCGATTGAATATTTTTCAAATCCTAAAGGCTCCAAATCATAAATACAATCGAAAGTAAAATCAATAGCATCATGAGAAAGAGTAGAAACTTGATCTTTGATTAAATCATCACGATTTTTATTTTCTACACAATGAGCCTCTGCTATTAAATCGGCAGTCTGACTCATATTATAAGTTTCATTATAAGTAATAGAGAAATCATAACTAAATTCGATTAAAAGTGTCGAATCAAACATACTACAACAAGTAAATTTACTAATCCTATATGATTCAACTTTATCAGAAGAATCATATTTATTTTCTAAAACTTGAAAAGTATTTAAATAATTATGCAAAGTTACCAGATAGTTGAAAACTTCACCAACCTGGTCCATAGTTCAGCCTTCGAGGTCTTCAAGAAAGACAATCCCAACCCGTCAGCTCGAAGGGCATATCTGGATAGCGCAACTTCATCGAAAGCCCTTTCGAAGTCAAATAACACCATTCACAATTGTAAGAGTTCAGAGATCAATCAACATTTAAAGGCTTCAATTTACGATTATATATCCTAAAATCGACATGCATCTGTTCGACGTAAAGACTCGAATCTGCTTTGACAATTTCAGGTTTGCCTTCTTTAGTCCATAGAAGCATGCTCTGATGCACTGTAGATGGCACATCACCTACTCCATGGATCCAATCTCTCCCTAATAAGGTGTTATAACTAGCCTTCGATGGCACTACCATGAACACAGAATGTCTCTCCGAAGACCCCACTTTCACAGTCAAGGTAACCAACCCTCTTGCTGGCGTAGAGTTTCCACTAAAGTTAGTCACAGCAATGTTTGTAGGGACCAACTCATCAAAATGTTTCTCTATTTTTCCTAACATCCTCTCAGGCAGGAGACTAATCGCTGCCCCACCCTCAATCAACACCTTATTTATTTTAAACCCACTCACAACAGCAACAATATGAAGGGGGCACAAATGAGACATTTGTTTCTCAGTAGGACGAGAAAAGAAACCTGGCTCATCTTCTATGTGAATAAAAGAGAAAGCATCTTCATCCTCTTGATCATAATCCTCATTCGGATTACTTTCACATTCTCCAAGGCACTCGGTAGGAATTATCGAAATTATTCCTACCATGTCATCATCTCCTTCATCAAAGTATTCTTCATCAACATCAACATCTTTGTATTTATCAATCCCAGAGGACTGAGCAACAGCCTTCCCTTTCTCCATCTTTGCTGGTGATGGAATCTCTTTGGGGTAAGTCTCTCCATAAAAAAGAAAGACGATGCGAGAATGCACAGAGGGAGTTGCCCCCTTGCTTGTTTCCTTACCTGTCTCAATTTGAAGTTTCTTACTTTGATTGAAACTCCTTCTTCCTCCTCTCCCTCTAGGATATCCCCTGGCTCGTCCTCTATAGAAGGCATATTAATTTCAAAATGGTGCTCGATGCTCCCATTGAGGATTGCGTCGATACAGGTGATCACGCCTTTGGAATTTTTGACAGTTTCTAATCCATTGAACGCCTATAGCCTGAGATCGGCTTAAAGGTGTAGTCACATCACGTTGAGGGATTTTGGAACTTGAGCCCTCCACACGTCGAACTAGTTGTCTTTGACGTGCTTGTTCCTCTCTATGGGCTAATTCTTTCTTCATTCTCTCCTTTTCGAAGATTGCTGCTGCTTTAGCATCAAAAACAGCATTACACCGTGGACACAGAGATACGTCCCGGTCTTTGATCTTTTGCTGAATCAAGAAGTCCAACAAACCGTCTCCTGTTCTAGGGTACACAGATCTCACTTGTGTCTCGAAATCATCAAGAGCCACATCGAAATCATAAGACTTCCCCACCATATTCACTCCAAAGTAGGGTTCCACATAACTGGCATCAGTTTCGAAGGGATCTACATCGACCTTCATCTCCTTTTTGCCATCATCAAATTTCTAACGTCCTTCCATGATTGCCTCTTGAATCAAGTCCCTGAAACGGACACAACTGTTAGTCGAATGACTTGTTGCTTGATGAAACTTGCAGTAAGGCTTTCCTTTTAAATCTTTTATGGAAAGCAAAGTTCTACCCTGAGGCAAAACTAATTGTTTATCTTTAAGCAACACATCAAAGATTTGATCAGATTTTGAGATATCAAAAATATATTTCTTTCCACTTTTAAGTTTTGAATCATTCGACTTCTCACTACTAGGAAGTTTTTTCAATAAAGAACAAATATATGGAGGACCTTTCTTAAGTTCAGCTAAATCGACTTCTGTTTCGAAATCGATTTCCTCTTTTGAGGATTCCATGGTTACATAGGCAACCTTTTCTTTTCGAGTAAACGGTTTACTCTTCGATCTCTGTTCATTCCTATGTTTCTCTTTCTCCTTTTTCATAAGCTCAGTCTGCCAAACCTTTTCAGCCAAATGAGCCAGATCAGGAATATAACATCCCGCATTTTTGAAAATCTAAATATAAATAAATTGTGGTTTTATCTTATTAAGTCTACACTTTATAATCTTAGAAATTATTTTATTAGAAATAATTAAATAGATACAGAGATAAATTTATTTTGAACCAATTAATATTCTTACATAATCTTATTATAATGAAATATTTTGTATAATTTTAGTAATCAAAAAATAAGAAAGAATTGTACAATCTAATTTAAGTAACTTTTATTATGAAAAATTTATAACTTATTTTATTAATTTGAGCTCTTATTTTATAAATTAATCAATTAAGAGTAATTAAATTAGATTTATTAATATTTGGAGTTATGTTAATTAATATTCTTGTGTAATTTTATAATTGTTATTTCATATAATTTGAAATTAAGATTTAGTAATGGAAGTATTATATAATTTAATTTAAATAATTTCTATTATGAATGAATTATGGTTTATTTTATTAATTTGAGCTCTTAGAGATTAATTTATTAGGAATGATTAAATTAATTTTTATAAATACTTTAATTTTAAGTCAATTAATATTTATGTACAACTTTTATTTTTATTGGTTATTTTATATAAATTGAAATTAAAGTTACGATGAAAAAATAATGAAAGGTTCTAATTTAATTTAGATAATTGATATTTCGAATTTAACTGTATTTTATAAAATGTGATTAATATGTTTATTTTATAATTTAAATTAGAAGTAATTATTTGGGCTCGTTAATAGATTGATAGATAAAATCTTATGCGTTTTAAAAGTAATTTTTATAGCATTATATTTGAATTATGACTTTAATGAATAAAAACAAATTTTTTTGGCATTTTCTTAAAACTGAAACGCAAACTCGATACAAAGGTTCGATAATTATGTAGTTAATACTAGAAAAGATTACGTAATGTTCTTTTTAATAGAAATACCCTGAGTTAAGCAAGGTATTTTGCTGGATGGGACGTTACAAGGAATGTGCACATTAAGCAATTTTCTGCGCATATAGAATCATAACCCCATGGTTGCTATTTTCACTATCTCACTTTCAGGTAATGTAACATAGCATCGACTTCTAGCATTTTTAAAACGTATTAAATAGTTATCGATGGTCTCACCATCCTCACGTTTCAAAGCCACTAAGTTAGTAACTGCTACGTTCATTTCTCCTCGATAAAAACTGAGCGTGAAAAGCAGTTTCTAACTGATTCCATGTTGTAATCGAATTTGGTCTAAGATTCAAAAACCAAGTAAATGCATTCTTCGTCAATGACGAAGGAAAAAATTTCATTTTTAAATTTTCATCATTAGCTATATTTCCAATCTCGACCAAATAATGAGCAACATGCTCAGTAGTTGACTCTCCAACTTCTCCAGCAAATTGTGTGGTTATTTTTGGATTTTTCACCCCTCTTGAAACTTCAGCCATTTGAACTACTTGGGGGAAAGCACATACAAAATGTGGTTGATTCATAAAACCAACATTCAATCCAACCCGATTCAAAACCTCCTCTACAATTCTAGTAACTTGATAGCGATCACCACGCAATCCATTTAAAACATCATCAGCATTTTCATGTCGAAGAACTATGCGAGGATTTTCTCAATTTGGAATATGATTTTCGTTTTGAAAAATATTTTCCATCCCCTTATTATTTCCTCGAGCATTATACCTCTCGCCTTCATCATAATCGACGATTGGAGCAATCCTTTCAACTTGTCTGCCAGACGCTCGAATCTCGATTCATGATCAGCCATCATGGGATTCAGAATTGTAGTCATTTATTGGGTCAATAAATTGACCAAGTTATGGTGACTTTCCTCCACTTGCTGTCGATATACTGTCATTGAATTGGTAGCATTCGAAGTGGAGCCCACATGATACTCACGAGAATATTCAGAGTGTTGTTGTGGATTTTGCATATTATTCACTCCATTTGTATTCTCAAAGCGGATAGGCGGCATAAATCCACCCACCGGTGGGGTATAACCAGCAGGAAGACCATAAGCGGGCCACCCAACGGTTAATGGAGGTTGATATGGTGGTACAGGAACACGCGGACGAGTATTGCGTCCAATATTTCCAGTTTGAATAGTCGTTACGGCTATACTTTCAGTTCCAATTGCACTCTCAGAATGTGAAGATACATCGGTTTGTGGCATGGATACTGGTATGCTATTACCAGTGGATGAACCACCATTCACATTTGATACTTCATCAGCCATGTGAATGATCTTTCCACTTCGCAATCACATACACTAAGAAATTACTGAAAAAATATTTGTTTTGACACACTTCGATTTAAAACGGTCCCACTAGGCGTTCCAATTTGTTTTATCGATTTTTAGCAAATCAATGGTGGTTCGATATCTAGTGGTCTGGGAGCGAAACCTACTCCTCTGTGCGAGTACCAGTTTTCTAGAAGTGCATCAAAGCGTTTTCGATTAGACAAATTTTGACAATAAAAAATAAAATAAATTTGTAAAATGATATAATGCAGTTTGAAAATTAAAGTTTTGAAAATTAAATAAATAATAAACAGACAGGTTTGCATGAAGATTAAAAGAAAAAACAATAACAATGCCTTCAATTAAATTAAAGAACTGTAGCAAAAGGAATAAAAACACAGAAAGAAATTGGATGAAGAACATAAAGAACACTTCGTGAATAAAATTAAGTGAAAAGTTAAATTTACAGAAAGACTAAACTGAAAGAAGAAAGTGGAAGGAATCCTATAGAAAGTGTAACTCGATCGCAAACTCAAGGATTCACTGGAATGTGAGAATGCTTAGAGTGTTTTTTTCTGAGTAAAAGTTCCAACCCCTATTCCCTAACACTTCACAGTATTTATAGATTATCTTACATAATGGTTAATTTAATTACAATTAATTACAATTAAATGAGGAATTACAGATTTGAAATACAATCACTCTTGATAATTGTTCCCATTGCGTAATTGTAGATATTTCCAATATTTTTTTCGTGTGATAAAAGTCACAAACTTTTCCGCTTCCACAACTATTTGATAAGCTTTCTCGAAGACCTTACCCAATTCTTCGAATCGAAACTTCCATTCGATTTGGCTTACTCGATCAACCACACAATTGAAATCTAATCAGTACTAAATACCTCCAACCTTATACTCAACGCATATCTTCTCGAGAAACTAAATTTTACTTCTTTAATTCACCTTATTTAAATCGAAAATATTTTTCAATCAACAATAATTTTTTTTTCTGTTTTTGTTTTTCTTTCCAATGCGGTTACTGTGGGATTATTAGCAAACGCCAAATAACGAACGTATTTTTTTATGTATTAGTTCTAAAGGAGTGTAATCTCTAAATATGACCGAATATATATGTTATACAGAATTGTGGGAGAACAGAATATGATATTGCTGTTTTGATTTTTTTTTTAATTTAAAAAATGATAAATGATAAAACGGCATTCCTGCTTTATATTTTTTGAAACTTAAAAACGATAAACGATAAAATGACATTAATATTTTGTATTTTTAAAAATTAAAAAATATAATAAACAACAATTCAACATTGTTAAATTATGTTTATGTTATATTTTTCTACATGTGTGTAGAATAGAAAAATCATTAAATATTTTTTAAAATACAAAAATTATTTCGATATTTAAAAATTTTGCCACAAATAACCATATTAATTATAAACTAAAATTATTTATTTGTGTAAAATATATATCAAAATAAAAAATATAATTAAAAATAAATTAAATTATATATATAAAAATATAATATTTAACTTTAATAATTGATTTTATTGTCAAGTATAGTATTCATTTTTTTAGTAACGGAGACTTAGCATGTATTATGCAGAGTTATAGAGTATTATTTATCTGTGTAAAATATATATATCAAAATAAAAAATATAATTAAAAATAAATTAAATTATATATATAAAAATATAATATTTAATTTTAATAATTGATTTTATTGTCTAGTGTTCATTTTTTTAGCAATGGAGACTCAGCATGTATTATGCAGAGTTATAGAATAGTGGTGTATTTTTTATCATTTTTTAATTATAAATTATAAATCAGAGGTTCAGAATTGACTGAAATAAAATTTGATAAAAAATTGAGGTCCGATATGTGGCTAGTAAATTTAAATTCAGAATGCACCAATTAGAGCCTTCGATTTATGTAGGTTTTTTTATGTTAAGCAATATGGTGTGTGTTGGGTTTTTTTCTCTCCTTTGTGAGGCCCAAGCCCAACATGTTGGGGTGTATTCTTGCACCCTAGTGTCACAACCCTAATTCAGTTTTTGAGGGTTATTGAGAGTGATAGAGAGTAGCCACAAAAGAGAGAAAGAAAGGGAAAAATAGAATTTTCGTTTTTGTCCAAAGCAGCAAATTTCAAATGGCAGTTTCTCAGTTGTTCACCGTTGGATCGGCTTGAAATTTAAAATGCATATTCCTATCATCTTGTTCTTCATTTTGATCGGAGGTTTGCAGTAGGAGAAATTGGTTTCGCAAGAGAGAAATTAGGTTTCCCGTGTTTACATAGAGCAGAAATTTTGGAATGGCAGTTTCTCATTCTTTCACCGTTGGATCGACGTGAAATTTGAACTGTAGATTTTTCACATTTTGTTCTTCATTCTGAGCGGTGAAGATTTTTATTGGAGGTCTGCAGAGGGAGAAATTGGCTTCGACATCAGCTCTGTTTTTTGGGTATATTTCATCTTCTTGCCTATTATTTGTGAGCTTTGGTGCATTGATGTTTTGGCTGGTTATATGCACGTTTTTGTGCTTTATTTGAGACTCTCTTGTATCTCATTTGATTATAGTGGAGCTATTTCATTGGTCTGGACGACCCGTGGTTTTTACCTCTCACATTGAGGGGGTTTTCCACGTTAAAATCTTGGTGTGTTCTTGTTATTGCTTTACTTGCTATATTTGCTTGTTATAGTTGCTGCCATATTGTTCTTGTGTTGGACATTGTTGTCGTTTCCGCTGCTAGGCTCTTTCAGTGTGTTAGTTTTATAAAAAATAAAATTATAAAATTCAGAAAGTCTAAATTGGTGACTCAAATTTGTGAACTAAAAAGAATTTTAATTACGGGAATCAGATAATATATATTAGCATAGAAAAATCATCTATCAGGAGATCTAAGATTAGAACCATATTTTTTAAAATAACAGCATATTCACCGATTAGAAAATAAAAAATATGATTAGTTGGATAATATCTTTCTACTAAAGTTATTACTAAAATTGACTGATTTTGAATTACTTCAATATAAGATACATGATAAAACCAAGTGATCCGCAAAACAGACTTAACAATCGATTTGTAACTAAATTAATTTTAACTTAATTATCATTATAACTAATTTTATTATCAACAATTTTCATGCAAATCATATAGATCTTATTTCTAATAACACATACTAATATATATACTTAATAAATAGGTTTACCCTACACATATACATACAAGTATAATTAATAAATTAAACTAATAATTCTAATTTATATTCTCATATAATTTAAAATAATTAATCAAATTATCCATAAATTCTAAATTAAACTATATTAATTTAATTATTAATATTACTCAATTAAATTGTTATGGCACTGACCCTAAACAAAAACCAACAAATATTCCAATATAAAGTATCATCAGTCAAATTAACTAACAAATTAAATTCTAATTGCCATCATACTCTAATATATACAATTAATAAACCCATAAAATAAATCCAATTAAATTCATCAAATCATAACGAATATAAGTCTAAATTTTATTCACCCACATATTATTATTATTAACATAAATTAACTATATATATATATATATATATATGACTAATATTTATCTTCACACAATATATTTTAATATTATCATTTAATTACTATAAATAATACTGAATCTACAATATTATTATTTTAATATTTATTCTAAGAAAATAAAAAAATACTTACATAATTAAGTTCATTAAAATAGTTAACAAAGTGACGTTCAAGACGATCAACTTCTTTAATTTTTTATTTATAAACATTGTGATTTTGGTTAAATACAAAGTTTGATTTCACATCTAGAAAAGATTAAAAGTTGTTCAGAGTGTATTATCCTGAGTGAAGATAATGAGAATGAAAAAGATTAACGAAAAAGAGAAAAAAGAGAGGAGCCTGCATGCGTGACATCTATACAATGGCACAAATTTGAGGCTTAAATTTGTAGAACACTTCTTTATCGTTTATTTTTTTTTTCTGATTCAATTTAGTTCGTCAGATTAGTCATGATCTGAAGCTCAGATTTAAGAAGTTATCATGTTCGTCCGATTTTCATTAACTCAAATCTAATTATCCGATTATCGCACGTGTATTTTTGCTATATATAAATTTGAGAGTTTGATTTATTCGTAATGTTAATCCGCTAATTTGTAGTAAAAAAAAATTAAAGATCTGTTTTTTTCTTTTTTTATATTACTTTTATTTTCACGAATAACACACAAAACTCTAATAATGGTGGAAAATATCGCTGTTACTGTAATATAAAAATTAAAAAGCACTCAAGTATACACCTAATATTTTGATTAGGAATTTGGAATGAAGGGGATATTTCACCTTCAAGTTTCGACTTTTGTTATAGGTAGAATTTATAGGCCTGGACTATAGATTTGGCTTCACATGTTACTCTTGGCATAGCTGTTGACATCTTATTGGGGAAATAGATAGAAAGCACAAATCAGCTGCATGCCATCAAGTTATAAATAGCCCTACTCTATATATATGGAGTATCTAGCTGAAGCTTCTCTTGTAGGCAAAATAGATTCATTTCATCAGCTCCTGGATTTGTACTCATGCTCATATATATGTCATCTATTATCATTATGAATCTGAGTATGCTCAACAAAATAAAGTCTTCTAAAATGAGAATAGGTGTAAAGTTTTATTTATTTATTTATCTTTTAAAAAATTATTTGAATTACTTTTGTTGAATTCACAAATAATAAAGAAACATTGATCAAAGATTATGGGCATATTATTTACTTACTTTATCACTATCTTTTGATATATTTTTGGATTAGTTCAATTTTTGTAAGTATTAAATTAATTTATATATCTTAGAATTAGAATTATTTTATATTTTTAGGAGTGCCATTGATTCAAAAATAATAGAGACTCTTCTGATTCTACTTCTCAAGATAAATTCACCAGTATCGATGAAAGAATTTAAATTAATAAATCTATATAATGTAGTCTATAATATCATTATTAAATCAATAAATCTATATAATGTAGTCTATAATATCATTACTAAAGTCTTTATATTGTTGGTCCTAAGAGGGTTTATTTCAGGAAGAGGAACACTGGACAACATGATTATAGCGCAAGAGGTTCTTCATTTCATGAAAAAGACTAAGTCGAAGAAAGGAATTCTAACGTTTAAGATCGATTTGTAGAAAGCTTATGACAAAGTTGATTGGAGGTTTTTAAACCATGAAATTCGATTTTTCTATTCCTACAGTCAACCTGATTATGAGCTATGTCACTTCATCCTTATTGTTTATTTTTTGGAATGGTGATAGATTGGATAGTTTTACTCTTATTCGGAGTCTTCGGCAAAAAAAATCTTATGTCATCATATCTTTTCGTGTTGTGTATGGAGAGATTGTCCTGCATGATTAACCATCAAGTTGATAGGGGGCGGTAGAAGCCGGTTGCTATTTCTAGAGGAGTCCAAGGATTTTCTATCTAACGTTCGCCAATGATTTGCTTCTCTTCTGTAAGGCAGAAAAATTGCAAGTTCATCATGTGATGGTAGCATTGGAGAGTTTCTGTAAAGCTTCCGGAACGAAGATTAATGTGGAGAAGTCTAAAATGTTGTGCTTCCACAAATGTTTTCACGACAAAGAAAGAAATCTTTATTGTGGTGTCCTCTATTAGATTTGTCTAGAATATGGACAAATACATCAGGATTACTGTTAATCATTCTAGGTAACTGGAGCATCTTTTAATGAGATTTTGGATAAGATCCAGGGAATGCTAACTAGTTGGAAAGGGCAATAACTCAACAAGGCAAAAAGGCTCTGTTTGATCAATTCAGTAGTAGCTGCTATCCCTATTTACCGCATGCAAGTCTTTCTCTTTTTCAAATGGATAACAAATTCTATAGCATCTATGATAAGGAATTTTCTCTAAAAAGGTCAAGCTAATGGTAGGGAGCTAAATCTTGTCAGTTGGACGGTGTTGGTCACCCTTAAGAAATTTGGTAGTCTGAGAATTAGAGATATGTTTTGTGCTAGTGTGGCTCTTCTTGAAAAGCTAGTTTGACAATTCTTTCATCATCCTCACAAACTTTGGGTCCAGCTGTTGGTTGATAAATATCGATTTTCTTTGGGTGACGATTTCAGCCATTCTAGGGATAACGGATCTTATATTTGGAGGAGTCTGTGTAAAACTTGGGATATTTTGAATGATGATTTTGATTGGTGCATTAGAGATTTGGATCATAATTTTTGGTTCTCTAAATGGTGGAAAGAGGGGTCGCCTTGTAATGAGATGGATTACGTTCACATTTCTGATTCGGATCTCTAGATTTTGGATCTTTGGTCGGCTGGAGAGTTACACCTTCAGAATGTCTATTCTCCTATTGACCAATTTTTGCATGATAACATCTCTCCTACAATCAGGATATTCAAGCGGGTTTAATAGTAGGCTGGACTTGGACCGGAGGAGCAACTAAGGTTTATGATGTTCGCAATAGATACTTATTGCTCTACAAGAGGATATTTGGCTGGGAGGAGAGAGGAAATTGATTTTAGTTTTGGCGTCAGTTTATTCTGAAAAAGATAAAATTCTTGGCTTGGCTTTATTTGCGAGAGATACTGCCCACTGCTATTTTTCGTTTCAGGAGAGTTCTGTCACCTTTAGATAGTTGCCCCAATTGCTTGACTTGCCAAAAAAAAATTATTTTTTATTGTATTCGGGATTGTCCGAAAGCTCAACATGTTTGGTAGATTTTGGAAATTTTCTGTTATCTTTTGGAGTTGAAGAATTGGTTCTTGTTTCATAGCAAAAAGCACCCTTTTAGATTCTTTTATGGTCTTTGGTAGATTTGGAAAGATAGAAATAATGAGATTTTTAATCAGCATGAACCTTGGTCTCTCATTAAAGTGGCTAATTTGCCTTTAGCCTTGGAGAAGGAGTTTCAGAATATTTTTGAATTATAAAGAGTATTTATTTCTTCTACAATTAATTAGTTGCTCTTAGATTTTTCTTTCGATGGGTACTTTTAAGATTAATTATGATACTAGTTATTCAGGTTTTAATGATTGGATTGGTTTTGTCTGTGTTAGTAAAGACCGCAAAAAAATTTGACAATGTGACTGTTTGGGAACAATTGAGAGTACGAATATTTTTCAAAAATAGTTGTTTGTTATTTGGAGAGATTATCTTTTATCTTGAACTTTGAACAAAGAGATGTGATTTGTGAAATAGATTGTCTGGAGGCTTTCAATCTGATTTTCAAGTTTTATGATAACACTGGATGTAAGGATCCTTTGGTGTTTAAAATCGGAGACATCATGACTTAAATGTGACATATTGATTTTCGTTTGATCTTTAAGAGATACAAATAAAATGGTGAATACAATGACAAAGATGGCAATAAAATCTCATTGCCAGTATGTGAAATTTTCAGTGTCTTAAAAAAAATTTAAAAGGAGTATCCAATAGAACTATCATGTACCTTCTTAGTCTTTTAGGACTTTTTTTTTCTGTCTGATTTTTTTTAATTTTTCAGTAAAAAAAAAAAATCTATTATGAATAGAAATAATAATGTATTTGTTAATGGCAGAGTTCAAGTCAATGGATCATTATTATAGACAGTCACGAAGTGCCCTGAATATAAGGGAAGAATTCGGATCCTCATATTAAATAAAGGTATTTTCTTGTGAAGTTTCTTTTTTCATTTTGAAGTTTTGGTCGGTGCGAAGTATCTTTAATAACTATATAATTCCATAAAATTTATTGTGCAGTTGGAGCTATGATCAATCCACCAGTTGGTTAGAATATATACATTAGTGATTGTCGTTTAAACACATTTAATGGGTTTTTCCACTCTCTACAAGTAATCTACATGCCAAATCTCTTTTATTAGATGTTCGAAGATGAAGATACTATTATGGTACTATAAAAGAAGAAGAGAGATTTTAATCTTAACAAAATTTGTATATTTTTTTAGTTTTGGTTTCAGTTTTGATTAACGAACTAAATTATTTTACCAAATTATTCAAACGTAGTAATTATATTTAATTTGTCATACTATCCACATATAATCTATTAAGATTTGGATTTTCTAAAATTTAAATTTCACTTTAAAGAATAAAGTGTGATCTCTTATTATTAATTTTATAGGTGAGACCAAGAATAAATATAAAAGAAAAACTATTTAAAAATAGAAGATCACACTTTATTTTTTAAAATGAAATTCAAACTTTAGAAAATCTAAATATAATTTATTATGTATTTACGTTAGCTTTTATTAATGATAGTAACCAAGTAACTAAAACTAAATATTTAAGTTTTAAAAGGACATCAAAAGAAAAACATTGAGGCCAAAAGGAAAAAAAAGGGCATAATTTTAGAGGAAAAATATTAGATGAAACATTTTCTCTTTGATTTGTTTTTTATTGAAGCCAACACTAATTAATTTCAATTTATTAAAAATATTGGCCCTAACATTTCTTATAAAAGAATAAAATCCTGTTTAGACAAAAAATAATGAGGTAATGTTTTTTCTGACAAATGTAATTTTTTTATTAGGCCTCAGCCCATATACTATTGGGTCTACACCTTTATTTGATAGGCCCAAATCACTTACTGGGCTAAAGCTGGGCTGGGTCTGATGTAAATTTCCTAGTTTACCCTCCCGTGTTCTTCTGCTCTGTTCATGTCTTCTCTCTCTTACACACACATACACTTGCTCCTTCTCTTCTCTTCTCTTCTCTTCTCTCTTTTCCTCTCTTTCTTTCACTGAATTTGCGCTGCTTCAGATCTCACATTTGCAGCGTAACAAAACAAAACGCTCTTCAACATTCTCTCACTCCACATTCCCCTCTCTCTGAAGCTCTGGTTCCCCAACCATGGCTGCTAACGCCCCTATCTCCATGAAAGAGACTTTAACGGTTAGTATCATATTCTCGTTCTCATTTCATATTCCAAAGATCAATACTTTCTTTCCATTTCGTAAAATTCGTTTGTGTTTCTATGTTTCTATTTTTGTTTTTATGATTGGATCACAATGCCACACAGCATAGTTACAATTCCGTCATAGTGACACCATTACGGAGTTGTATTCCTTTTTTAATGGTTTCCGTGTCTCTGATTTGCAATGTGGTGTTTGTTTTGAAGCTGGGAAGCGTTGGAGTCAATCCACAATTCATTACATTCACTCATGTTACGATGGAATCGGATAAGTATATATGTGTCAGGGAAACTGCACCTCAGAACAGTGTTGTTATCATTGATATGAACATGCCTATGCAACCTTTGAGACGGCCTATTACTGCTGATTCTGCTTTGATGAATCCCAATTCCAGAATTCTTGCTCTTAAAGGTAGCATTCATTGTGTTATTTTATTTATTCACAGGAATAGTTGGAAGCTGTTATTTGTTTTTATTAACATTCTGTTGTATTGGAAATGTTAAAGTGATAGTAATGTCTGAATCTGTAATTCATTTGCATGCACATTTTATGATGATGCTGAGCGTTGTGATTCATGTCGTATGTGGTAGTGAATAATTTAGATTCTGGACAGCTACACTGTGGATGTATCACCTATATTGGTGTTACTGAATTCCGATGTTCTATGTACAGCTCAAGTTCCGGGGACCACTCAAGATCACTTGCAAGTGTTTAACATTGAAATGAAAGCAAAGATGAAATCGCATCAGATGACTGAGCAGGTGTGATATTTGTAAATCATTTAGATTTAGATGTAAAAGTCTTATTGGTAGGTAATGTGTTGTGTTGTTACGTGATTGCTATTGCTAATTGTTGTGCATTTCATTTCTTTTAGGTTGTCTTCTGGAAGTGGATAACTCCAAAGATGATAGGAATTGTTACTCAAACATCAGTGTATCATTGGTCAATTGAAGGTATGTTTTATTGTCTTCCATGACTAAACATACAGTTCTATTGCCCGCCCATTTCCATGTAATTCTTTATAAATTTGACAGTTGGACATCTTGTATTCTAAGTTCAGACTATGTACAGGAACTTCTTTTGTTTTCTAATCTAACATTTCTCATATATTAGGTGATAGTGAACCAGTGAAGATGTTTGACCGAACAGCTAATTTGTCAAATAACCAGATTATCAATTACCGTTGTGATCCTAGTGAAAAGTGGTTGGTTTTGATTGGCATTGCTCCTGGTTCACCCGAAGTATGTTATTTCTCTTCTTTATCAATTTTCAGCCATTGCTTTTGAGTTTTGAGGTATTATCAATTCCTCCTAATAAGATCCTTGTGCGTAAGCTCTCTAATAGGATAAATAACTTCAACAACTATGGGTTAGTTTTGATTTCTGACAATATTTTCATGATCTCTTGAAATGTAGGATAACTATAAGTTGCTTTTTTTATTCTTCTGCCTGGATTAGCTTGTTTTGAAAACTATTAAGTGGTTTAAAAATCTCTATATTCCTCTCTCACCACATTATGCCTTTTGAATGTCTTTTTGTTCATATGAGATTGTAGTTGGTAGCTTTTACACACAGTCAAGATTATGATATGTGTGTCTATGTGTATTCTTGAGGTTTTTATTTTGGTTATTTTTTTGCTTTACCTTGCATTTAATATTCAATCTCTACATTACGTCATCACCTTTTTTCTTTAGTTCCCTTTTTAATCAATGAATTGTGTTTTCTGTCTAAACCACTTCTTGCACCTTATTAACAAAGATTTCTTTTATAAAATAATTAATCGTCTACTTATATTCAAGTGAAGATTGCATTTATTTTTTGGGACTCAGATTTCCCCATCATCAAACCTTATGAGATTATTTATTTATAATTTATTACGTTACATTTTGTTCATTGGTTACATGCAGAAACCCCAACTAGTAAAAGGAAACATGCAGCTCTTCTCTGTGGATCAGCGCCGCAGTCAGGCTCTTGAAGCACATGCTGCCTCATTTGCTACAACTCGAGTAATTTTGTCTTCCTTGTTAATTATTTATAATTTATAATTTTATACAGAAAATGAGTGTGTGTGCCTTTGTATTGCTGCTAATTCAATGCTGTTGATATTTTGCCGCGTGTGCATGTAGGTCCCTGGGAATGACAAGGATTCTATTCTTATATGTTTTGCTTCAAAAAGTGTCAATGCTGGACAGGTTACATCTAAGATGCATGTCATTGAACTTGGTGCACAGCCAGGTATAACCGTGGACTATCTATTACCACCATTCACTGATATGAAAAAAAAAAAAACTTAGTCTTTCTTTATAAAGGTTTCGTCCAAGCAGCTTCATCTTTCACAGCATCAAGTTGGCTGATTATTAAAAGATAGATCATGCGATGTAAAATTGCAGAAGGTTGAAATCGTCATTGATAACATAGATAATTATGAACTGCGAAAACGAATATATTATTCAGAACTATGATCGAGTATCTGTTACTAATGTTATATTATTTTTCCTGTTCAGTATGCAATTTAGCTTCTGAATTTTTGTCTAATTTATAATTGGTTTATTCCTTTATCTTGATGCTTTATGCATGTGCAACTGTTCGGAATTCATTCTGAGATATTCTACAGTAATTTCTTATGTTTCGTTGACAAGTCATAATTCCTGATGCATCTGGTTTATTTTTGAATGCTTTATTATAGGAAAACCATCATTTACCAAGAAACAAGCAGATTTGTTCTTTCCCCCAGACTTTGCAGATGACTTTCCTGTGTCAATGCAGGTACAAAGATGTGGACTTTAATTATAAATTAATATTCTCTATCCTACATAGTCATCAATTTAGTTATTTCATATGTTCTTTTCATACAGATTTCAAATAAGTATGGATTGATATATGTTATCACAAAGCTTGGGCTTTTATTTGTCTATGATCTGGAGACTGCAACTGCAATTTATAGAAACAGGATCAGTCCTGATCCTATATTTTTGACCAGCGAAGCATCATCAGTAGGGGGTTTCTATGCCATTAATAGACGTGGCCAGGTGTTGCTTGCTACTGTGAATGAGGCAGCCATTGTTCCTTTTGTTAGTGGCCAGGTAATGTATGATGGCATGTTCTTTTGGCCAAACGGAACAATAAATGTTTCTTTAAAACCTACTCTTAAATGTTTCTTTCAAACTTTTGCAGTTAAACAATTTGGAACTTGCTGTAAATCTCGCTAAAAGAGGAAACCTTCCTGGTGCAGAAGAATTGGTAACATGAGCTGCAATTGTTTAGTTTTGTGCTGTTATCAATGTTGTCAAATTCCATAAATTTCAAAACTGGCTGACTTTATTGGGTTCAATGATTGTTTGACTAGAAATTTTCTTTTTCTTGTTCCAATTTCCCGCCATTTCTTTTCTTCCTAAATGATTTGCTTTGAGGGAATCACTGCCTTTTCTTTTTTCTTTTTTCTTTTTTCTTTTTTCATTTCTTTTATTTGTTTCATTGATCAGTGATTGTTATGTTCCTGTTTTTAATTTTTTTCAGGTTATTAAGCGGTTTCAAGAATTATTTGCTCAGACAAAGTATAAGGAAGCTGCCGAGCTTGCTGCAGAATCTCCACAGGGAATACTTCGAACTCGTGACACTGTTTCTAAATTTCAGGTATACTTTTGTGTTAAATCACATGATTGTGGATCAGCTGATACTTCTTTTTCATGTTATTGCTAACTGCAGCATTTAGTTGTTGGCATGCTTAATAAGACTGTGACACATGAGATGGGAACCTAATATGCTTTTAATATCAACAACTTGATTTTGCATTGTTAAATTTTTTCAGAGTGTACCTGTTCAAGCTGGACAAACACCACCATTGCTGCAGTACTTTGGTACTCTGTTAACTAGAGGAAAACTCAATTCTTTTGAGTCATTGGAATTGTCACGACTTGTGGTAAATCAGAACAAAAAGAACCTTTTGGAAAATTGGCTAGCAGAGGACAAGCTTGAATGCAGTGAGGAGCTTGGTGACCTTGTGAAGGTCCTGATCTAAAATTTCTAATCCACTCATAAACTCATAATTATGTAGTAACAAAAAGTAGTTGTCAATTTTATAATTGAAATGATAGAACACTCATAAGAGAAACTACAATGGCTTGATTATTTCACTCACTTTCTTGTTATTGGTTTATTTTACTTTCAGGTTTCTCATATTATTAAGTTCATATACTGCTAGCCTTTTTAGATGAGCTTGTTAACAAAAAATCTTTTGAAACCCATGTGACCTTTATTCCTTTGCATAAGCTATAAAATGAAGCATGCGAAAGTACACACCTGCATGTGCCCTAGCAAACACATTTATTTGTTATTCTTCAGTTTCCAATTGCTCTTGAAGTGAACTCAATAATTATTCATTTTTTTTTGCCGTATATCTCCTTCCTTTGTCTCTCTAATACTAATCTTGTGAGTAATGCAGACAGTGGATAATGATCTTGCGTTGAAAATATATATCAAAGCTAGAGCCACTCCAAAAGTTGTTGCTGCTTTTGCGGAGAGGAGAGAATTTGACAAGATTCTGATATACTCAAAGCAGGTAACCATTTTCTTTTATGGTTTATGAAGTCATGAAAATAGTGCTACTGAGTTATATTATATTATGGGGAGAAGAGAAGGGGGGAGGGGGTCTCATTTATTATTTTGTTTAGTTATATTTCTGTTATATAGTAAATAAATGTTGATGTACTTTTCTGCTTTTATTTTCTGAAGGTTGGATACAGACCGGATTATATGTTCCTTCTGCAAACAATTTTGCGGTCAGACCCTCAGGTAAATGCTATGATCAGAACTAGGATTAGAAATGATTGTGCCTTACCTTTTATGTGATATTTCACTTCAGTGCTGCACTAGTTTCGGCTTTCATAGTAGAGTAGAGTAACTCGCTTAAAACAGTATGAATGCCAAGCATGGAAATGGTTCTATATTTCTTATGGTCTTTATGTTACTGCAGTATGCTGGTCTACCTTCCCTTTTAATTCATATATATTTAAAATGTGTTTGACTGCAGGGTGCTGTAAACTTCGCTTTGATGATGTCTCAAATGGAGGGAGGTTGCCCAATAGACTACAATACAATAACTGATCTCTTTCTTCAGGTTTATATAGTTTATATCCTGTTTTGGTCAAATGATGTTGGGCTCATTCTGCTCTGTTTGTTTTTAAATTAGACCTAATGAAGATGTTGAAGCATTATAAATCCCCCCCCCACCCTCTCTCTCTCTCTCTTTCCATTTTTTTTGTCCTTTTTAAAACCAGTATTACTTGACCCTGTTCTGGTTTGTTTTTGAAATACATATATGGGCCATCTTTCTTGAAATACTTGCTTTGGTAATGGTTTTAAAAAATAGGCAAAGATATTAGTGATGTTTCCCATAAATTTTGAGACTAAATAACTATTATTTGTTGAACTGAAACCAATCACTCCGTGATCTTTGTTACTAATATGCTGTAAACTGTGATCCTTACTGTTGCATTTATGTTTCTTGTATTGCTTTTAGAGGAATTTGATACGGGAGGCAACTGCCTTTTTGTTGGATGTGCTTAAGCCAAACCTACCTGAACAGGGACATCTTCAGACGAAGGTATTGTTATATTCTTTGCTGTAATATCTATCAAAGTAGTTGTTGGCGTTATATAGTTCCATTTTTAGTTTTTTCATTTTGAGAAAATTTCAATTAATATTTTCAGGTGCTGGAAATTAATCTGGTGACCTTTCCGAATGTTGCTGATGCTATATTGGCCAATGGCATGTTTAGTCATTACGATCGCCCACGTGTTGGTCAACTATGTGAAAAGGCGGGCCTTTTCATACGGGCACTTCAGGTTCTTGGTTTCTATAATTCAATGAATGACAGTAATTTTCGATGAGGATAATTTTTTAAACCATCTTGTCTATCTGTTGTGCAGCATTACACTGAGTTGCCAGACATTAAACGTGTCATTGTGAATACACATGCCATTGAACCACAGGTTTGAATTTCAAGTGCTCAAGATAGTGCACCTATCATAAAATTGTTATATATTATATATCTTACTATGTAGTGATTTTCTAGGCTCTAGTTGAGTTCTTCGGAACCCTTTCTCGAGAGTGGGCACTAGAGTGTATGAAAGATCTTCTACTGGTCAACCTTCGTGGAAATCTTCAAATAATTGTGCAGGTACTATATTGAGGTTTTGTATGCTGTTCGCATGGTACTTTTTCTTATTTAAATTATTTATGTGCTTTGAACTTTTTATATAAGTTGCTATTTTTTATTCGCAGACTGCTAAGGAATATTCTGAGCAGTTGGGAGTTGATGCATGCATTAAACTCTTTGAGCAATTCAAGTCCTATGAAGGACTATACTTTTTTTTGGGTTCATATTTGAGCTCAAGGTATTTCTTAATGGAGAATAAACATGAACATGAATTCTGTAGACATCCTACCTTTCATTTTTCTTGTTTTTATAATTTGGCCTTTTGATTCTATCTTGTACAGTGAGGATCCTGAAATCCACTTCAAGTACATTGAAGCAGCTGCTAAAACTGGACAACTAAAGGAGGTAGAGCGTGTGACTCGGGAATCCAATTTTTATGATGCCGAGAAGACAAAGAATTTTCTGATGGAGGCCAAACTTCCAGATGCACGGCCATTGATCAATGTGTGTGATCGTTTTAATTTTGTTCCGGATCTCACTCACTATCTCTATACCAACAACATGCTTCGCTATATTGAAGGATATGTCCAGAAGGTAAATATTTTGTGAGGGTTGTATTTAATTTTATGTTTTTTGGTACAGGTGTGTGTTTCAATCTTTCCATTGTGATCTTAAATCTAAAACTAACATTAAACTTCTTGCTTATAGGTCAATCCAGGAAATGCTCATCTAGTTGTAGGACAGTTGCTAGATGATGAATGCCCTGAGGATTTTATCAAAGGTTTGATACTTTCAGTTCGTTCCCTCCTTCCAGTGGAGCCTTTGGTTGAAGAATGTGAAAAGAGGTGCGATGATTTTTCCTCAGTCACATGTTCTTATATGTAAATATATATATATAAATTTGTTTTGTCATTGCACTTTCTATGTGCAGGAATCGTGTCCGCTTGCTCACTCAGTTCTTGGAGCATCTTGTAAGTGAGGGAAGCCAGGATGTACATGTGCATAATGCCCTGGGTAAAATCATCATTGACAGCAATAACAATCCTGAGCATTTTCTCACAACCAATCCATATTATGATTCTCGTGTTGTTGGCAAATATTGTGAGAAACGGGATCCTACACTTGCTGTTGTTGCTTACCGAAGAGGGCAGTGTGACGATGAGCTTGTCAATGTTACCAATAAAAATTCCTTGTTCAAACTCCAAGCCAGGTGTGTATAGTGTCCTTCACTGCAGGGAATGTGGTTAGGGCCTGTATTTCATCATACTACTCTAGCACAATTATAATAACAATCAAGCCATGAACCACTATGTTCAGGTAGCTCCATAGATTTCAAAATGTTACTATGTGTTGTTCATGTTATTTCTCAATGTGATCATGTCAGATATGTTGTGGAGCGGATGGATGGTGACCTGTGGGATAAGGTTCTCAATCCTGAGAATGAGTTTAGAAGGCTGTTGATCGATCAAGTGGTGTCCACTGCTTTGCCTGAAAGCCAGAGTCCTGAGCAAGTTTCAGCTGCAGTGAAAGCTTTTATGACTGCCGATCTTCCCCATGAATTGATCGAGCTTCTTGAAAAGATTGTGCTACAAAATTCTGCCTTCAGCGGAAACTTTAACCTACAAAATCTGTTGATTCTTACTGCAATCAAGGCAGATCCTTCAAGAGTTATGGATTACATAAATAGGTTGGATAACTTTGATGGCCCTGCTGTTGGAGAGTTGGCAGTGGAGGCACAACTGTATGAGGAAGCTTTTTCCATTTTCAAGAAATTTAATTTGAATGTTCAGGCTGTTAATGTCCTGCTAGATAACCTTCGTGCCATTGATCGAGCTGTGGAGTTTGCATACCGAGTTGAAGAAGATTCTGTATGGAGCCAAGTTGCTAAGGCGCAACTTAGAGAAGGTTTAGTAAGTGATGCGATAGAATCATTCATCCGAGCAGAAGATGCCACTCACTTCTTGGAGGTTATAAAGGTTGCCGAAGATGCAGAAGTATACCATGACCTGGTGAAGTACCTTTATATGGTTAGGCAGAAGACTAAGGAGCCCAAGGTGGATGGTGAGCTCATTTATGCATATGCTAAGATCGAGGCACTTGGAGAAATCGAAGAGTTTATACTCATGCCGAATGTTGCTAATTTACCCCATGTTGGAGACCGCTTGTTTGATGAGGCTCTATATGAGGCTGCAAAAATTATATTTGCTTTCATTTCTAACTGGGCTAAGTTAGCAGTGACATTAGTGAGGCTCAAACAATTCCAAGGGGCTGTCGATGCTGCCAGGAAAGCAAACAGTGCAAAAACATGGAAGGAAGTTTGTTTTGCCTGTGTTGATAATGAAGAATTCCGTTTAGCTCAAATTTGTGGCCTCAATGTCATCATTCAGGTGGACGCTTCTCATTCCTTATCTATGTCTTCTTGATTTTTTGGTGATTAGGTGGACACTCATCTAGAATAATTGTGTATTCCGTTTATCTTGATAACCCCTTCCTCACACACAAACACAACCTATCACAAAAATAACTTCAGTATGAAGATTTGCTCCATAATAGCTAATCAGCTGTTATTGGTTTTGTTATGACATATAATACTTATCAATATTTATTATCATGAAGGTCGATGATTTGGAAGAGGTTAGTGAGTATTATCAGAACAGAGGCTGCTTCAATGAACTCATTTCTCTGATGGAGAGTGGGTTAGGATTGGAGCGTGCACATATGGGCATCTTTACTGAGTTGGGAGTTCTTTATGCAAGATATCGTTCTGAGAAGTTAATGGAGCACATTAAGTTGTTCTCAACTCGCCTTAACATTCCCAAGCTCATTCGTGCTTGTGACGAACAGCAACATTGGAAGGAACTTACTTATCTATACATCCAGTATGACGAATTTGATAATGCTGCAACCACTGTAATGAATCACTCTCCAGAAGCATGGGACCACATGCAATTCAAGGACATAATAGTGAAAGTTGCAAGTGTGGAGCTCTACTACAAGGCTGTTCACTTCTACTTGCAAGAACATCCTGAAATTATAAATGATCTTCTTAATGTCATTGCTCTTCGTGTGGACCATACCCGTGTAGTAGATATAATGCGCAAGGTTTTATATCTTGTCCTCTATTACCTTAATGCTGGCAGTTCTAAATTCTTGTTTGATAAGGTAAATGATAGGTTGCAAATATTTTTATGAAGTAATATTGCTTGAATTTTCTCATTTTCAGGCCGGTCACATCCGATTAGTTAAGCCATACATGGTTGCAGTTCAAAGTAACAATGTCTCAGCTGTTAATGAAGCTTTGAATGAAATTTATGTTGAGGAGGAGGACTATGATAGACTTCGTGAATCTATTGACCTGCATGACAACTTCGATCAGATTGGTCTTGCACAGAAGGTGAACCTCCCCTATCTTTGTTGTATTCGGATCTTTATCTTAAATAACTCTTGAAAACTTTAAATGATTATATTGATTGACTTCGATGATTTATGTGAGCAGATTGAAAAACATGAGCTTCTTGAGATGAGGCGTGTAGCTGCTTATATTTACAAGAAAGCAGGAAGATGGAAGCAGTCCATTGCTTTGTCAAAGAAAGACAATCTTTACAAGGACTGCATGGAAACTTGCTCTCAATCTGGTGACCGCGAACTTTCAGAGGATTTGCTTGTTTACTTTATCGAGCAGGTATGCATTTGGTATCGATATTGTACAGTGTGAACTTCAATCTAAGTAGCATTCTTTCCTTCTACAACTTGCTTCCTGCCCGTCTTTCTTCTTAATTTTTAACAAAGGAATGTTGTATATTATGTGGATAAGATCAATAAAAATATATTTTAGTTGTTTATCCGACGACTTAGTTTACTGTCATTGTTTGACCGTATGTGACTCTACCTTGTGTGGGAAAATTTGGATGTTGTTTTGTGTGGGAAAATCTGAATGATACTCATCGTCTTCTCTTTGCCTTGTACCATTGCAGGGGAAGAAAGAGTGCTTTGCATCTTGTCTCTTTGTCTGTTATGACGTAATACGGCCTGATGTTGCTCTCGAGTTAGCTTGGATGAATGGCATCATTGATTTTGCTTTCCCATATCTCTTACAGGTATATTTTTAGTGCGATTTCTTTCATATATTTCTTTTGGCATTGTGTTAATAAACATTTTCTTTTGTCCACAAAATATAGTTTATTCGAGAGTATACCGGGAAGGTTGATGAACTTATCAAGGAAAGAATTGAAGCTCAAAATGAGGAGAAAGCCAAAGAGAAGGAAGAGAAGGAGGTCATTGCTCAGCAGGTACTTTTTCCCTTTTCAGTTCCTTCTATAATAAGAACTACATTTTTCTTAGGTTTGTCTATTAATTAATGCAACATTTTGAATGTTCTCCAGAATATGTATGCCCAATTGCTACCACTTGCATTGCCTGCACCACCAATGCCAGGAATGGGCGGCGGGTATGGTCCCCCTCCGCCACCACCTATGGGTGGAATAGGGATGCCGCCAATGCCTCCTTTTGGCATGCCCCCAATGGGTGGTCATTACTGATCTCTAGACCGAGGACAGCAGACAATTTTGCCATGCAATGAAGATGAGTTTCATATTTAACGGATTTAATGCGGCGGATCAAGGCGTCTGCCTTCTTAGCTCACAGACCTTTCAGTGATTTTGCGGCGCTTTTGCATTGAAATTCTTTTTAGGTTCTAATTTAATTTCTTTTAATCTTTATTCTCTTTATAGATTGGGTAGTATTATCAATCCTATGGCAAGAGTTGGTCAAATTGATATTTGGTTGCCGCATGTATAGGTGATTCTTTTTCACTATTCATTGTTTTCTTAGTTGTGAAGTCATGTAAGTACTCTCATTAGGAAGCCCCAAATTTTGTTCTTTATCTTGGTATATAAAACTTTCATCCACTATTCAATTTAGTTTCTCTCTTGCCTTTTTCCAGATAAGTTTGGTTATTTTATTATATTATCTATTTGTTAATTCTTACTTTTTCAAAGCCAACACATTCTCAGTAACTATCTTTATGTTATTTGAGGGGAAATTGAAGTTTATTTTATATTCTACAACCATCAAAGTCAACTAACAATTTGCATTTACTTAGAATGACGATTTTTCCTATGAAAGTTGCCTCCAAATGTAAATGGAAAAATTATTTGGTAATGTTTTGGAAGTTATCAATTATAAATTGTCACATTACTTTTATTTTCAGAATTAACAAATTGACTCAAATACAATTGACTATAAGAGTCGTATATTTTATTTTCTTTTAAAAAAAGCGGTTATATGAGATGTCAAAGTTCAAGAATAAGTGCTGAACCTGAACAGTTCAATAAGGAAAAAAAAAGAGTTCAAAAAAGGAAACAAATGAAGAATATTGATAAATTCATAAGATAATGATTACAGGGTTTAATGATCTAGATAATCTAGAACTTCACCTTTTGTTTGAATTTAGTCATAAAATGTATTCGAGAGCAACCTAATTATATTTTATTATTACTAGTGGTTTAGGGAACCCAATTGAATAGCTGCCAGATAAATATTTGATTAGCTTCTTTTTATTGACTGCTAAGTTTACTTTTGGAGAATTGGTAGAACCTTCCAGTAATAACAACCTAAGCCTGTGGATCATTCGATATTGAAAAAGTTCTCAAACAGTTTAGAAATTTACACACTTGGGTAGGTTCGAGTGATCACTTTATAACCAATAACAGAATGACACAAAGGTTATCAAGTCTTAGCTTGTTAAACGCTACAACGTCTTTGGTTGATAAGTTTATGTTGATATCGAGTTAATAAATTCTCTAAGAACATTCAGTCGATCATCTTGTTTAGTTATAATATTTATAAAATAAAATATTTTAAAAGGTTATCAGAATTTATTATTTTTATTTATTAGTTAGTTATTAATATTTAAAAATATATTATTAAATTATTAAATTAAAAAATAACTAAAAATATTGACAAAAAATAATAACTTCTAACTATTTTTAAACATTTCTCTTCTAAAATAGTAATTGTTACTATTGAACAGTAGATCATCATCTTAAAAAATATTTGTGTGGCATATCTTTTATAAACTCGTTTTAGCCCATCTTTTTATCATTTTAAAATAGAACATAAAATTTATTAAAAATATTATATACATATTAAAAGTTAATTATTATATATTTATATATTTAATATTTTAATATATATTTTATATTCATAGTTGATTTTAATATAATTTAATATTGTTAAAATTTTATTTTAAAAAATAAATAATTAAATTAATCTCTAAAAGATCACTCGTTTTTTAATTTAATTTTTAAAAAAAAAATTAATCAAATTCGTCTTTTAATCAAATTCTAAAAGATCAAATTTTTTTTATATGACTTTGACTATTTACTTTTATTTTGACTGTGGGTTTCACTCTCAGTCAAGAGTGACCATCTAAAAAAAATGGTCATCCTAACGCATCTTTATTTTTATTTTTCGAAAACGAAAACACGAGTGTTTTGTCAGTTCCATGATTAGTAATAAAACCATGCATCTGTACTATGAACTTCTCATTAGAATGAATGCCGTGGTTTTCAAGACACAGCAACACACAAGTAGTAAGTAAAAACAACACAACACAACACAAAATACCATCAAAAGTATTTTAATTTTAAAATATTTATAAAAACAATACTCATAACACTCATTATCCAGTTTGCAATGATAGGGACAAGTTGCAACTTGAAGTGATGGGTTAGTAAGCAGCACTGACCCCAATTCATGGCCAAAATACTTTCACTCAATAGTTGTAATATACTAATGTCCACACACAATAATCCAATTTTAATTTATCCATTATTCCCTTTTCCAATTTTTTATTTTTATCCCCTTAATTAGGGGTTTTATCGACTGTTCAATTTGGCATATGCAAATGTTGGCACAAAAAAAAGAAGTGGCGGTGGCAGCATCAGCAGCAAAGTCATGCCTCTTGTGACCTTGTCGCGCATGATATGTGTCTTGCCCAACTTTGATGGTAATTTTTATAAAAATAAAAATAAAAACACACCACATATTTGCCACTTCCATGTGATGTTTATTCTCTTTAATCTTTATACCATGTATTCTATATATGTTTTGTGTGCGATGAAAAGCCGCAATTGAAGCAGAACCCTCTCTATCGGTCTCATAATAATCCATTCAAGTTGGGGGAAAAAAAAATTGGACTTGCATGTCAATTCAATTCTCATGCATATTGAGTGGTTCTTAATTGCTGCATCTTTTTATGGTCAATTTTATAAAATACTCTCTATACTATTTTTTTTTCTCACATTATTTTTCAACTAAATATGTTAAAGATTAATTTACTATTAATTTAAATTTTATTTAAGAATTTATTACATGCACAAAATGAAAAATAAATTTGAACACTTACTTAAATAGATTAGTAAATTAATAATTAAAAAATTTTTAGAATAAGCAATTTTTAGTATTTTTTGTCATCATTTAACCAGTATAAATACTAAATTGTTATTTTATTAATTTATGTGTGCAAATTCTAAAAAATGTGGATACAAATTGTATTAATTTATGAATACAAATTGTATTGATTATGTATACAAAATTTTAATGAATATAAGTACAAATTATATATTTTTGTGTGCAAAACGTCTGTAAATATGGGTGCAAATTATTATTGACTAAGCACTACCAAAATTAATAATATTTACTGACCATATAGCATTATTCTTAATCATTAGACCAATCCAAATTGATTATGGTGCATATTATACATATGTGAGAGTTATAAATTAGACTAGACTATTAAACTATAAAGTGAGATTTACAAATGAATAATATATAAAAAAATATTAGAAATCAATATTTTTTTTAAAAAAAAGTGAGAAATTAAATAGTGTTAGCTTAAATATAAAATAATTATGCCAGGTGCATATAAAATAAAAGTTGAATATAAAATACATATTAAAAATAAATTAAATAATATTTATATTTATAACATAACTATATATTAATTGTTTAGTGATTAATTTTGAATGTGCACGTAGCATTTTTAATAAAAACAAATATAAAAGAAAATATTAATAATTACTTAACATATTTTAAAAAATATTAGTAACTTAACATTAATTATGTATAATAAGGATTTAATTGGAAAACCATCTCTTGTGATCTATCATTACTAAACTATGCTTTATTACTAAGGCGATTATATAATTAAATATAGATCCTATGCAAACATTATTATTGAAGCATTAATTAATAGGGAGCGCAATATTAGGATTTGAAAATACTATATAGCATAACTTAGTAATAAGGTGCTGTATTCAATTATATCATGAGAATCCTGATGATTTGGGGCATGCCCGCTGTCACAATTGGGAACAAGTGAAGAACAATGTGCAAAGTTCAGAAAAAGATAAACAAATTATATTAATAAATTTATTGCTTGATTATGATCTTGAGGACAATATCCTGATGTCAGCATGCCACCCGTGAATATAAAACTCAAATTGATCGAGTTTCTTAACTAATTAACCATTATTAAAATATCACATTATGAAGTCTTAACTTGATTAATAGCCAAGTGTTTTACCAAGTAATTAAGCTGTTTGAAGATGAGAGATTAGCAAAACTAGTCGGATTCAGCAATATGAATAATGGAGACATGTGGTATCATACGATCATATGGAGATTTGTTAATAATCACCAAATTTCATTGAATCGCGTTTTAAAATTTAGTTTTGGTGGCCTAATCATGATTTTCCTTATCTTTATTTAACACAAAACTGAAGGCTGAAATCTGAATCATGTTATGTTTAGGTGAATGCAACTATTCAAACCATTTCTGATTCTTGATTTCTCACCGTCCACTCAGACATCCACACTAACAACCAAGCCCACCCAATCAATTCTCCCATCTTCAAGCTTCAGCTTCCACCCAACTTACCATCATTTTCTTTTTAAATTTTTCTTATATTTAAATTAATATTAACGAATTTTCCATGTCGCATACAGTAAAACAATTAAGTGTGCTCGAAAGACATAATTTATTGATAATAAATACTGAGAAAATTAGATAATAATACAAATTAAATATTTTACAATACAAGCTGTAAATTGTGAATATTCCTTTAATCCCATTCTTATCCAACTCATTTTCCCACTTATTGCTACAACCACCACCCTGCCGGTGGAGCTTCCACCGCCGCCACACCAACCTTTTGTTGTTCTTTCGCCTTTCCCATTTTACCCTTCCAACTTTCTCTCCTGTCCTTCCACAAAAATCCGAATATTCCCCACATGCCCCAACCTCAATTCCCGATTCTACCCTCGCCACATCATTTCCGAATTCCGAAACTACCCGTTCTTCTCTGTTTCCTGTTGCTTCTGTTATTATCGTTGCTTCTTCGTCAGACTCAGATGCCAATGCTCTCACCACTACCCATCCCTGTGTTTCCCAGTTTGCCCCTATCCCCGTAGCCAATTTACCAATTCTACCCTTCGCCGAACTCACACACTCACCTTCCCAGTTCATCTCTCCTTCTTCTTCGTACGAGTCGAACCCCGAGTCAACCCAGTCCAAAATGCACCGAGGCGACGATTCCAAAACCTTAATGGAACCCTCATCGACCAAAAATGGATGCTGTAGAAGCTGATCGCAGCTCCACCTCTCACTCTTCTCCCTTCTCAGACACTTCTCTAGGAAGTCCCGACCGAGTTCCGATAACCGAGTCGGAAACTCAGGCAACTCGCTAGAATATCCGATCCGACTCAGCGTGTCAGCGCCGCGATCCTCCCACGGTGGCTTTCCGGTGACCATCTCAATCACCGTGCAACCCAACGACCACACGTCAGACTCCGGCCCCTGGTACTCCCGGCGAACAACCTCCGGCGCCATCCACATCGGACTCCCCCTCGAACCAACGCAACTCTCGCCGGAATATTCCGCAGCGGATCCAAAATCCGCGAGCTTCACCGCTCCGCCGTCGTCGGAAACTAGCACGTTCCTTCCCTTAACGTCGCAGTGAACAACGCCAAGAGCGTGGAGGTGGCGCAGCGCGTGAACCAAGCAGGAAGCGTAACGCCGAACCAACCGTTCGTCCACGTCAGCAGGGTCCAAATCAGCGACGGTGCCACGTGGCATGTACTCCAAGTGCAGGTTTCTGAACGTGGAAGCCCCGTTGCTCCTCTCGCACGTGACATCGTCGCCGAGGAAAGTGATCACGTGAGGACTGGGAGGTAGGAGCCTCAAGATCCTAATCTCGTTCTCCAAAGCTTCAATCTGAGCCGTCGGAGCCGTTAAAAGATCGACGGACTTAACTGCAAAAACGTAACCGTCTGATTTTGTAACCGCCACGTTAACGGTGCCAAAGGCGCCCCTTCCAACGCACTTGCCTCTAACCCACGTTGAAGTTGAAGAAGCCATTCAGAGAATGAATTAATTTTCAGCTTTGAGCTTTGAGTTCAAATTTTTTGTGTTGTGTTGTGTGTTGAGGGCCCGAATGGGGTATTTATATGTCGAAACACGTAGTGCTTTTAGTGCGTGTTTGGTTCTAACACTCGTTTTTTTTTTTTTTTTTTGAAATTAATTAATAAATATTTGTTAATTTTACAGCGTGGAAATTGTGAGAGTGGATAATTAAGATTTAAGTAAAGCGGTGGTGACGTTGTGAGAGGCTAGCAAGTACCAAGTGGAGATGTTTTTGACGTAAATTGGATCCTAGTGGGAATCAAAGTATATGAATATCATCCTCTTTTTTCTTCCTTAGGGACTCGGTGTTCTTTCTTAATCCTTATCCATATTCTTGCATTTTCTGTTTACCCTCCTTTCTCATCCTCTCACAATTACACATTAATTATTTAGTTATTTGTAACAAAATAATTGTATGAGAATCTTCGTCATTAATTAAGTTAACACAAGGATGCTATTATCCAAATTTTTATTTTGAATTGTTGAGAAATTTGTGTTCAACGAACGGCGGGGGTTAATACTACGACTATATATTATTATTGTTGTTATTTTGTTATGTGTGGGAGAATATTAATTTGAACATGTGGTTGTAGTGGGGAATGTGGGCTATTCTGGTAGAGAGGTGGGGGATAAGAATTGGACAGAGGGAACATAACACGGTAGTTTAGTATATTAGGGGAAGGGTAAAAAAGGAATAAGAGTCGGAGGGAAAAAAGGGTACCACGTGGCGCAAATTTGTTGGTCCACGACAGTGATGAAGAGAGTGCTAGAGGCCGGTAAAGAAAGATGCGAAGATGTATGGAGAGTTGTATAGATAGAACGACAATACCCCATGATGCTTGTATGTGGCTTTAGCCACATAGTTTAGTTAGATTTCAAAATATGTGACGTGCACAACCACACTTCCATCAGATATTATATTATTCATCACATTTTTATTGTATATATTATGATTCTAATAATATTCTCATCTTCATTTGCAAATTGGACGTAACTTTGATGAGGGGAATTTTGTAAAATTTTTGTTGCCATCTGTAAGGTTTGAACACTGGACCATTTGGTCTTTGATTAATTAAGGTCCTCGAATCTAGTCGTATCTTTTGGAACATGTGTGTTATATGAAAGCCTAGGGCACGTTTTGGTATGTTCTTATTTATGTTGTGTTGTAAGTACAATTTGGCATGTTGGTCTTCACTTCCTCATTAAGTATTTTGGATAATTGGAGATAAGATTTTACCTCAAATAGTTTTCACCTAATTCGGCCTAAAACTATATAATTGAAATTCACCAAAGTCAAGGTTCAAAAAATTGATATAAGTGAAGTAGTTTAGGTTAAACAACATAGTAGTTCATTTTCCTACTCTACATTTTTCCCCCTTTAAGACATAACTATGGCATGCATGTACCAAGGGAAATAATTTAGTTTAAATTGTTCAATTAAATATCTTATAGGAGTGGAAGATAAGATTGCCATTTCATGAATCTTCAGTGTATTTATCTTAGATTTTTTTTCCCTCCCCTCGCTTTTGGATTTCGTGTGTGCAAACTGAAGTTGAGTGTGCTTGGAAGTTGGAACTCTTAAAGATGTGCCACATGGCAGTGTGTAAATGTTTTGGAGGGGAGCATTTTGAAATTAATTGAATTGACCCAAAAATAGGATTTTAAGAAAGAAAAAAAATTGGACAAAGCGTTACGGAGTTGGGAAAGGAAAGGAAGCAAAGGTTTTGTCCACATAAACATGACTTTTGGGCATGAAAGTAGACACACACAAGAAAATAAAAGGTGTGAAAAGGAATAAACAAACTTTTGAGATTGAATCTTAACATAGATTATAATTATTATTATTATTAATTTCTTCTAGTGATTTTGATTCATTTAATTTAATTTCAATAAAACTTGACATCATGGTAGAATTTTGGAGATTCTAGAACTTTGCCATTTGGCTTGAAAGTAGGTTCAATTTTCCCACCGCAACCTTCTATAAGACTTGAGAGTGATCCACAACACACGGTGGAGTTGACGGTCTCCACATATAGTGCAAAAGGAGGAAAAAGTGACGCGTAGGAACACATAAATATTATTTTTAACAATAAATATTTTATCACTTTAATTTAACGTATTAAATATTCTAAAGTATTTTATATTATTACTCAGTTCAATTTATTTATTTATATAACTATTCAATTAATGAGTGAGAACAATTTCTAATGTGTGATATTATCTAATTAATA
This sequence comes from Arachis hypogaea, assembly GCF_003086295.3. Classification (NCBI taxonomy): domain Eukaryota; kingdom Viridiplantae; phylum Streptophyta; class Magnoliopsida; order Fabales; family Fabaceae; genus Arachis; species Arachis hypogaea. Next base: position 22,555,757 of record NC_092042.1, read on the forward strand.
TGTTTAAGTAAAAAACAAAAAAAATTAAAATAAGAATTCAATTGTGATGGATTAAATTTGGCTTATTCTTAGCTTATGTTTAATTATCTTTTATTAAATAAGGAGTGTTGATTTTTCGTCAATTAAATAAATTTTAGATTTTTATTTACTGTATTTTATATTAATAATTTAAATTTAGAATTTTATTTAGATTTTAAAAGTTAAGATTTAAGATTTAAAATTTAAAGTTTAGAATTTAGAGATCAAAGAACAATGCACTCCTTACTTTTTTTTTTATATCGTATTAGTATTTTTCAGTAATATAAAATTTTTATACTATCATTTAATTATATTATGTATTTAAATAATTAAATTAAAAAATTATTATTTTTTCTAGTGTAACAACATATTATTAAATATCTTATAAAAAATTTTACAGTAGAATAATATATAAATAATATATCTTATAAGAATAAGATTCTTATATGAGTGTGAGAATGTATTTATAGTGATTGGATTAATTTAAATAGTTAAAATTAAATATATCTAATAAATTATATACAAACAATATATTTATTATCATTAAATGTATATAAAAATGTATTTATAATTATTACATTTTTATTCATTGTCAAAATCTCTTTCACTAAATTATTATAATTTGAAATATAATTTAAACTAATTAAATTTAATTTATAAATTTTTATTCTTTCCCAAGTTAAATTATATTGGTTAAGTCATCTTTGAGAAAATAAAATTTTAAACTATTGAATATTGAAAAATAAAGAACTTATTTAAGTTCACAAAATAATTTTTAAAAAAAGCAATTCAATGCTTTTACGAAAGCATATTTTTTCTTAAAAAAATATTTTTTATACACTAAAAATCAACTATTATATATATATATATACTCACTAATAATTAATCACATTAAACTTGTCATAGTATAATATTCACATATGTTTATAATAGTATAATTAAAAAAGTCTAAGATGCGAAATATCTATTTTCATATGCGATTAATTTATATATATTGTATAATTATATGTTAATCACTGTTAGTTGTTACAAGATTAAATAAAACATAAAATATAATCATGTATGATTAATCAATAATTCCATCAATATTATAAGTATTTGCATATTCCACCAATAAAAATTAAACATTATATGAACTTTGAATATTTCTTCTTGCAATTATTAAAATATATGTAATAAATAAATTAAAATAATTAGATTTTACTGTGATATTTTGTTTGTTAATTTTTATTAGGCAATGAATACAATATCTATAAATGTAATTATTATAAATACATTTTTATATAAATTTAGTGACAATAAATCTATTATTTGTATATAATTTATTTAGTATAATTAATTTTAATTACTTAAATTAATCCAATAATTATAAATATATTTTTATTATCATATAAAAATCTCATTATTAGATACAATACATAAATAAATATCTGTATTTACTATTATATAATTAAGACACAAACCTCTGAATCCGACATAATTAAATTGGATCAACATTTTTTTTTCTAACTTTGCATAATAAATAGGTACACATATACACATAAAGTACATCCCAAAATTTTCTTAGTAACTTCAATTTAGATCCTTTTCACACATGGACACGCATGGGAAAAAGAGTGGAACACATACAAATGAAAATAAAAATTGAATAGGGTGTGTCATGTGTGCTTAATTGCTTAATTACTCGGTGACCTACTTGTTGTTTTCTTTTTTCTTTTTCCTTTTTATTTTTAATGAGATAGTTGTCATGAGGATTAAGCAACGTGGTTCATGACTTGACTTGCATATAACCACAGAAGAAGGTATATTATATGTTACGCGGTGTACGTATTGTTTCCACGTGGAAAGAACTTCACTCTCACACCATATACGAAACTTTTTCTAATAGTGATGTACAAGTACATACAACACAACAATATTATATATCGTATTGTATTTTCTCTTTTTCTTTTTTTTTTTTTTTAATCAACGAAGTTTCTATACCCATTTTCAACTACTACTATAATAATCACCCCTTTGACTATGTTGGATATAAACATGCAAGTTAATTTGTGAGCCATGTGTGTCGTAATTTAAGACCCTCTATGTTCAAGTTATTAAAGTCTAACCAACTACACTAGATATATATTAAAATTAATTACTAAAATTAATTATTAATACAAAATATATATTAAAATATAAATATATATTAAAAATAAATTAAATAATATATTTATACAAAAAATATATTAATAATTAATTTTAATATATAAATAATATTTTTTAATATATATTTTGTATTAATAATTAATTTTAGTATATAAATAATATATGGATAAAAAGGAATATAAACATTATTTAAAAAAAAAGAAACTGCTGGGAGGTGTTCGGTTGAAATTGAAGCAAATATTAAATTCCTTTATTTATTGTATGTAAATTATACCCAAATTTTGTATATCTGATCCATATCTTAGTATCTATGTTGGGTGGATATGGTTGAGGCAAGGTGTTAAAGTCTATATTTTCAATCTACTAGTCACTTATTATTATTATTATTATTATTATTATTATTATTATTATTATTATTATTATTATTATTATTATTATAAGAAAAATAAGAAGTAATAAAAAATTAATTTCAATTAAAAATATATATTCTAAGTTTTATTTGATTGGTCATCACAGTATTTGTTAATCATGATAAACATGAAAAATAAAATTGTCCATAACATACAAGACAGGGACACTTTTAAACGAAACAAAATTATTATAAAGTAGAGACCCAAAAGAAAAATTATTATAAAGTCTTAACCAAATTGGTTAATTCATCAGCAAGCGCTTATTACAATAATGTCCAAAGATGCGGCAGCAATTAAATCTGTGAAAGCTAGCAAGCCGAAAAACCAATGTCTCCCAATAAATTTCAATTGGGTTTGAAGGTCAACTTTCATTATTATCCAAAATAAAAAAGTGGTCAACTCATTATTATCCTATAAAGTTTCCTTTTTTAAAAAAAAAAAAAGAATTTTGGTCGGCGTTATCGTGTATAAAGATAAGTGGGTGTTCTTTATATCAATTCCAGTGTTACATTTTGCAAAGCCCATATCTCTCTCTTTTTCCTGGTGACAAGTTGAAAGATTAGATCAAATTCTGAAGAAATAAGGGTCAAGGAAAGTTCGTCCCATAATTCAACTTGAGGGCACATTTTTTAAAATTTATGAATATTTATTAGGTTCAGAACTATATTTATATATATATTTATGAGTTTTGTTATCGTGTGTCTTAAAAACATACGATAAACATATTTAAAAAAAAATTAATGTTATTTATTATTTTTATGTATTGGAAACGTAAAGAAAATATTTTTACAATAAATAACATTAAAATATTTTTTATGGTATATTTAACTTATGTTATTAGAACATATATGATAACAAAATCATATATATACAGAGAGAGAAGTTATGTTCAAAATCTATCCTATTAATTTTTTCTTATTATTAAGAAGGTTAACAAATATAGTTATCAGAATTGAGATTGAGTAAGTTTAGTTTAATATAACTACAAAAAATAATTTATAGAAAGTTTAATTATTCTGCTGATTTTTATAGTTTTGAAAAATTTTTAATTAGGTCTCTATATTTTTTTTTTTTTTTGAGAAAAGGACAAATTAGTCCTTGAATTTTTACTCCGTAGACATTTTAGTCCCTGACCATTGGAAAATACTTTTAAGTCCCTGATGTTCTTAAAAGTTGGACGGATCAGTCCCTCCGTCCATAAGCCACCGTCAGACCCAACGGAAAAGGCTAACGTGGCTCTCCCCTCTGCTTACCTGGCATCACAGCTTCCCACGTGGCACATTAGTGGGATGGAGCTTTTGAAAAATGGACACATAAGTCCCTGTCGCTCAAAACGACGTCGTTTTATGTGCTACCCTAATCCTCACCTTTTTCAATGACACTGAACCTTGTTCTTCTGATGGCAATGGTGGCCACCAACATCCTCTCACTCTATCACCTCTCTTCAACTCTCCAATCGCCAAAATCACCCCATCTCCCGCCACCACTACTTCTCTCGAACCGCGCCGCACAAACCCTCATCCCCTCTCCCTCAAGCCCTTTCCCTTCTTCACTCCCCGATTTCTCTGTAATTTGGGACCATTACCCTTGCAAATCCTTCTATTGTTTCCACCGCCAAAACCCTAACCTAGGCTTCAACCCTTACTTCACGTGCCGCTGCAGCAGCGGCTACCGGTGTTCGACGGAGTGGTCGACCTTGTGAGGTGCGGGTGTGCCGTGAACCGGTGGATTCCAGTGACGATGATGGAGTTCTTGCTGTTTGATGTGGATAGGGTTTTGAGAGGTGGAGGGTACTTGTGGATTGACAGATTTTTCAGCAAAAGGGTGGACTTTGAAAAGCTGTATGCGCCATTGGGAAATTAGGTTACAAGAAGGTGAAGTAGGCCAATGGGAATAAGACTGATGCTAGTGGTTTTTTTTTTGTGCCTGTAAGCTACATTGTGAATTTTGGCTGTGTACCTAAATTAAAAAAAAAAATATGATCCACAAGTTATTCGAGTGAGTTGTAGCTGAGGCATATTTTTTATTCTTAGGGAAAAAAATTGATTTTTGTTGTTGATCACAGGGAACTAAATCTTGTATCTTTGGTGCATTTGAATACCATAGAATGAGCATATACCAGGGTAAAAAAAATGCAGGCTAAGGCACAAATCTCGGTTATTCCGGATACTAACCTTAACCCAAAGAATGCTGTTTCAATCCAAAATGGGGATCCTATTGTTTCTTCATCTCTTTCAAATGCAACCACAACTCAACAGCCAGGTTGCTTGTTTACTTTCGTCCCTAATTTGTTTCATTATGACTTATGAGTGAAGTCAGGCTTTGATGATTAATATGTTTCATGGTTGAGAAGTATAGACGAAGGAAGATCGACGAATCTACACACTGTGTTCTTCAATGTACTAAATCTAAACGCTTCGTTTCCAGTCTTTGAATTTTTTTTAGGTACAAGGACTTATTTGTCCAATTTTTAAAAGTACTCTTCCAGTCAGCAATCCACATGTTAATCCGTCATGCCACATCATCAGGACGGAGCCACGTCAGACTTTTCTGTTGGGTCTGACGGAGGCAATTGGACGGAGGGACTCATCCGTCCAAGATTTGTGAAGGTTGGGGATTTAAATGTATTTTCAAATGCTCAGAGACGAAAATGTCTGCGGGACAAAAGGTTAGGGACCTATTTGTCCTTTTCTCTTTTTTTTTTAATTGAGTCATTGCACCAAAAATTTTTAATTGAATCTCTATATTTTTTTTATTTGAGTCTCTGCATTAAATTTTTTTTTAGTTGGGTTTCTATAAAATTAAGCTAATTATTACTACGAGGCTGAAAAAAATTGGTACAGAAACCTAACTAAAAGGAAAAGAAATATAGGGACCTAATTAAAAATTTCGCAAAACTATAGGAATTAACAAAGTAATTAAACCTTTATAAAATGAGCGAGAGATATTTTATATTTATAAACTATTTAAAAATTATATTTTATTTTTGAACAATATGAAACTTGTGATAGTAATAACAATTTTACCAGTGAATAGCATTAGATTATTATTTATTTTTAAGGTTTCATACATTGTAGTGTTTTTTTTTCCAATTTTGATTTTTAAAGGTTTTGTGAATAGAATAAAAGTTAAAAAATAAAAATAATAAAAAATCAGTTTTATGTTTCATTTGTTTTATTTCTTAATTTTTTTGTTTCATAATATTAGAATATAATTAGAATCAATTAGATTAATTAGTATCGATTAGAATTATTTAACATATATATATATATATATATATATATATTATAAGATATTATTTTTATTATTTTAATTCTCCTAACACCTATACATACCATTGTATATTGTATCATTGTGATTCACTCAAGAATACACAATGTTTTTTTAAATTTTTCCTTTCGTTTTTAACATCGTATCAAGAGTATAAATTTTTTTTTCTCCATGAAAATTTGTTTATAGCTTTTTATTTTTCTTCTTCAAGCAGTCTCCTTTGTCCTTGTTTTCGATCCTTTCCCAACTCTACTCGTCGTTACGAATTTAGAGAGTCGCCGGAACCGCTGGACGCGCCGCCTCAAAGTCATTGTCCGCTTCCTTACTTTCCTCCCTTCAAACGCTTCCGGTACCATTGGATCAATGGCCTAGAATAGTCACGCATGTCAATGAATGGCACCTTACACCGACCTGTGTTCAACCAACGTCTCTCTCCGGCTTGACCTGTTCACTTGACCCACATGAAAAATCAGTGTCGACGTCTCTTCTCCCTTTGCTCAGACGTTGCCATGTGTCTTCTGTTTATGTGGCACTGACGTTGTGCTGACATGGCAGACAGTGGGACACATCCTAAGATTGTTTGGTGAGATCTTTTCGATTTTGTCTTCCATTTTTTTAATTTTTTATTTCGATCTTACAGTTTCTTTCCTCTTTTTCGTCTTTGTATATGTTATTATTAAAAAATAAGATGTTTTTCAACCAATTCCTGTTATCCGCAATAGCTCCCACTATGCTTATTGAGTTGAAGCTATGAGCCTATGAGAGAATTTTTTAAAGGGTGCAAATTATAGCGCTATGTGACTGGTGACGTTGTTTGTCCTGTTAAGCCAACTATGAATAAAAAAATCAAAAGATGGGACTTCCAAATTCAAAGAGAATGTTGAGAAAGACTTTGTGAAAAAATTAGAAGATTGAAATTAGTAGCGTCAATATGCTTGACCCGATAGGGCCTTGGTCTTATTTTATAGGACCAAAAGAACAAAATGCCCTATAACTAATAGGGCCAAATTTTGAAAAAGTCCACAGAACAAAAAGTCTTAGGACCAATCCACAGCCCACCACATCCTCATTTTTTTTTACTGTTTCAATAAATATATTAAGAGCCATTGGCTTCTTTTAAACCTTTATCATTTTTTATATATAAAAAATAACAAAATTAAAAAATAAATATCAAACTATATACAAACTAGAAAATACATTCATCATTATGTTGTTCTTTAATAATGTTTCTAGTAAAAAATCAAAACACCAATAGAATTTAAACTATAAATTAAAAGTGCAAATTCACCACTCAAAACATATTCTTTAAAATAATTTGATGTATTATGTGAAAGGTGGAGGGTGGATTGAAATATATGAAGGGCTAACATTTACGACAGTAAGAGGAGGAGACCATAAAGTTTCATTATTCAAGCCAAAATCAACTCATCATTCTTTTTAAGAAGTCCTTTCCCTAAGTCCTAAAATTAATCAATAGTCAATCACATTGTAAAACAAAATTAAGAAGCCTAACAAGGTTAGAAAAAAAGGAAACGAAAAAGAAAAAAAATGAAGGTAATAGAGAAAATTTTAAATAAGTGTAAAAGAGCATAGCTGTTAATTTAATTTTTATATTTGCATTACTGTTGGGAAGGGATAGAGAGGAGGACAAGCACTGCGTCATGGGATCAAGGAGGAGAAGCAACACCGTGTCACGGCGTACGGGAGGAGGAGGAGCACTATGTCACGACATAAGGGAGGAGGAGCACACCAAATCCGTCTTTAGCAGGTTTTCAGTTTTTGCATAGGTTTCGAGAGGAGGAGGAAGTCACCAATTTGAATTTAGAGCTATTAAAACTTGTAGGACCAGCCCTGTTTTAACTTTTTTTTGGAAACTTAATTAGAGCCAATGCTTACAAAATGTGTTTTTATAATTTTTGGGACTATGGGCTGAAATTATTTTGAAGGGGCTAGGGCCAGTTCTAGGACTTTGGGCTCAATTGACACCACTAATTGGGATAGTAAAAATCACCAGATTATCACTTGATTTCACACACTTCTACTCTAGGTATTCATCTACAGTTTAGACATTTTGAAACTGTTAAAAAGGTATAGAATCATTTGGCAAAACGTTACACCATTTCTAACTTCTCTCATTAATACCAAATGCTAAAGGAGCTACATAGCCTTAAGCAAGAATATGGACAAGCAATTTTTTTATTTTCTTGCTCAGATAAAAATTATTTGGGATCAATTGACCTCCTGTGAGCCTCTTATTAAAGATACAACTAATGCTAAAGCATATGAGGATTATCACAACCGAACACGTCTCATATAGTTCCTCATGGCACTCACTGTTGACTATGAGCTGGTTAGAGCTTCTCTTTTTCATTAGAATCCCTTGCCTAGCCTTGAAGATGCCCTTCTTCGTCTTATGTCTGAAGAAACATGCTTAGGGTTGACTCGCTCTAAGAGTGAAAATGTCTTTGCAGATACAGACAGAAAGGATAAATTTTGTCAAAATTATAACAGTTCTGGTCACCTCTTCTCAGATTGTCCTTCTATTAAATATCGAAAATGCAAACAAAAATGTCACATTGGTTCTAATTGTCCAAACTATTCTGCTATTATTGCAAGATATTGGGACACTTGATTACTACATGTCCTACTCTTCTACAACGTCCAGATAAGAAGAAGTATCACTCTTGTCCCAACTACTCTAAGAATGCGCCTACTTCTACTGCTGCTACTGCTAATGAATCTACCAACTCTTCTTCTCTCAACCCACTTTCTATCTCTCCATCCAACATTGAGTCTCTTCTTAAGCAACTTCTCTCCTTTTCTGGTAATACTCCTTCTACTCTTTCCACTTATTTAGGTTATTTTAAATGGTATTTTGACTCTAGATGCTTTAATCACATATCTCTTTTGCGTCATCTTTTTTCGTCCTTGTTTACCACTACAACTAGGGGTGGAAACAGGCCAGGTCAGGCCAGGCTTTGCTCTTAACAGGCCTGACCTGTCATACAGTTGATTGGCCTGAGCCTGGCCTGCAGTCTGTTATAGGCTCTTTATAAAGTACTAGGCCTGGCCTATTATTCAGCTTGGCCTGGCCTGAAGCCTGTTAAAAGGCCTGATAATTTTTTTTACAAAAATAAAAATATTATTTAAAAAAATTATTTTTTAATAAAAATAGTTATATGTAATATGTCATATATTTAATATTTATACAAAATTTTAAACTTTTAACATATTTAAAATATACAAAAATATTTATAATAAAATATAATAAATTTAAAATATCTCATAATTTTATTAATAATAAATAATTATTTATATATTTAATTATATTTTAACAGGCCCAGGCAAGCCTGACAGGCCTATAAGGCTAATTAATAAGCCTGGACCTGGCCTATTAATGTATTAAGACTTTTAAAAGAGCCTGGGCCTATACCTATTTTATAACAGGCCAGACCAGGCCAGGCCCCTGGCAGGCCGCCTGGCCTTTTTCCACCCTTAACTACAACTGCACCTTCTGTCAACACTGCTAATGGTTTTCTCTTGCATGCAACAAATAAAGATTTTATTTCACAATCAAATCTTAATCTCTCCGATACTTATTTTATTTTTAAATTAAACTTTAATCTTATCTCTGTCGGTCAACTTGTTGATCTCGGTTTTAATGTCAATTTTCTATTTCTGGTTGTCGTGTGCAGGATCGTTGGATGGGACAGATCATCGGGACTAGATGTAAGGTAGGAAGATTGTTTGAGCTCAAGAATCTTCATGTTTCTTCTACATATAATCTATGTGTTATTTCTTCACCATCTACACTTCACTTGTGGCATTACTATCTTGCCCATAGCTCCTTAGAAAAACTACGTTCTCTTATGTCTAAAGGTATTTTAGGTCAAGTTAATAATGAGTCTTTTGATTGTATTTCTTGTCAAACTGTAAAACAACCAACTTTATCTTTTCATAATAATTCATCTCTTGTTTGCTCTCTTTTTGATCTTATTTACTCTGATGTTTGAGGCGCTGCTCCTACTGCTTCTATGGGATTTAGATCCTCTAAAGTTTGAATTTCACTTTAAAGAGTAAAGTGTGATCTCTCACTATTGATTTCATAGGTGGGACCAAGAATAAATATGAAAGAAAAACTATTCAAGGGTAGAAGATCACACTTTACTCTCTAAAGTAAAATTTAAACTTTAGAGGATCCAAATCCGCTTCTATGGGATGGGCTCGATATGTTATAGTATTTATTGATAATTATTCCCGTTTTACTTAGATTTATTTGATGACTAATCGTCATGATCTGCCTCAGATTTATATTAATTTTTCCACTATGATTAAAACTCAATTTTCTAAGGTCATTAAAGTTTTTCGACATGATAATGCTATGGAATATGGTGAATCCAAATTTTAAATTTTATTGCTGGATAGGATACTTTATCTGAGTTTTCTTGCCCTAGTATGCCTCAACAAAATAGAAGAGCTAAACGCAAATACTGTCACATTCTTGACTTTGGTCATGCAATGCTTATTTCTTCTTCGTGTCCTGAGTGTATTTGTCCATGTTATCAATAGACTTCTTTCTTCTGTTCTTGCTAACGTTACTTCCTTTGAGCGTCTTTATCATACTTCTCCAGATTACATCTCTCTTCGAATTTTTGGTTGTGTCTGTTTTGTTCTTCTTTAGCCTTATAAACATAAGAAACTTGAACTTCAGGCTCACATGTGTTGTTTCTTTGGTTATGACACTAAACACAAGGATTATTATTGTTAGGATCCTTCTTGATGTATTCATATATCTCGTCATGTTGTATTTTGGGAGCATCACATGTTCTCTAGTTTCTCCTCATTTGAATCCATTTTCCTTATTCAGTCACTATTTTTCACCAACCCCGATATTGATCTTCTTCCTAGTGATGATAATACAGGTTCTGTGTTAAGTCAACCTCTCGAGCTTCTCATCTTCCTCCTTCTCCATCTTCCAGTGATTCCAGGCCGAACAATGATCTTGCTTCTGTCGTTATGCCTCTTTCCTCCACTCGTTTTTCTAGAGTAAGAAATCCACATCCTCATCTTTTTTTTATTATCATTATTTTTCTACTATTTTTCATCACCATGAACCTAAGTCATTCCGAGAAACCTCCACAAATTCAAATTGGCAACAAGCAATGCAGAAAAAAATCCAGACACTAGAAAAATACACACTTGGGACTTAGTTAATCTTCCTTCTGATCAAGAAATTGTGGGTAATAGATGGGTATACATGATCAAGACTCGTTCTATTGGTTCTATTGACTGTTATAAGGCATGAATGGTTGTTCAAGGATGTACCCAAGAGTATGATATTGATTATGAAGAGACTTTTGCTCCTATTTTTCGTCTCACATCTGTTCGCTCTCTCCTTGCCGTTGCTGCTGTCAAAAAATAGTTTGTCAATCAGATGGATGTGAGGAATACATTTCAAAATGGGGATTTGAAAAATAAGGTTTATATAAAACCACTCCCGGGATATCCTTATCCATCTAGCAAATTTTGTCTTCTTCGTAAGGTACTATATAGTTTTAAGAAAGTTCTTCGTGAATAGTTTGACAAGTTTAGCACTATTATATGTGATCTTGGTTTCACTTGCAACCCTAATGAGAATGCTTTAATTTCTTTATTCATAAAAATGAACGTGGGGTTATTCTTCTACTATTGTATGTTGATAACATGATCATTACTGGAGATGATGTTGATGGTATTACTGATCTTAAAGCATCCCTCATCACACTTTTGAGATGAAATATCTTAGCTCTCTGAGTTATTTTCTTGGTCTTGAGGTAATATTCAATGATGACGGTATCTATCTCTCCTAAGCTAAGTATGCTTCTGATCTTCTTGCTTGAGCCATTATTACAGATACTCACATTGAGTCTACTCTTCTTGAGTCTAATGCTTGGTTTACTTCTGTGGATGGCATATTTCTGAATAATCCTACTCTTTATTGACAGTTAGTTGGATGTCTCGTTTACTTCACTATCACGTGACTAGACATTGCCTATCCTGATCACGTTGTTAGCCAGTTTTTGTCAGCTTCTCGTACTACTTATTATGCAGTAGTTCTTCTCATCTTTTGCTACATCAAAGGCACTTTGTTTCATGGCCTTTATTTTACTGTCCACTCATCTTTAACCCTTCAAGCGTACTCAGATGTTCATTGGGCTGATAATTCTACTGAGCGTTGTTCTACTACTGGTTACTATTTGTTTCTTGAAGACTCTCTCATTTTCATCAAGAAGTAAACGTTCACTGCTTGATCAAGCACCGAAGTTGAATATCATGCTCTCGCTGATAGCACTGCTGAAGTTATCTCAACTCGCTAGCTTCTCAAAAACTTGGGTGTCATTCAATCATCCCCCATTGATGTTTATATAACAACCGAAGTGCTATTCAGATTGTCCATAATGATTTCTTTCATGAGCGCACTAAACACATTGAGATTGATTGTCACTTCATCTGGCAACGTTTTCTTATTGATGGTGTTCGTCTCGTAGCTATTGGAATTCTATATCAGACTATCGATATCTTGACAAAGGCCCATCATCGTACTCGTTTTTGGACTCTAGTATCCAAATTCAAGATAGTATCCTTAGCTCCTACTTGAGTTTGAGAGAGGATATTAGAGTATAATTAAGATCAATTAGCATCAATTAAATCAATTAGTATCAATTAGAATTATTTAATATATATGTATATTTATCATAGAATATTACACTTTTATTATTTTAATTCTCCTAGCACCTTGACAAACCCCAATTTGACGGTTCATCTTGTATTGAATTTAGGGGATTTTATCACCTTTTTCCCACATTTACCCAATGAATTAGCATGGTTTTGTATATTCTCCTTTAATTGTGCTTAAGAGTGAAAACATGCTTTTTAGGTCTTAAAATAGCTAAATTCAATTCACCTTGATTCTATTAGATGCCTTGATATGTTTGTTAAGTGATTTCAGATTTAGGAGGCAAAGATTGGATCAAGGGAATGAAGAAAAAGCATGTAAAGTTGGAGAACTCATGAAGAAATGAAAGAACCGGAAAGCTGTCAAGCCGACCTCTTCGCACTTAATTGACCATAACTTGAGCTACAGAGGTCCAAATGATGCGGTTCTAGTTGGGTTGGAAAGCTAACATCCGGGGCTTCAAAATGATATAAATTTTGCCATATGTTGCTTCGCGTTCAGGGGCGCGCACGCGCACTTTGCGCGCGCGCGCCGATTCTGTCCGTGGCCCACTTTAATGAAATCGTCCCCAGCGGTTTTAGGAGCCATGTGGGCCCAATCCAACTCATTTCTGATGCTATTTAAGTCAAGTATTGAAGGGAAATCAAGATACTTTTAGGTACTTTTGATCATTAGCTTAGTTTTAGGAGTTAGAGTTAGTTTTAGAGAGAGAAGCTCTCACTTCTCTCTAGGATTAGGAATTAGGGTTAGATTAGGATCTCATAGTTCTAGGTTTAATTCAAGTCTCCTTCTACTTCTACCTTCAAGTGGTGATTGCTACACTTTGGTTCTTCTTTCTATCCCTATCCTCTTGTTGTAATTTCTCTTATTTTGTCTCTAGGTTTTGTAATTGAGATATTCTTGTTCTTTTGTTTCCTTTTAATAATGCAATTTGAGATAATTCATGTGATTGTGATGTTGTTGATTGTTGTTTTGTTAATTCTTTGTAATTGTTGGTTGTTGATTCCTTTTATTCTTACAAATAAAAATGCTTTCTTTCATTACCCTCCAAGTGTTTGATGAAATGCTTGAGAGGATGTTAGAGTAGGATTTTATGTTCTTGGCTTGAGAAGGTAACTTAGGATTTCTTGAGTCACTAGTGTCCAATTGATTGCTAGTTGATAGCCATTAACTCTAGCCTTCATTAATCCAATTAGTGGAAAGCTAGGACTTATGGACTAGGATTGATATAACTCACTTGACTTTCCTTTGTTAATTGATTTAGGGATGACTAAGTGGGATTAATCCTTGCAACTACCATACTTGTGGCTAGTGATAATGATGAAGACCCTTGACAACCAAATCGTGCCAAGACCATTTTGTTAATAAAGTTTTCTTACCATTTACTATTCATTTTTCTCATCTAAAACCCCAAAATAAATAAATCCATAACCAATAACAAGAACACTACCCTGCAAGTCCTTTGAGAGACGACCCGAGGTCCAATACTTCGGTTTATAAATTCTAGGGGTTTGTACTAGTGACAAACAACTTTTTGTATGAAAGGATTATTGTTTGGTTTAGAAACTATACTTTACAACGAGATTTCATTAGTGAAATTATAAACCGTCAAAAATCCATTCGTCACACCTATATATACTCTTGTATATTATATTATTGTGATTCAGTCAATAATACATGATACTTTCTTCAGTTTCTCCTCTTGTTTCAAACACATAAAATATTTAAATTAGTCCGTTAAAGATCACACAATCTCCAAATTGATCCCTGAAAGATTAAATTAATCAAAATTGTCCTCAAAAGATTTAAAATTAATCACGTTAATCCTTCCGTCTATTCTGTCACTAACGACGTTAAATTTTGTTGATATGGCATCTTAGCTTGACAACCCAACCTGAACCCAGATCCTACCTACATCAAACCAAACCCAAACCTAGCAAGAAATAGAATTTCCTTCTTCCTCCCACATTCAGCAGCATCTTCGTCTTCTACCTGAAACTCCACCATGCTGCCACCCTACAATTAAATCAAGGGCACACCGCCATTAAGTTAATAAATTTACAAACTTGAGTGTTCATTGTTGTTAAATATAATCCTCGCTCACCAGAAAATTCACCATTTACAGGACTCAAGGATCAAAAATAGCAACAACAAGAATAACAGAAAGCTTTCTTGTGATTTTTGAGAAGTATTGAAAAGAACTGTATATTATTGTTGACATTGGTGCTATCTACCTACTTCATGAGAAAAAAATCAAATTTTGATCGGTGGGTGATTTCATTTTTTAGCTGTTCTTATTGATGGGATCTGGATTGAGGTCTCTCAGAGGGTTTGATTGGGAATGACCATCATGAAGTCATTGAATCATTGGAGGAGTTACTTCAGGTCTTGTTCATCTTCTTCTGACATATTTGAGATAATTGACCATGCGATCATGGTGGCAACTTCTAATTGCCCCAAGGAGTTCAGGCTGAGAAGGAATCGTATTGCTGAGATTCTCTTCTCTTGCAAGCAAATAAGGTGCGTGGGTTGTGACAAGGTTGAGCTCTCTATCCCTGGTGATTGTGCTGATGGTGGCGGTGCTCATGGTGGTGGTGATAATGATGGTGCCTACAAGAGTAGTAGTTTTCATTACAATCGGAATGGTATTGTTAAGTTTGAAGCTGGGGCAAGCAAGGAGAGTAAGGTGAATAGCTCAAAGAATGATATTAATGATCATGATGACATGGATGTGAATAGAGTCCTTAACAATTATAGTGTTGGTGAAGTTGTGGCATTTACTGATGAAATGAAAGAACAGTCAGATGCGCAATAGTATTATTTGAATCATGAGGAGGCTGCAACTGATGGAGGCAGCAGCTGTTGGAACCGGCATGGAGACTGAGACGCGTAGAGGAGGAGGAGAGTATGTGATCGTCGGGTCGGGTTGGGTTAGGCTCCGGTTTTCTAATGGTTTAGACCCGTCTGTGGGTCTGAATCCTGACAAAAAAAAAAAAACTAACGTGCTACGTCCGCAAAACTTAACTGCCGTTAGTGACAAAATAGACGAAGAGACTAACATGATTAATTTTAAATATTTCGAAGACGATTTTAATTAATTTAATCTTTCAGGTATCAATTTGGAGATCGAATGATCTTTTAAGAACTAATTTAAATATTTACTCTTTAAAATAAATAATGTTAAAAAATAAAAGTGAAAGTCAATTAATTTCCAAGAAATTCATCTTAATGATACATCATACATTGAATGTATTGAAATCCTTAAATTTAATTTCTCATATGAAAATTCATTTTTAAATAGTAATAATAAATACCTTTAAAATATTCATTGACAAAACTAGTTTACTTAAACTTCATGGCAAGTTTCATTAACAAAACTATAAAAATGCAAGAGGAACACATAGCTAATAGATTAGCTCATTATTATATCCTATACGTATACCCCACTACCAATTGAATTATAATTAAGAACTTAAGAAGAAAAGATTGTCTCTTTTTCTCGAAAGTAATTATTGGTAATGGTATGTTTGATGTAATTAAAGGAAGCGAAAGACGTGTAATCCAATGTTTGTCCACAGGATTCGAAGTCCCAAACTCCCAATCCTCATCACCAGCTCTACAGAGAAATAATACGTAATACTTGTATAAATCTTTCGGAGTATATTTAGTGAATATTCTAAAAATATTATAACTACTTAATTTTACTTGCTTTTCTAATTTTTTTTTTAGGTTTTGTTAAAGGGTGCTTTAAATATGAATGGATACAAAAGGGTTTGCAGGGCTCGGCACCCTTTTTTAGAAAAATATTATAAAAATTACAAGTTGCAAATATAATGTGTAATTGTAAAAGTGTTTTAATATTTTTTTGGCATTCAAAAATATTTTAATATTTATGCTGTTTTGAAAGATGTGAAATATTAAAAAAAAAAGGCTTAAAATCATTATGGTCTTAACAGAATGTTTTATACTTTAAGAATTGAACAAATGAAAAAAAAAAATAAAATTATTCTAAGAGCTGACTCTATGTTATCTAACTAAATTAATACAAAATTATAATATGGTTTTCATATTTCACATTAGAGGTATTAAGGGTAAGGGTATCAAAGTGAGTTTGAGAGTCTAAATTTAAACAAAATATACAAAATATTTCATTATTAAAATATATTTTAGATTGTACTTTTAAATATAGGTAAGAAGTGGAGTAATTTGTTGGATTGGACCACTTAATTTATAAAAAAAAAGGCCGAACTATCATTTTATGACGGTTAGAATTTCAAAAATTTCAATTATTCAATTTGTTAGTCTCTTCCGAATCTATCACCCAACTCAATTGGAAAAATATGTAGGTAGCTTTTCACTTGAAAAAAAAAAAGTATTCCATCTCCACAAACTAAACGACCATACTACTAATGAGATACTCATCACTCCTCATTCTGAAGTTAAAAAAAATCCCTCTTAACGGCTAAATTTGACATCAGAGTCTCTTCCAAAGTAGGGTAAAAATTTGAGATCGTCTTATTAGGTAGATTGAGACAGATTACTCTGTTTATTGACGGACCTTTTTAGCAAAACAGACTAAGCCACTTGTCACCCGTATTTACAAATTATTCATCAACGCAAATCTTAGATATTATTTATACGTAAAAGCTAACTTTATTTATTATAAATAACAAATAAAAAGAAGTAATGATATTTAATTGTTCATAAAACATACAGTAAATATATTTTATTGTGGAAAGAAATGATGAAAGTGTCTCCATTCCGAGATCCTAGTATATTGTTACCAACTGATAGGAGTTTAAAAAAGACAAAGAAAAGATATGGAAATGAGTTTGTTGTGAATTGAGAGAGCAAGAAAGATGGGGATTGAAGATTTGTTGCAAATGGAATTGGAATGGAGAAGAGCCATTGTCCGTGAAGAGTAGGACAAAATACAAGTCATGAATGGGTTATGAGGTGCATGCGCATGTAAATATGTGCTAATCTAATTATGAACACATTATCATTTTAATTTCCTTCTTTTGCGCCCAACATGCAAAGCTTACCTCAACCCCATCATCCCTTCTTTTATGCTAACAAATCATCATTATTGTCCCCGAGAATCTCTTCAATTTCTCAATAATTAAATGTGCACCATTTTGCATTTTTGCTACCATTAATTAAACATGCATGCTGAGTATAATATAATTTTGAAAAAGTATAGGTAGACAATGAAAATATTAAACAATGTGAATAATAAATATGTTGGATGTTTAATTTAATAGGTATGCAGATAATTATGGTTATTATTTTTAATTAAATGGTTATTTTTTTTATTCGATTTACTCATGTACAATTAACAATGACCAGATGTTCAATTTAAAAATTTAAAACTACAACTTAGCAATTCGGTTGGGTTTTTTTTTTTTTACTTTTTCTAAATTAGCATTATACAAGTATTTATCCAGCTACACATTATATTTTTTTTTCCTTACCAAAGAGAGGAAAACTCAAACCTGTGATTTCTTAGGAATATAAAGAGACTATGTCATTTGAACTATAACTCATGGTTAACATAATAAGCTACACACTATAATTAGTTGTTTTTTGCTGTTATTTTTAATTACTATTATATTCAACATCTTAAGCATGTACTGAGAAAATTAAATAACCCTCCCCTCCTTTTATTTTTATTTTTATTTTTAATAAGTTGTCATATCTTAAGAGTTAAGATGTTTGAACTTTGAATCCCCTCCAACACAAAAAGCAAACTTTGATTTTATGAGAGTCCTATTTGTTCGCAGGAGCAAAAAATGGTGCAAGTTACATGAATTGCACAACTTGACTAACTCAACCCAAAGCCGCCATCTCCATTATTTGTTTTCCATCGTCACTACACACACAACTACACACTATCTTTATCACCTCACATAATAATAATAATAAGAAAATATTATCAAATTTATCAACATTGTTTGACCCTTACCACTGAGTACAGGGCAGGCGTCGAGTTGTCCTTAAATATCTATCATGTAAAAACAATTATACTATTATTTATATATTATTAGAAAAAAAAATAAAAAATCCCAATTCATTTCTCTAATTATTCTTTTAAATTCTGAAAAAAGAAAACTTTAATTTTAATTTTTTTATGCTTTTAAAAGTAAAATATATTTTATTTTTTAAATATTAAAAAAATAATTAAGATGATAAATTAGAATTTACAATCATTACTCTTATTAAAAATATCGGTTAATACTCAAATTCGTTTCTCAAAGATTACGCGATCTTTATTTTCGTCCCCGAATGATTTTTTTTAATCAAATTAGTTCCTGAAAGATAAAAAAATAAGTCAAATTAGTCTTTCTGTCAGTTGGGCGATGACGTGGCACGTAAAGTGCCACATGGCATGATGATGTGGCACGCCACGTGGTAGGTTAGCGACACGTGGCACGCCACATGGTAGGTCAATGACACGTGGCATACACGTGACATGTCACGTGTCACTTGACATGTAAAAAAGATTTTTATAGTCAAAATAGTCCTTGAAAGTCAAAATGTAAGTCATTTTCATCCCTCAAATTTTAAAAATTAGTCAAACTAGTCCTTATATAATTTTTTTATTTTTTTCATAATATTAAATTTAAAATATTTTTTGATACTACTAATTTTAATAGAAATGTAATTGACAAACAAAACATTAATAATTGTATCTTTTCTTCTTAAATTTTTTTCAATAAAATTATCTCTCTCCTTTAATTCTTCTCAAAATTTCTCTTATTCTTTTCTATTCTAAAACCTTTTTCTTACATTATTTCATTTTGCTTACTCAAAATTGAAATGTATGTATTTATTAACCTAAACAAAGTTATATGTTCAAAATCAAAATTTATGTATGTTAACCTAAACAAAGTTATACCACTATTTTTTTTCTACTACATATTTTTTTTCATTACGGTTTTACTTACATATAGGATGTAATGGTAGTAATACTTAGAGTCAAAATTCAAGAAAATCCACAAATTTTGACTCCAAGTATTACTATCATTACATTCTATACGTAAGTAATACCATAATGGGCAAAAAAAGATGTAGTAAAAAAAAAATAGTGGTATAACTTTGTTTAGCTTAACATGCATAAATTTTGATTTTGAATATATAACTTTGTTTAGGTTAATAAATACATACATTTCAATTTTGAGTATATATATATATACTCCAGCAAAATATAATAATGTAAGAAAAATATTTTAGAATAGAAAAGAATAAGAGAGATTTTGAGAAGAATTAAAGGAGAAATAATTTTATTAAAAAAAATTTTTAAGAAGAAAAGATATAATTACTAATGTTTTGTTTGTCAATTACAATTCTATTAAAATTAGTAGTATAAAAAAATTTTCAAATTTAGTATTATGAAGAAAAAATAAAAAAATTATATCAGAACTAGTTTGACTAATTTTTAAACTTTGAGGGATGAAAATGACTTACGTCTGGACTTTCAAGGACTATTTTGACTATAAAAATCTTTTTTACATGTCAAGTGACAGGTGGCATGTCACGTGTATGCCACGTGGCATTGACCTGCCACGTGGCGTGCCATGTGTCACTGACCTACCACGTGGCATTGATCGTGGTATCGACCTGCCACGTGGCGTGCCACATCATCGTGCCACATCATCGTCCAACTGACAGAAGGACTCATTTGACTTATTTTTTATTTTTCAGGAACTAATTTGATTAAAAAAATTATTCGGGGACGAAAATGAAGATCGCGTAATCTTTCGGGCACGGATTTGAATATTAACCCTTAAAAATATTGTTTCTATTCTAACAGGTCTGTCAAATTGCTCCGTAAAATTCAAAGAACTTTTAATTTAGATCATCATCTCTATTAGACAAATTCTTAGTTTTATTCAATATGACTATTATTCTTTCTTTTCTAAGAGTTTTCTTCGCTTTTTCGACCATGTACGGTTGGATGAATACTTTCAGTGTATTATTTTTAAAAATTCTCACCTTTTATTATAGTATTCTATTTTTGAACATCTTTATATTTTATTTTTAAATAATTAATTAAATATAACCTACAACTTTTGGCAGAAAAAAACTAAGCATCCCAAGACTTCACAAGTCCACTGTCACTAGGGGTGAAAAAAATCCATTACCACGTATATACGTGGGGATTATTGTGACAGAGAAGTTAATAGAGATTCTTACAATTTTTAAATTGGAACTGGGATTGAGTTATTCATTCCATAGAAATTAGCAAAATCCTCACAAATATATATATATATATATATATATATATATATATATATATATATATATATATATATATATTGTCTAAATAACCATAATTCATTTAATTTTAATTTATATGTTAAAAATTTTATTTGTATATTATTATGTTAAATTTGTGTTTGAATTTATTTGATTTGATATATTTGGTTGAATTATATAAGATTTTATTATGGTCGTGTAATTTTTTTAAAAAGATATTCAAAACTTAATTATATCCAATTATCTATGGATACCCGTGGATAGGGCTGGAAATGAATCGAGTTGAGTCGAGTTAGACCAAGCTCAAACTCAAGCTCGGCTCATTCCATGTATTAACTTTTTTAATTTTAAATTATTTGACATTGTATGAATCTTATGTTTGTATTTTAATTTAAGTATGAATTTTAAATTTTTATCTTAATTTATATATAAATATGTATAAATTAAAATATTATTTAATTTTTATAGGAGTTGGTAGAGGAGGAACGGGTACCCACGGAGGCGGGTTAGGGTAGAGCAGTCTACTACCTACGAGTAGAGGTGGGGTGAATAATAATAGAGTCAAAGGAGGGCGAGGCGGGGTCGAGTAGGGCGAAAACCCGCCCCACTGCCATTCCTACCCCCTCTTCTTATTCTCGTTATTTGTTAAATGTTAATGTTGCTTCTGCTATAAGTGAAATTCTACTATCACTATGTTTGTGTTACTTTGCATATGGTTGATCAAATTACGTTAACCTTTTAATTTTATTTAAGGCTACTACATTTAATTTTACAGATGATAATTCAAGGTTCTAAAAAACAGACTAAATCGGTCAGTTTAATTGGATTAACTGAGAATTAGTCATCTGGCCAATTCGGTTGATATCCAAAACTGCCTTATAAAAATCGATTAAAAAATTGGCCGAACTAGTGGTTAACGGTGAATTGGTCAAATTTTTTTAAGGTTCGATTTTATTTTCTTTCCCATAAACGAGGTGGTTTTGACGCTAAAAAGAAAAAAAAAGAACAAAACCCACTCGCACTTACCCAGTCCCAAATAAACCCTAATGCGTACCCACTAACCCTCTCCCTTCTGAAATTATTTTCTTCCTCTCCCAGCCGTCTCCCAGCTTTGCTCTCCTCCTACCCAGCACCGCATTCTCCCTCTCTGTTGTCGTCCCCTTACCTTCGCCTACGCAAGCTCGTCATCCCCACCCCACCCCATTCTCTCTGACTCTCAGTATGACTTCAACCCAACCCTAAATCTCTTTCTCACCCGCCAGCTGCTCCAGTCACCAAAAACCCACTATCCCTCTCTCTTAGCCAGCAACCGAAGCAGCAGCCAGAAGCCGTCGCTGAACTCTTCTCATCAGCCAGAGGGTAGGTGCCATTGCCTCTGGCAGTTGAGATTCGTTCTTTTCTCGCTGCCTATTTCGCTCCTCCGTCGTCTGGTCATATGAACTCCGAAGCTTTTGTGGTCGACGTCGTCTGCTCGTTTGGTTGTCGGAAGCTTCTCTGTCAACGTCATCTGCTCGTCTGGTCGTTTGTTCTGCACTTCTGCCGCCGTGACCTAGACGCGTTCTCTGTTTTCTGCTGCGGTGAATTGTTAATTAACTATATGAATTGCTGGTTGCTACAGTGATGAATTTGGTCCACTTAATTTTTTGTATTTGGTTAATTATTTGAATTGATGCAGAGTTCTTCTACTTTTCAGTAATTCTGTTTTTATGAGTTTAGTCCACTATTTGAATTTAGTTAATTTTTTTATTGGGTTAATCATGCTATAATTCTAAATTTTGCTGAATATAATTTCTATATAAGTTTTGTTCTGGCAAGGATACTCCTTCCGAGTTATATGTCGGTCTCACATCAATCCCAGTGTGCCTGATAGCTTGAGCCAAACTGGGAATATCCTTCTGAACTCGGACTCGAGTGTGGCACCTGCAAAAAGAACTCCGACGCCCAAGTCAGTAAAGAATCACTTAGGGAAAAGTGACTATATGATCGGTGAAATGTCTGTATGGTTGTCTATTGTTGTTTTTTTTATGATCTCTCCTATCGTCGTCGTCCCACCTGATTTATAGTTTGATTGAGGTGGAATCATTCGTCGGTTAGTGCTGAGATTCTCGTGACCGATGTGAAGGTGAGATTTTTGGGGAAATACTGGGATACATTGAGGGGTTTTTCCGTTATTTTTAATTTTGGGTTAGGCTGACCGAGGTATAACCCGGTTGGTCCGAGTATAAGGGATACGATACATAGCCCCCAAACTTGACTTTCCGTATTTTCGCTTTAGCAAGTTGAGCTTTAAAATTTGGTTATACCTCAGTTTTGGTTAATGACACTGGCCCCAAGTTCAACACGCGTTAGCTTTTTTCAAGCTTGGGTTTTATGTTAAAATTTTGATTTTGGGAAATACAGCCGCGTAATAAATTTACCTAGTGAACCATTACTTTTAATAAAGTCGTGGGTTACCTTCCTTAATTGGGTTTCGGCCTTGGGAATCTCCGGGTATGTGAACAGTTATTTTTGCGAATGACCCATTAAGTGAGTGGGTTATTGTGCTTCTTTATTACAGTTTTTTCTCTTGGAAAAAGACACGAAGGATTTACCTTGAGGAGTTTTCGCTTAAGTGAAGAAAACATGACTACGAGAGGTTAGTCTTTCTATTTTTTTCTTTGTTGTTTTACCTTTACAATGGTTAGAGAGAGAAAGAGAGAGAAAAAGAGAAAAAAGGAAAAAGTAGTGGAAGTGAAAAGTGATAGTCCCTACCAGTGGGTATATGTAGATGTAAAGACTCGTACTTTTTCTTACTGTGATGAGAAATCTCTTCGTGACCTTAGGGCCTTGAAATTGACGAAGAATGGTTTGGGTATAGGTGTTGAGTTAGTACCTTGTAATAGTGACGAGAGAGTGTGTGAAAGGAGAGGAGATTGTGTTTACTTTTACATGTATACCCTGTGTTTTACCGAGCTGTATTTGAAATTTTCCTTTACTAATTTTGAATGCAAAGTGTTGACCCAACTCAATTGTGCGCCTTCATAGTTACATCCCAATTCTTGGGTATTTTCAAGGGCTTTTAAATGTTTGATGAATTTTTTTCATTTTCCTTCTTCGTTGAATGTTTTCTTTTTGCTATTTCAATCAAAAGGGGTTCGCAGAGGGTTATGGGTTTTTCTGAGAAGCTATCCAGGTCGCTCTATTTTCCTTTCGTATAAGTCATCCTTCAAAAATTTTAAGGCCATGTTTGTGAAGGTTTGGTCTCAAGAGACTAAGTATCCTTTTTACCTATATGATGAACTTGTTGAAAGATTCCCGTTGTATTGGTGTCCGGAGCCAATGCAAATTTTGGACTCCTTGGAAAGGAGTGAAGAAGAAAGTATGTTTCTAGATTTTTGATAGAGTGTTTCACTGAGGGTGCGTTTTTATCTATCCCGGAGTTGTTGAGGTATGACGAGTAGAATGATAAAGAAGGATTAGAGGCATACATAGGTATCATTTTTTTGTTTGCTTGTCTTTTTTAGTGTCTAACTTCTGATGCAAGGTTTGCTTGTTGTCTGTAGGTGGAAGGGTTCCAAATTTGAGTTCTTCTCGCCTGCAATCCTATTTGAAGAAGAAAGGCGAGAAGGGTGGTAGCACATTGGGTATGGTGAAGGAGGGAAGCGGGGACGTTGCGTATTCTACTTCCCAACTTCCTCCTTTGCCAAAAAGAAGGAAGCTTGATTTTGAAAAATCACTAGAAGTGTTATCTGAAGGGGATTTTACTAGCAAATCCATTTTTGAGAGGTAAAGGAGACTTCATGGTTTCATTGATGGGGTGAACCCTCATTCTATTTAGTGCGATCAGTTTTCTATTTTTGAGCTTTCCGACCAGGTTT